>NC_056466.1:26443357-26784242 GCF_008729295.1 Plectropomus leopardus | reverse complement strand
GCTCACTGTCACGCTGTTACAAATTATTGAGGCAGCTAAATTAAGCGGAGCCACTGATAATGTTCTCATCAGAACCACCACAAACCCACATATAACATCATATAAATAATTGTTACATAGCATCTCATCAATCTATTTTAACATAGTAAATATAGCTAGTCCAAAATTATTTTAACTCTTATTATTATATTTTAATTTTAGACCGATGACTGAGAAGTGTAGTACCTGTTTTTTTGTGACCTACCACTGGGGAGCAGCAAACCGCCTCTGTTCAGCGCGCAGAACTCATGAACTGCAAAGTTCAAACTGCAGCCGAGATGCGTCAAGCTCGCACGAGACACTCGAGATTTTTACTCGAGACGGTTATGACCTTAAAAATAAAAGCCAGAATTTCTCCCTTGATATACAATGTTGAGTAAAATTATGCCATTAATTCCGAAAAAAAACCCTTCACTTTACAAATTTCCCCCAAGCATTTTAATAACGCCAAAAGTGTGATTAATGTACCCTAATCTACCCTCTATTTTTAAGGTGAAATGGAGAAATAACTTCTCACTTCTCAAAATTCTGACCGCTTACTTTTACTTTCAATACCTAATTGCATTTAATTTCATAAAATGACGTTTGATACCTAAGTAGGCTACAGTAAATATCAGATACTTTTAGACATGTGCTCCATAATATTGCAACAGGTGACTTTAACTCATACCAAAGTCATTTTCTGTTAAGATATAGGTACTTTCAGGTACTTCATCCACTGCTGCCTCCGCACAGGGACCAGTGTCTGTACAACGAAGGGAACAAAACCCAGAGCAGTGAGGCTCTTATTTTGAAATGTAACCGGATGTGGTGTGTGCGCTTCTGCGTCTCCTGAGCAGCAGGCTGTCAGTCGCAGTTTACGAGTCTCCACTTTGCTCGCACCATCCAGGCGGGTAGCTATGTGACAGAGTGGCTGCTGCTTTCTCCCGGACCCCCCGCGTCTCGGTCTCCCCCGTCCGCTCAGGATGGACCAGAGGAGGACTGAACCGGACCTCCACACCAGTATCAACCCGGTGTCGCTGTACGGGGAATTCACGGTCACCGGTAACCGAAAAGTCAGGTGTGCCGTGAGCTTGACCGAGAAGGACCTCATCGTCCAGAGGCTCACCTCGGCACCTGTCGGGCGGAACAAGGTGGTGCTCAGCCTGAGGGACTGCATCGGTTGCCGGGCTTACCGGGGAGTTGACAACGCGGACCCGGCAGCGTACTTGTCAGCCTACTTCTACCCGCTCAGACGCCGCTGGATGAGTTCCGGGGTCTCGCGGCAGAGAGCGGAGCAGTGCTTTCGTCTCGCCGCCCTCCAGGACCCACGCGCTAACCTGGAGGAAGCGGAGAAGTGGGCTCGCGCTGTCCGAGAACGTTCTGCACGGCAACGGTTCTCACGAGACGGTGAGTGTTCGTCAGCAACTAAAGAGAAAAGTTTACGGTCAGGACTGCGAACAGGTACATTTGAAACGATGTGTCCCCAGGCGACAGGGATTAGGCTCATTTCAGTACATGTTTATCATGTGAAACATAAGTTCAGTGTGCTGTGGTTGCCCGTTGACCCCCAGTTTCCCCCACTCTCTGTGCTTTGTATTATGTCGTAGTTTGAAAGTCATGTAATTTGTGACATCAGGTAAAGTTGGACAAATGAGGTTATATGTCTCGGGCTTTTTAAATATTAGCAGCCAGTTACCGCATGTGTTCTTGAAGTGTTGCTACAAATGTGCTTTACATGAAACAGTCAGTTTTATTGTTTGAAATAACTATTATGAGCAGAGCAAAGAGTTTAAAAAATGACTGGTCCAAGAACTTGCAAGAAAAGCCATGTGGCATGTTAGTTTGCTCATGAGCTGAAACAATATGGGTATGACAACAAAGATTGTTGTAGCATGTTGCTTTTCATCAAGTGTCAAACTTATGATAAAATCTTTTCACATATTTTTTTTATGGGAAAGGGTATTGAGTGAGTAATGCATTCAGGTATAATGGGACCAAAACTGTAGCTTAAATGGGATATTTTTCTAAAGTGAAAACTGCATGTTTTTAGCCTACCAGGTGTCATAAAACTATGACTTTTGCAACTGAGTGCCACTTTGTAATATTACAGACATTTTTAGTATTTTTGTGACCAAGAAAATATTAAATATTATGCTCTTAGTCCATGTCGGCCACAATAGTCAAGAGTTAGCCATACTTTTTAAACACACATGCATGTCCATTGTATACAATACGGCACCAAGGGAAACGGTCAACAAAAGAACAGGGAAAGCATGGCAGACAAATTGGACCGTCTTTTTAAATAAATAGCCACACTTTACATTATGATTTAATGAATTAATGATTGAACTGATAAATGGATTTTACCAATCAAAAAAACAAACAAATATGATTGTGGCATTTTACCTTACCAGCTGTCCCATTTTATTTTTAGTTTCTAAACTTTATTTACTCTACTTAATAACATATTCCAACATAGAACATAGAAATGTCGCAGAGAACCATAACCAGCTATAAAAGTAACGCTTCAGGTAGTTGTAAGTGGTTTTCTTGGTAATCTACCAAAAAGTGTCTCAAATTACCCAACTTAACACGACACCTACTGTATTAATTAGTAAGTGGATTGTGTTTGCTTACTAAAAATGCACTAAAAGAACACAGTGTTTACTGAAATAATAGAACACATCTTAATTTAGGGCCCTTCTGCATCATGTGGCCTAAGATTAGGTCAGTTTGTGTTGTTTTAAAGGTCCAAGTCCCCCCCCCCGAGTCATTTTACTATAACAAGCTGAAGGGATGTTTAGTCTGACTTCACTACCAACTCCAAAATTAATACCACAACTGATAAACAGTGTAGTAAGTTGGCTATTGATTATTTTGATTTTATTGATTCGTCTGCTTATTTTTTCAGTCAAACATATGTTAAGTCTACAAAATGTCAGCAAATAGTGAAAGGTTTTTAGTTTACTGTCAAAAGTAAGACAAGCTGCAAATCCTCACACGAGAAGCTGGAACATTTTAGAATTAGGGGTTTGAAGTTACAATAAAATATTATGGCGATATAAAAAGTTTTGCGATGTTGAGATAACATATATATCAGTACAATATATGATATCAATATTACCTTTTTTTTCAACTGCAAATTGTGTCCCCCAAAGTAAAATTTTGCCATCATTTTATTTTAGAAGATAATGGTTTCAGTCTGTTCATCTCACTTTAATAACTTTTATGTGAGCAAAATGTAAACAGCGGACTGAAAAATAATAGTTGATTTTATTATTCTAGTGAGTTCCCAAAATTTTTAATTTGTATTTGAAATATTAATAATTTACATGATAACAATGTCGATACTTGGTACCTGTGTATTGACACAATATTCAGTGTTTCCCACAGAATCAGAATCTATGTGAGGCAGTAGTTGACGATGGGTGGAGGGCATTTTCTTATTTTTTTAATCATTCTGTGCTGCCTAAATTCAGGCGTCTTTGCAGGTTCAACAGTTCGCTCAACACTCCATTCAGTGTGGTGTGGTGAATGACAAATGGTATATATAGTTCTATTGCGCTAGGAAACAACGAATGAATGAAAAATATCACGATACTATGCTGTGTTGATTTCTCACCCCCACCCCTAATAAAAGTGCTTGGCGCTTTGCTTGAAAAAAAGGCTTAAATGATTAGACAATTATCAAAATAGTTGTCGATGACCTGGCGATTGATTTATAGATTAATCCTTCCAGCCCTGCTGTTTCCTTAGTTACTTGAGTGAAATGACCTCCATGACCAGTAGAGGAGAGGTCTCCCTCATGATTAAATGACCGATTTACTAAGCACGTTTTGGAAAGTTACCTGTACAAATACTGCAGCCATACTAACGACATGTGTCTAAACTGTGCAGTCTGACGCTATACTACTCTATAAATGTGATTCCAATGATCCTATGAGATTAGGAGTTATACTGCAGGACACAACAACTTTTGAGTACTGCATGTTTATGTAGCCTTATTGCATGAGTGACTAATAGTGATAAAATGAAAGGTAGAAATACTGTTGAGTTTCCATCAGAATGCTACAGTCATTGTTTTTAAAGACAACATTATCTCCCGTCATTTTCTGGACAGAGTAGTACTAACCTTTGTCTTTTATCAGTTACAATAAACCAAGAAAATCTAGGAAATTGTGACCATGTCACTTACAATATTTAATAATTTTAACTTTATTTATGGACTCAGATTTTATGGCTTGATGACTGTTTGTGGTTTATTCTCATATTAGTTTCCCATATAGCTACTTACATAGCTATTCGCATTCTTTGCTTATTTTCCGTACAGATCTGGTTTCTTACCTCTTTAACAACTTTGTGTAAAATCTATTATTTCCGTTCCCTTAATTCCTTAAATGAATAAAACAACAGGACTGGTTTAGTACCGAGTCACATTTCAGTAACAGAATCCAGACAAACACTTTTGATATAAAATACACATAGCATTACTGCTGTTGAGTTCACATCATGTCAAAACATGTCATGAGGTTAATCCTGTATAGAACCGGATTCTTCTATCTTATTTTTTACAGGATATCATTACCTTTAACCTACTTCTTATATGAATAAAACAATAGGAGTGGTGTGGTATGGAGAATCACATTACAGTAATTCCAGATTCCAAACAAGTCGTTTTATCATAAAACACACCTGAGAAACATGAGGTGATATTACTGCTATTGAGTTCATGTACTGCCAAGAGGTATAACCACTCCGGTGGGAAACGGTCTCTAATTGGAGATTTCTAAAGATAAGTTATCTCATTATTTGTCCTCTTGCTGCCCCAGCTTCACGAAGAAAAACATAAAATGCCATTTTTTTGCCTCACAAAAACTTTTCCCTCTGCACAGCCGTGGTATCGCTGGCACTCTGTGACCCAGATAGCATTCCCCCATTTGCACAAATGTATTTTTAACGAGACAAAATATGCTGCAATTCTATACAGCCTGTCATTGTCAGAAGAGGAAAGAGCAGACTGTGAGAGACTGAAAAGACAGTATTATTTGCTTAGAAACATATTGTGAGTCAGTACACTGCCCCGATAACCTGAGACAGTGACTCGGCGAGTTTTCTATCTTGGGACAGAGAACCAAACACAAATGTCTCCATTGCTTCACCTGCTCTGTAGTCATGTAATACATCTCTGCTGTACCACCGCCCACTGTATCCAGACTTTAAAACCCAGTCCTTTGCTTTGAAAACACCTATTGTGTCTGGAGCCATTTTTGCAGGCAAGATTTTATCTTTCGCATGTAAGAATTTAATTTAATCCCAGTGGAAGTGTAACATTTGAAACTAGAGCTGAAACAATTGACCGTTCAGTCAGCTTAGTTACTGATGCTACACCTGCCAGGCTTTCCATTTTCACAAGGCACATACACAGTTTGAAATGGAGGATTTATGACTCAAAACGAAATATAACTTTGAAACAGTGTGTCCTTCATTTCTCACATAATTAAACAAAAGCAGGCTTTTCATATCTAGCCGACAGTCGATTATTTTGTCAGTTGAAATAGACGACTGTTGCCAGCAGATTTTAACAGATGTAGCTAGGTGGCTGATTTAAATCAACTTAGTTAGTTGTTTAAAACTTAACATGACCTCTTAAAGTTGCTGGGCGACCAATCAAAGCAAGGCGGTAATTAATGGACCAGGACAGCATAATGACAATAAGCCACCTGTTTAGGATGCAGTAACATTACCACAATAGCTAAAAAAAAGAATACTGTATACTGTTAAACAATACTATTTGCCATGCTTCTTTGGTATTTGTAATATACAAGTTTCCTTTGGTATTTCTGGCACTTGAATTTTGGGGGGCATCCTTGCAATTTTGTAACTTGTTAACTTATCTGTAAACCTCTCATGTGCTCTCCAGTTGTTCCAGTTAAATAAGTGCTAGACTGGTGAGACTGTGACTTAGATCAGAGCCTGAATCACAAAACTGTCACTAAGTTTAAATACCCTTGTAATCCAGTAAATAAAAATAATAATGTTGATGCATGATGAACAATGTCAGATCACTATTTCTTAATTTAGTTGATTTTTGGTGTAATGCAAATTATATAAAGAAACAGCATTCAGTTATCGATAGCCTATTGAGTTGATTACCATGGCAACAAAGGAGGCAAGTTTCAAAATGTTCGTGTCAGCCCTTGGGCTAACTGTTACCATCACATGACTGACATTACTTTATAGTTATCAATGTGATTAACAACGAAGTTTAGCAGTTTTTGAGTCGGTGTGAGTTTGTGTGGGCCAGTAAACTGTGTTCTGGTGTTGGCTGTTATCAGCTGCTACTGTGCTAGCTTCTGCTAACCGGGCAGAAGTTGAACTGACTGTGCAAAAAGTTGTTAAGCATGTTTCTGCAGACTTATGGCCTGTTTCCCCATTATTTGATTAGGTGACTAGGTTAATTGGCAGATTATTTCACAATGCAAAACTCATTACTTGCTGTCCTGTTAAAAACCTGTAAGTGTCTGAAAGTGTCAAAATCTGTGTTGTGACCTTAGAAACAGCGTGGAGGATACAGAGTCAAACATAAACAGAATTCCTAAACAAAAATATGGGCTGTAAATATTCCTATTGCTGAGCTGCCTGCCGAACTGAGCATTTTTGTGGTCAGTAGCGTTAATTTCAAACCTGGTTCATGCTGCAGGGGTCTTTTGTATCTCTGGAATGTGACGACAGAATTCCTGTCTAAAAAGCATTCTACAGTAAGTCATTCATTACGCCAGTGGCCTTGTGAACCGTACTAAATCATGTTCAGGAGCTCCACATCCAAACCATTAGTCTAAATGAGGTCAGTGCTGCCTGTCTCCATCAGTGTTGGTGCATGTGTCATTGGCCTCACTTTTGGTGTCCTCACAGAGTTTTACAAAGAGCATATATTTTCCCCAGATCCATTTACCTCCGACAGGTACTGTAGATAGTGTTATTCCAAAAAGGCCAACTCCCTTCTTCTCAAATTTTCCATCAATATTTCTCCTTTTTTGCACAAATGGAATAATGTTCAAATATGAACAGGTGTTGGGTATGTTTACACATGCTCAGGTTGCCCAGCATTGCTTCCTTGCACTCATAGGTGATACTGTCAAACTGTATGGTAAAGAAATTGAGGACTGCGCTTAATTTTTCTCTGCATCAAAAGTAGTTTGCATGACAATGAAGATTTCCCCAGGTATCTATTGAGACAATAAGCTGTCGGCTGGCTCTGGGGCGCCGTTGGGCCGCCTTCGTTGTTTGAGGCAGTCGGTGAGAGAGCTGTCTGGAAAATTTTGAAGCACTGCTGTCAAGCTATATTCAGAGCTGACTGATTAATGGAGATGGGCACTGATAAGATTGTATTGAAACCAATACCTTATCGGCTCTGCTTATCGGTCCGTTTCTTTAGCGATTCACTTATTGATTCCAGATCAATCTTCAGTGTTCAGGGTCAACACAACTGTTCTATTATCTCTGAGTGTGAACACAGTGTAGATGAAATGACAAAATATTTGAACAGCGTTTGTTTTCTTTTAGGTTTTTTTTTTTTAGTCAAATAAGAAGTCTTCTAAGTCTTCCTGCATGGCACTGATGTTATGTCGTAGGATAATTATCCTCAGGGAAAAACATTTTAAAATGCACAGCAGTTCTTGTCTTTAAACCCATGTTGCGTAGAAAGATGTTTCAGCATATTGCTGATATTTCCAGCCTCACTTGAAATGATAATTTTACTGACATTACAAGCAGCACTGTTGTCATATTTCTCTGTCCACCATGACTCCTTCTTGTTGCAAGTTTTCAGCAGCTGAGAAGCACAAGTTTAACATCATTGTTTTGCAATGCAAAGCTGTCGGAAAAACATACCAGTGTCCAGGGTTTCCAGGATCATTGAAAACCTGAAAGAGTCATGGACTTTAACAATCACATTTCTCAGGCCTGGACAAGTCATGGAATTTGTAAAAAAAAAAATAAAAAAATTACTAAACATTTTGGAAAAGTCATGGAATTTTGTAGTGCAATGAACAGGTAACAGTAATCTTCCATGGATAACCCTCCACGTAATGTTACATTACACCAAATCTCTTTTCTGTAGTTGTCACAGTATCATAGCTCTAATATTTGTCTGTGTGACATTTTGTTTGTACCATCATTGTACCATTTGTTTGTACCATCATGTCGTTTCTCCATTCTCTCCTCGCCTTCTGTCTCACAAATGCCTGCAAGCTGAAATTATGTGTGAAACGATTTTGAATCTGAGATGTTTGAAAAGTGCCGGGCAAGAAAAAAATATATACTTGTAATTGAAAAGTCATGGAAAAGTTTTAAAACATTGTCCTTGAAATTGCGTGGAGACCTCAGGGGTCTGTGATAGGAATTGATTAGCTTGGAGGATCAGAAAATTTGGAACAAGTTGTCATCCCTACTGATTAATCAGTGTGAATGTCATTTACTTGTTAGTTTGCTTTGTGTTCCTTGAATGATTTTAGTTCGTTGGATTATAGACACGTGATTTCCTCACTGTAGGAGGAAGTGCAGAATAAACTTGCTTGTCACGGTCAGCCTGCTGTTGGCCCTAGTCTTTGTGATGTAATATGAGGTGACATGAGGTGACACAAGCATCAGTCTGGCACTGCTTCTCTGTATATCACAGCCCTAATGATCCTCATATATTTCATCCCTGCTCTGACAATCACAACTGACAGTTCAGATGCATTGCCAAGTGTCTCTTAAATAGTATCGATCCCATGTTGTCAATAAATGGATTGAGTTCAGCTGTGGACAGCATTATCATCATAATGAGTCAGGTGATGGCAGCAGGCAGAGGGGTTACTAGCATTGATTGAATCCATCACTCTGAGTTGTCATCTGGCTTGGCTTCTGATGTCCAATGACAATGACATACAACATTACCAGTTCATGTGAACTAATTCACCCGGGTTAACTAGAATGTATTTGCTCAATCACACAACACTGTCACTGTCAGCACTGTGGTCTTTTAATTTTTTAGGAAACTATAGGTTAAACAGTAAGAAATTTGAACATGTAGCTCTGGGGATATTACCAGATCAATTAAAAACCATGCTGCTGCTGCTTAGTAAGCTGCCTCAAAGGTTAATAACTCCAGTAACAGTATGATGGGCATTAGTGTAACTATGAATTTGAATGCATTTAAAAGGGCTCTGTAACTGATAGTGAAATTAGGTCTGTTCTGGATATGCCAATAACTGCGCCAGGGGGAAGAACTTTGTCATCATGACTTGCACTAATGCACCATAACTGAATAAGGCTATTAGTAAAAGTGTGAAACCATGGAAACGGCAGTGATGGAGAGTCAAATAAGAAGCACCTTATTCAGCAGTCTCAGGGGGGACCATTGTTGCTCCTTTTAGCAGCAAAATCCAGGCCTCTCTCAGACAGTCAATGCTATTACTAATACAGTACCTCTGGCTGAGACTGAGTTGAAGCTGGGACAATTGTTTGGAAGCTTTGTTACATGCAGTTTCATACAAGTAAAAAGAAGAGGGATATGTTAAATGATGTGATCCTTTTCCCCCTATTTTGCAAAACTTGACATGCTGTTCATCTTTGGAACTTGCTGTGGAAGAAGTGGGACGACAAGTTTTTGTTAACAGTTTCAGTAGTTCAAATTATTTGCTGAATGCTGAGTGGTTGTAATGCGCCGAGGATGGAAGAAGAAGAGGAAGAGTTGTTTTCAAAAATGCAAATAATTTATGGTTCCAGCCTCTTAAATGTGTGAACTTACTGCTTTATCTTTATCTTAACATAATAGTAAACTGAATGTCTTTGGATTTTGGACTGTTGGTCAAACAAAACGTGGTCTATCATCAAGATATTCATCAGTAGAGTTGATTATGAAAGTAATCATTGCAGATCAGTTCCTTAAAAAGCTTCTGCTTTGAGATTTAATTTCAGTTTTATAAATATATGACCTTAAAAGTCATGTAACAGTCTTAAATGTAAAATTGTTAGGTCTTAATTGCCACTAACATTTTAATTTCACTTCTACATCTTTTATTTTATTTTTTCTTAAATTAACCAGTTTCTGCTGTGAGAAAGTCCACATTTCTGGTTTTACAAATCTTAAATTGTATCGCTGAACCTCATACTGTCTTTAAGTTTGTAGCAAAATGTAGATTAACCTGACTCAAATAACCATTAAACCTACCACTGCACGCGACCACATATATACTGCTTACCTTTATAGTAACCTGCAATGCTTGACTGAAGAAAAAGATTATCCAAAAATCTGGTTTTGGTTTAAAAACATCTTTAAAAAGTCTTAAAAAGTATTAAATTTAAGTGTCTGGTTCCTGCAGAGATCAAGGTACTGATTTTTAGTCAGTGCAAACCACTTTAGTGGGAAAATCTTATTGAACATTGTCATGAAAATACTAAGTATGAGCTAATTTCTCCATTGCATTTAGGTGTTGGTGTGTTACCATGCTAACCTATTATTTGCAAATACAGTGTGTACAGTATGTTTCCAGTGCTTGAGTTACGGTCTTTTAGTTTCTGGTGGGTGTGAACCAAAACTAAGATGCTGGTTGTGACATTTACGACATATTCTTTTCAAATGTGTAAAGCCAATAAACCACGTGACCGGTCCATCAGGGATCACACCCTTGTGATTAATCAGTCTTGAATGGACAAGAGTGATGAAACTTCCTCATTCTTTTACATCACTGAGTAAAGTTGTCCCTCTTGCTGTTACAGTATAAAGAGAAAAAAAAGATATTATGTGGTTACAAAATCAGCACAGTCCCATATGTGTTTTTCTTTGGAATATTAGCGGCGTGTGTGTGTGTGGTGTGTGTGTGTGTGTGTGTGTGTGTGTGTGTGTGTGTGTGTGTGTGTGTGTGTGTGTGTGTGTGTGTGTGTGTTGTCAGACACAGCGGCAGCAGCAGTCCTTTCCCTGAGGACTCCTCCTCATTTGATCCACGCTGCGATAGAGCTTGACGTGCTGTCCGGACCTCTGATTCAGCATCTCTGGAGCTTTCTCCGGCTCTTGGGGCTCACTGCAGCTCTCTGTCTGTAATGACAGTGTGGTGCCCTCTCTTTCTTACCACAAATCGAAATGATGGAGTGTACGGGTGAAATTTGGCCAGATACACTCCAGTCTAAACCCCATCAAACTTGCTGTTGCAGAATATTTACATCTCAAACTGGTGGATGACTTTCTGTACATGATACCACCAAGCGTAAAAGGCATTTGGTGTTCACCCTGTTTGCTATTCTCAGACACGGCCTCTCGAGTCGCTCTATGATTCGCCGACAACAACAACAACCACTAATTGACCATTGGGCATACAGAGCAGCTGGTTCACCTCAGAGAAAGTCTGTCTTTGCCTGGTAAAAGAACATGTGGTTGTGGGGTTTTTATGGTGGGAAGTCCGTTTCCTCCTCACACAGGCACACATTTTATATGCGTTTAGCTGTTTGGTTTTTACAGTTTACAGTAATTTCATATTTTGCTCTCATATCTTATATATTTTTTTGAAACTAATAGCTGTGGGAAGTAAAAGCACAGTTTAACCGAGCTGACATTTCATTTTAAGCTTTACTTTCCATTAAAAAGAAACTTTAACATTAAAGTAGCGGCAGTATCACAGAGTTACTTTCACAAAGTTTGTTTTCAGGCAGCAACCTAAACTTCCTTGCCCTAATCTGACCCTGCAGCCAGAATCTGGGAGAGACAGACAGTGGTTACATCCTCTAACTGTCTCTCTGTCTCACAACATGCATTTCTTTATTATAGTAACAACACAGGAGATACAACATAGACAAGTGGCTGACAAATAGTGCAGCATGATTTTAATAAAAACCTCAGTGTCGTAAACTCTCTGCCTTTCCTAATATAGATCTACAGCAAGCTAACCACTGCCACCACCTCCTCCTCCTCCTCCTCCTCCTTCCACACCCTTTGTGGTTCTGGCTCAGCAGAAACGTGCTGCGTGCCCAAGAAGCCTCCATGCTTTGATATACAGACAGTGTTACGGACAAGAGTCATTACCTCGCTGCACCTACTGCAGTGAGGTTGGTTAGGTAAACAAGGCTTGTTTTAAAGGTACAGGCTGTGATTCAGCTGTAAGCAGAGGCGTAGTAAAACCAGCGTCACAATACACAGTATCAAAGTCAGAGTACGTGAAAGATATTCAAACACAGCTTTTTAACGCTTTCTGATGCATTTTTCAGATCAGTGAGGTTTTTAAAACACAGCCATAAAACCAGGGCTGCAAACATTTTTTTGATGGGATCTGTACCAAACAAGCATGTTCCCTTGCGTCTGGAATATGATTTGTAGTACAAGGCGCCTCTGTAGCACCACAGTCCTTTATTTATAATGGCATGTTGTGACACATATGACCTTTTTCAAGAAATTGCAGCCTCAATGGTTTGGATATTGTACTTGGCCAAATTGTGATTCCAATAATATTTTTTGATAAATTGTGTGGCTGTTAGTAAAATCTGCCCACATTTCTTTATGATCAGATGAGAAACACACAGAAAAATCAAACCAAATCCTCAGTTGTATTTGATTGAACGTGCTAATGAGATGGCACCAATTAGGCTTAGGCAGTATGTAATGTTTCAGACCTTCATACTTTCCTGAAGTTTCATGGGGGTGCATATGACGGTATAAGTTTGCGGCGCTGTGTCTCTTGAATGCCTGTTGTTTATTGTCTGACACCAGGCACCAACTTTTCACAAAAATCTGCCCTAACCTGATTATTGTGGGGGTATATGCCAACCAACATCCCTGAACACAGAAAATAAGAATAAATGAAAATAAAGGTAGGGGGCAGAGTGCAGAAAAATACACCACCACACCTTTCCAGCGGTCATAAGTGATGATTGAGAGCGATTATTTCTGTATGAGTGTTAAGACTGTTGCTTTACTAAATTCCAGCATATGTCTTTGTGTAAAAGTAGCTATACATCAGTGCAAAAAAAGAAAAAAGGTTTTCAAAATCTTACTTAAGTTAAAGTACTGAAGAATCGCTGGCAGAATGTACTTAAAGTATCAAAAGAGTAGAAGTGCATATTTTTCATAAAAATATGATTTAATTGTTCTACTTTATATTTTGTTAAGCAGTTAAATCTGTAATGATGAGTCATTTGTATTGTGTGTTTATAGGATTGTATGTAAAATCTGCATAGTAATACTACTGCTGCTACTACTTCTACTACTACTCTTACTACCACTTATACTACTAATAATAATAATGATAATAGATAGGACTTATGTAGCGCTTTACCAAGTACTCAAAGATGCTTTCCATAAAATGCAAAAAAGAAAACAAATACAAATACAGAATAAAGAATACAAAATACTGAAAGACATGAAACAGAAGAATAGATACAAATACAAAGAACACAAATACAAAATATAGAGGATATGACAGTTCAGATTTGAGGAGGCGGTGGGAGACGGGTGCTGCAGGCTTTTTTGAAAAGGTGGGTGAGTTCTAGAAGGTTGGAGCAGCAATGGCAAAGGCGCTGTCCCCCAAGGTGTGGTGCTTGGTCCTGGTGATGGGGGTCAGACGGTTGGCATCATGGTAGAGGTAAAAAGAAGGCTATTAAAGAAATACTCAAGAATGTAAGTAAATACAATACTTAAATAAATGAATATATTTACCGTAGTTATTATCCAACACACCAATATATATATATATATATATATATATATATATATATAAAGTAATAGTCCTTAAACTTTGTAATTTAAGTCAACATATTTATTTTCTAAAAGGTCAAATGTCTGGAAAACTCAATCAAGTTGCACTGACATTGATAAAAGAAATTTTGCTGCCATAGACTTCTATCTCTTTTTTTTTAGTTTGTTACAGTCTTTGTATCTCAGGAAGCCTTATATAAAAACATGTAAGAAAGTATATAGTAAATGTAAAAAGTAAACCTCATATAACCACATTAAAACTGCACACATTCTGACTGTTCATGTGCCTACACTACACTGTTGGCACATTTATTCACAGCAGCAGTGCTGGTCCAGTCCACAGTGACTTGCAGTGAGGTCAGGATCCAAACCTTGAAGCTCCAAATAAAGCGTGCTGCTATTGGAGTATAAGATGACTCGTAGCAGAACTGAACCTCTAATCATGATGGATACACCCAGGACATTGTGTTGTATCTCTAAATTGCTATTATGAGGTTACAGTTGGTATGTTGTTAACTGCAGTAAGAAGCTCACTTTAGATGCTGAATGATCTTGTATTTGCAAAAAGGAATGTTTTTCAGAATTTCAGCTGGCCAGATTCAGATGCTCCGAGCTAAACATTGTAGCAGATCCAACATAAAACCATCTTCCGATTGTTTAAGTCAGCTTTTGCCACTGGCCAGCGGCTACAACACGTTCTTTTTGTTTATTTCAGTTTTGTTTGCTTGGTACTCAACACAAAATTTCTTCCACATACATGAGACTGCAGGAGATACAGACTAACATGTATAAAAGAGTATCTTTTGCTTTTGCCCTTAGCTGGGGACACAGCTAACATTTAGCAGATTGCAATTGGACATATCTGTCATATAACAGGGGGCAGGGGGGGTATAAGCACCAGGTCAAATACATGTTAATCCATTAATCCTTTTAGTGTGGAAACTGGATTCTCTCCTAATGGTTGTTTGTTAAGGCTTAGAGCCCACATCACCACTGAGACAGAAATGTAAGTGCAGTGGGACACAAACCTGTTGGTGGGTACAGCATGTGGGCGGGGGTCCTCTGTCACCATATATTAAGTCTTTTTTAAGTAGAGTGTAATTTTCATGTCTTGCTGTCATTGGTTAACACTCATGCTAATGTGGAATGGTACGTAATTTAATGCTGTTTTTAAGCAATGTCGGCTGAATGGGAGGAACAGGAAACCCTCCTGTTAGTCTGACTTGGGAGTGTTCATGCATTATTCCAAGATTGTGCAACCCTTGTAGTCACACCATTTAAATAGTCTAGATTAGGTACTTTGCTATGTTCCTTAGAGAGCTTTTTTATAAGCTGCCCTGTGTAAACAAGGTTCTCTTTAGTTTAGATTCAGTGGTAAAGCACATTGTGCGAATCTCTGAGGTCTAACAGATGTGGCAGAGGGCAGAGTCTCTGCAGACAGATACACCACCACACACTTCTAGTTGGTCATAAGTAGGGATAGTCATTTTAAGTGACTTCCATATACAAGTACTCTCATTAAAAGTATTATAGAGTACTCGAGCACTGGAGAAAAAAATCTGTTGTAAGAATAAAAATGTAAATCAACCAATGAAGGAAAACAAGTGAAATTTAAAATGAAATTTTTGAACAACTAGGCTTCAGATAGCCTAATAAACCCTATATTGAAAGTAAACGTGAAAATATAGCAAATTTTCTGTTGCTGCTGCTTTATACTAACGTCCAAAGGAGTACTCGAGCGAGTACTCACACCCATCCCTCTGCAAAATTTATGATTAAGGGGGATTATTTAAGTATGAGTCTGCACATTGTTTCTTAGGAAAATCCTGCATGGTATATCCTTTAAAGTTAGCACTGGGAAAACACTGATTGACATTTTGCACCGTTTGTGACATTATATGGACCAAACAACTAATCGATCAAATAATCAACAGAACAGCGCCATTTATGGTTTGCTGCAGCCCTAGTAAGAAATTCTTGAGGGGGACATGAACAGTTTTTCTTTTAGTAATTATGGTCTGAGCCATTTGACGTTTTCTACAAATGAAATGCGCTTCCAAAGCAAAACATGTCCTGACAACTCTCCTCTCCCTTTGAAATCCCCAATGACACCAATTGTAGACAGAATGGCATCAGATCAGTCCTATTACATTTCTGCCGGCAGAGTGGTGTTTTGTGGGCCCAGCTGAGTGCGATGAGAGCCACTTTTTAATCAAGATTCCTATTTCACTCTTTAATCTCAGACAGTTAATGCTTCGTCATGCTTCAGTGCTGATGGGGAGCTGATTCAAAGGAAGTTGAATGAGACACCAGTATGACATGGACAGGTCATTACAATGAGTCAGCGTGAGTCATTGAGCAACGATGGCCCTTTTGATGAAATAGTGACCATGCAGGGCCGTTTACATAACGGGGATGCAACATGCTGAGTCATAGTTGAATCTTACCTTCACTTCATGGAAAAATGTGTGGGCTTAATGGATAGAAATGCTGTACATATAATGCTATTGTATATACATAGATATATACTATATTATGGTGCTGAGAATGGGACAACCTTTTTGTGTAACACTTTCTGCACTCAAGGAGAAGTGAAAGATGTTACATTCAAAGTTTCTAGTTTCATCTCTGTGTCTGCGTAATAAAACTTGACATCCTACTGAATTTACTGAACCAGAGTTGTCAGACAAAGCTGAGAAAGCCGTCTATTCTCAGACCCTATATGCACCCAGATCGCTATTATAGGGAACCTTGCCGGAAAATGTGTTTTTTCCGGCTCCTGGGTTTTTCCCCCTTTCATTTAGGCTGTCATTTCCTATGGCGAATACCTCAGTAGTGATTATTCCATTAAGATCTGGGACAGTTCCCATGCTCTTGGTTTGAAGAGAGCAGATGAGACGTCTGTAATCACAGATCAACTAAATGCAGTTGAGATGCAGAGCGGAGATTTGCTGTTGTGGTGTTGTTTTTCATCTTTTCCGTCTCAGCTGCTGTTTTAGAGGATGAATGACTCACTCAGGTTGGCAGTAGCGTCATCCACTCTGTCACCTCATCCAAGGCAATAATTGATTTTTTTTCTACAGTTCTGTCGAGGTAGTTACGTCTAAGCTCTTTGTCATAAATTGTAGTTCAGTAAAAAACTGATAAATGATGAGTCGCTGACCTTTACATGTTTATCAGTAGCAACATATATCGTCACTTCACAATTAGGACTACACCCACCCTTATATAAACAAACCACACACATAATCTGCTGTCATAGGCCACCAATCCCCAATTAAAAATAATAACCGCCGTTCTCTTGAAAAACACTGCAGAATGTTCAGCATGGCGGAAAAAGTTTAATTATAGACGGGGGAGGGTTGTAAAATATATTTATGTAGATTCTAGTGAGCCTTATCAGATGCACTGTATGTCACACTTTGGCTCCGTGCCATGCCATCGCTGCAGCTGAGCTAATGGCAGAGGGGGAAACTCTTGGTGTGGATGGACAGATGAGCAGATGGATAAATATTGTCCTCTGGAATGTTTTGAGAAGGGGAGGGGTGGCACACAGGAAGTGGCATGGGGTTAGATTTAGCCAACAAGGTCTGCGTGGGTGTCAGGGCACTAAGACAGCAAGGTCAGGGCGCTCAGTGCCAGCTGTCATGCCGGCTGATTCATGAGGGCGCTGCTGAGGCTTTCCCTCAGGAGTCCAGTCGCAATGATTTGGAGACTCCATAGAAATATTAGTCCTACAGAGAAACTTGCAGCGACTTTATGAATCAAAACGATTCAAGAAATGTGAATGTGTTTTTTGCAGTTAAAGAGTGTGTTTGGATATTTTTTAGCCTGGATTGAATTGCCTCATGTTTTTGTGTCTTAGTAAGCAAGTAAGTAATGGGAGCAATGCTTTATGTTTTCGTGTCGTCCATCCGTCCCATTCTCGTGAACGTGATATCTGGAGAACACCTAAAATAACAATCAAATAACAAACAAGCTCTAGTGGACCTAAATTGACAGTGTGAGCATGCTCTGATTGGTTACATGGCAGCCTGTTTCACTGCTGCCAGCTGTTGCTCACCACTGGACCAATATCTAAATTGTTGCTCCCATTAGGCACTTAAGCACAACAACATGGCAAAATAGGGTCCAGGTTGAAAAATATGTGTTTTTAACAGCAGACATTTTGACTTGTCATTATAGGGAAAGCACAGGTGTTTATTAATATCTATGATAGCAGCATTTTACTTAAGGGAGGCCCTGGCGTTGTGCATGTTGACTCACTGGAATAGCTTACAGGGACACTTAATAAAACTGAGCCATCATTCATGTTATCATTTTCACCTGTGCTTTTCTTACTACGACTAGTCAAAATGCCTGCAGTCAACATAATGAGTTAACCACGATGTGATCAAAGTCAGTACATAACACGTGTTAATTGCTGGCAGACATTCCTGTCTTGAAGACGCTGTACAGGTTTGTGTTTTAAAGAAAGAGTGATGACCTCTGACCTAAACATATCTGAATGAAATGGGTTTTATAGGTACCTATGAGTCTCCTTTTAACAGACATGCCCACTGTCATTTGGTTCTTAATCAAGACAATCTGGTGAGATTTCCTTCACCTAGTCAACATCTGCTTCAAAACTGTTTTAAAATGCAGTATAATGGAATTGAAGACGTGATATACAATGTAGTTGTGATTAACTATTGTAATTCTGTGATTATTCACAATTTAAAAAATGAATCGTTTGACAGCCCTTGTGTACAACAAAGTTGCCCTTTAGAAAATTATACACTGCATTACCTGTTTACCTTCCCGCCTCACTGGAAGACTGATGACTGACTCGGGTCAAACTTGTTACAGAGGTGAACAGAAAGGTGCGTTAATGTGAACATTTTTGTGACCTGTTTCCCTGCATTCCAGGATGCAGGGATCACTGGTTTCTTCTCTGCAAATGAAGAACATTAGGCTAAAACCAAACCTGCCATTTAGGTTTGAAAGCTACTCAGCTATGCCTGTCCCTGCACTTCAGTTGTTCCCGCCCATCCTTACTCATTTATCAGCTGTCAGACTTGTTTGGATGGTTCGCCTCCCTCCCTTCACGCTCACAATGTTTTGATCTTTAAAAAAAAAAAAAAAAAAAAAAAAAAAAATCTCCCCGACGCCAAAAAAAAGGGAAAGGAACCTCTCTGCTGGGTTGCTGGCTGCTTTACTTAAACAGTTTGTCTCATGTGTTTGTGTTGACAAGGCGTGACATAGAAAACAGTCTTACCCGAGCATGCCGTCTCTACAGCAGAGGACTCTGTGTACCTACCTGTAAAGTTATCCCACAGCTGCAGCGTGTCAAATGTGGCTGATGGCTTCCCGTCACACTCCCTTCTCCTTTCTGTGAATTCTCTCCCAGCTGAGATGTTACAAAAACATATTTTTAAGGAAATGGGGAAAAAAAGAGAGAAACTTGACAAGTAGTTTGCTTCAGATTTGAAGTACAACACCGTTATCTTCCTTATCACCTCTCTCAAAACCAACAGCTCTTCCTTAAAACGAGCACAGTTTTATCATCACAGCCGTCTGTATTTCTATTTAGTTCTCCTTGTCTCTTCTCAGATATTGAATAATGATCTAATATTTTGGCATGGCAGTCTTGTGCCTGCAGTATTTAATTAATCCTCCTCTGGCGGTTAAGAAGAAAAAGGCCAAAACCAGCTTCTTCCAGTTCCTCCCTTCTTGAGCCCCATGCTGCGCCTCTGAGAGACCATAATCTTCAGAGTGTTTTAAAAAGATTTGAGATCTGTGTGTGTCAGATCAGTGTTGCCCTCTGAAATCTGTTTTGATCCCAAAGATTCTTTAAACACTGATTTGCATCAACTCTACAGTTAAAACATTTACCAAAGAGGCTGCTGCTTCTGTGCTCGTCCATCTTTAGTGTGGGATTAGTTTAGTGTGTGTGTTGTGTGTGTGCAGGTTGGCGTGTAGCTGACCTTTGTTTTTGCTTGTATCTACAAATCTCCCACCAAATCTGTGTCGAGTTTGTCTAAAGATGATATTAAACTGCACTGGGGTTATTGGGACAGTAAGTATGATATACACTATGAACGGCTCTTTTGGGTTGGGCCCAAATATTCTGCTCTTTGAGTATTTGTTCATTGGGTAGGTGTTCTTTTTAGGCATTTGGATATGAATGATCATTTTACCCAACGGTTATTATTGACTCATTTGACTAAGTGCAGCCGTTCGGTGTCGGTGTGAGCGGTAAAACAAACACACGAGCCCCCCTGCAGCTCACTCCGAATGGAGTCCTTTCCTGCAACACAGAGCAGGTTGATTTGAATATCTTCCATAACAACGACTCTTACCATTTCAGATGCACAACAACATCTAACAGACAAATTTAGAATACTGGACACAGATTGTTATACTGATAAATGTCAGAGTTTGTTTGTTTTTTTGTTTTTTTCTCTACAAACTATGAAGTGTCACAAAGCTGTTATGGAGGCACGCCGGGCTCTGAACAACACTGAAGCTCTTTACAAGAGTGCACATGTCAGAAAAAGTACAGCTGATGAAAAGAGATGAAAGAGATGAAGAAGGAAAATAATCCTTCATAGCTGTGTGGTTTTATATCTTAATATATTAATCTAAAAGTGTGACTAAAACTAGGACTGTAAGTAAATAAGTTTGAATTGAAGGTTTTCAAAGCTGAACACTGTGAAGAGAGTCTCTCCATTCACTGTGCTCTCACTTCTGTGCATGTTCTCACAAACAACCCAATAAACAAACAGACTTCTAGGCTGCAATGTCATACAATAAGCAAGCTGTGATTTATATAGTGTGCTTCAGTGTTGCGGAGAGGTGACCTTCTCTTGTCTGTCCTCTGCAGGGGTGCTGATGAGCGAGTTGTCTCGTCCGAGCCGGATGATGCTGCTGGTGAACCCACAGAGTGGGAAAGGACACGCTCTCACTCTCTACAACAACCACATCCAGCGAATGCTCAACGAGGCGGGAGTCACACACACTCTGGTCATCACCGGTGAGTCTGAGGCACAAGTACACACCGTGTGGAGACTCACAGTAGAGCATGAAAATGTACACAGAACTATGTAGGGCTGTAAAATGTGTTTTTTTTTTTTTTTGTTTTTTTTTTTTACTTTTTATCACAATATTAACTTGTGCAATCAACACACTGTGAAAGACTGCAGTATTGCATTTTGAAAATAGTAAAAACTTATATTGCATTCTATCTGTAGAGCTATTTTGTCTGATACAAGCCATGCTGTTAAGTCTCTGGCCAATCAGGTGGAGCCCTTGCTGTTAGGAATCATCTGATTCATCAGAATCTGCACGCATGCACGTGAAGTCTTTTTAAACTAGCCCTGACGCACTACTTTGAATGGTTGAAGGAAGCAAGAGTGACAAGACGAGGGCAAGTCCGTATGCCAGAGAGGAACTGGTGCCTAAAGAATTGCACATCAGCCGTTTGGCAAAATTTTTGACACAGAAGAGATGACGTGGCGCAAGTACTGCTGCTGTGCAAGTCTGAGTCACGATCTGAATACACATAGATGTCTGTTAATCATTATAAGAAATATCGCAATATTGAATTCAATTCAAAACTTTAATGAGGACTCAGCTCATAGAGAGGTCTATAGACAATAAAACAATATTCAGCAATGTTATAGCATATTGCATTCCCTCATATCATGCAGCTGTAATAGTTAGCCCAAAACAAAACAAAAAAGTTTAATGTAACTAAAAACTGTAAATGTCCATTTAGTAGGATTTAGGGGAATGGATTGGTAGAAATGTAATATTATTTACGTGTGTTTTCTTTAGCGTATAATTACCTGAAAATAAGAATTGCTGTCTTTTTTCGTTACCTGAGACTGAGCCTTTTGTAGGTACATAGGAAGCGGGTCTTCGTTTATGGACATTGCCATGTTTTCGCATTAGCCACTGTAGTTAGCAGCCCCCCTGCCTCGGGCCAGCATTGTTGAAAAACACTGGTTTTGATTTTAAAACTACCTAATTCAGTGTTTTTACCAGTTTAAATCACCATGTCTGTTTGTTTTGGAGAGGAAGAGACCTCTGTGGATATTTAGGCTTATGTTAAAAACTTCTTTAATGTTTGGATCTTAAGTTATCAGAAAAAGAGGTGAACACACTTAGCACATGCTGCGATAATGGCCTGTCTCTGACATGCCGAACAGTGTTGGAGAAACATTGTTTGTAACATGACACTGCTTTATTCAGTGCTTTTACCAGTTCAGTCACTGGATCCATATGTTTCTGCTGATAATTCAGCTCCCAATGAAAGCCTCCTGAAAAATGAACAGTGAAGGATTCCTAACAGGGAGATGTTTTTAGATGGTTTCAATCTACAATTCTCACTGCTAGAAGCCACTAAATTCCCCTAAATCATACTCACCGTTTCATGAAGTCTGCTCGCACTCATTTAAAGAGAATCAATTTTATTTGAAAACTGTGATTTAATATTCCCTGCAATTTTTTTTTCTTCTGCATTTGGAAGATGAGCTTAAAGCTTAATTTGCGTCAGATGCTGGGCAGCAGAATAAACTAGTGGGTAGTCAGCCCACCTAAGGAGGCCGGGTTCATTTCTCCATTACTCCTCACATGCTCAAGTGTCCTGGAGCAAGATATTCAGTCCCTACTTGCTTAAAAAGTCAGACCACAATAAATAAATAAAGTGAAAAGGAGGGTTTAACTTACGGGGTAGTTTGTCATTTCTTTTAGTGGATTTGTTGACAAATGGAATTTCAAAAAAATGGCAAAAAATATGTTTTCGTCTCACACGGTCACATCAAGAAGCACACGCATCATAGATCGCATTATAATTTTATCACCAATGTTGAAAACATTGTTGAATCCTATCTGACCAACACATAATGCATCCTCACGCATACCCAGCTCTCACGCAATCACACATAAACACACAGTAAAGACCGCAATAACAACACTCTCCCTCCTCTAGTTTAAATCCTGTTCATGTTTTCATCCTGTCACCATCATTATACTGATCAACTGCCTCTGACCCATATGCCTGCAGAGCTGTTATGTAATAAATGTGTGCACATGCGGTCAGACACACATATGGATAACGACACGTCTCCGATGAACACACACATTTGCACAAATCCCCCTTTTGCCTTGATTTGATTTGATACAATCTTGATGCATCCATAAGCGTCACCACCATAATCTACACTGAGTGATAATGATTATATAGTGCAGTATTAGACTCACTCACTCATCCCGCACTGTAGCAGGACAGCCCGATCATTTCAGTTATTCACTGGAGTTTTCCCTCGTCTTTTATTCTGAGTCTCACCCTCTGTCTTTTATTGTTCATAAATCACTGCAGTGTCAGATAACAAGACAAAATAAAGTCTTTCATCACAGTGTGAGGTGCACAGACGGAGAAAAGAGGGCAGATAGACGCATTGGTATTGTGCTGTGGAAAACACCATAACTGAGCTCTTTTGTGATTTCCGAGATGCACTTTTTGACAAGTTAATCTCAGACAATACAGAGAAATAGATTTAATTCCCAAATCTACATCTACACGAATGAGCATTACTACTGAAAGGAAATTTTTTGGTAGACAATCTCTTTTACAAATAGACTGCTTAAATAAAACTTTGACATTAATCTCTCCCAAATGGCCCTGAATTATGCTTCAGTAGACAAGTAATCAAAATTTTGTTTATGACATGCACTCTAGTTATTCCTCAACAATCCTAATTGAACTCCACAGGATGAGAAATAATCCTATGGTTGGTTAATCCCATCTGTCACAGCTGTGTTACAGCTGCAACCTCTAATATTTTTATATAAATGGTACGTTGTTACGTACTGTGTGTGAGTGTGGTCAAACACTTACAGTCTGGAGATGCTTTCTGTTTTCCTCAAGGTTACTGTGGCATTGCATCTGTCTCATTTTCTTGAATGGGATATCTGAAGACGGCCTTGAGGGAGTATACTCAAATTTGTCACAAACTTGCACTTAAGAATGAAGTGATTAGAATCTGGTGGTCAAAGGTCAAGGTCACAGAGATTGTATAAAACATGTTTTTGGCCATGGATGCCCACCTTGAAACTGCTCTACTAGTGTAGATCCTCTGTGCTGCCGGAGATGTGGGTGAAGCCACCAAGTTTTCACAGACATGAATATAACTTAAATTGCAATTTGACTGGTGCGTTGAGGCATACAACCATGTGACCACTTTTTATCCAGCGTGCGTGACTCTTTTTTTTAAGTCACTTTATGCCCCTTCTCTTTATTTGAGCATTTTTGCAGGTCGGTTAACTCAGCACAGGCAAATTCATCATAAGTTCTTTTCATCAACAACAGTTTGAGTCGCGGCATTGGTTAATTGATCTGCCGATGGAGTCAGAGTTGATCCGATGAGATCGATGGATGAAGGAGAAGCTGCTGCAGAGTGATTGAAAGTAAACTTTAGACCCAGCACAATGATTGGTTAAAGTCATTTTCAATGCCCCTGCTGTTCTGGTGTTTGCCTGGTATAAACTTATATATATTATATATATATATATATTTCAACAGCACTACTAATAAAATGTCCATCTCCAAAAATAGAAAATGTATTATTTGTTGCAGACGTTATGATAATGGCAGCACACCACAAGTAAATGAATGTGTAGGAAAACCTGTCTGGACATTTTATACCCGGTCATACATGTGAATATTTATTAAAAGCCATAACAGTTAAAATACGATTTAACAGAAAGTCTACCTGATTATACACGCTGTAGCAAGAGGCTGATGGAGAGATGGTGTGTCAAACTGTGCAAAGCTGGTTTAACCCTTTGAAATCAATTTGAAATGGATCGACATTACTTTTCTTGTGCTTAAACGTCTATACCCTGAGCACATTGATTTGATTTCTTTCTTTCTTTCTTTCTTTTGATAATTCTAATTATATCCTACAGCATAATTATAATTTCAAACCACTTCTCACACTTTAACTCATTTCTGGCTCAGTTCTTCTTTAGTGGCTTATTGCCTTCTTCACATATTTTTGAAAGAAATCAAGCCAATTTGCCCAGAATTCAAAGGGTTAATAAATAAGACGCAAGCCCTTTTGCCTTAAATGAGCTAGATTTCCCCAGTGTTCAGATTGCTCATCTTTGAATGATTACTTCACATCTGCGTGTGATCACACTCTGCTTTCTGCCAGGTGCATCTTCATCTGTCTCAAGCAACAGCATCAGTATATTCTGTTTAAGATAAGAGACAATTTTGCTTATTACTCTCTGATTGCTTTTACAAATTTAGCAGTCTGAGCAACGCAGTCTACCTTAACAGTGAGATAAAACTTTTATTAGAATGGTGCTGATGGGTTCCAAAAAAGTGCATCAGACATAATAAGTCCTGATTTGGATGCTGTAGATTGACCTTTTACCCACATTAACACCTGAAGCTCTACAATATCACCCACATAAAGCATGCAGAAGAAAAAACAAAAACACAAACTGTTTCCTAAACAGCACCGGGCAAAAGCTCCATCCAGAGAGAGCTGGTCTGCAGTGTGTCACTGATGTCATGCAACATTTTGGGAGAGCTGAAACTAAACAGTAATCTTACAGCCAGCATGCAAAATTTACTTGCAGATTTAAACAAAACAGTTGGTTTTCAGGACAATATAGTAGCATTTATCAGTCGCTTTCTCTCTGGAAATTCATCTCCATTAAGCAGGATTTGAATTGATCCTTGATCCTGACCCCCTAGATACTGTTGCTAAATCTTTCTTCACACGCATGCACTTTACATAGCATTAATGATGACACATTTACCACTAGAAAAAGCTATACTGACAACTGGAAAATGGCAGATTTTTGTGTTAAGGTACATTATGATAAAGAAATATATGTAATTCTGGTGTTTCATATAAGAACTATTGAAATAAACAGTGGTGGATGAAGTCTTCAGTATCTTTAGAAAATATTATACTTATTCTTGGTGCCTCAGTGTTACTGTCATTTAATGTTATATCATTGGATTTTTATTATTGCTTAACACATTAACACTTGAGCATTTAAGTAGCATTTTAATGTTCTATAACATTGAGATAGAGCATTTTGTATATTTTCGGGGCCATTTAATATCTAAAAAATGCATCATATGCAGTAAATTGATGTGGGAAATGTTAACACGCAAAGCAACTGTGTTAAAAATAAATGTAAAGGAGCAAACAGTGCGATATTGTATTCTGAAAAGTAGTTTAGATAAGGTATTTAATGAAATGGAGTTACACAGGTAAAGCTGAAGTACCTCAGAATTGTACTTAGTATTTTAGTAAAGCTATTTGCTTATATTCTTTACTTGGACGAACTCAAACACAAAAGTTATGTTGCATTTAAGCATTATTGTTCGATTTTTTTTACAGGTTTCAATGTTTTACTTCTTTTAGTCCAATAAAGAGCACAAGATAGCTGCCAATGTTTCCCTCTCTGATATACTAGCAACCGACCCTGTGCTACATCTGCCTCCACAGAGTGGACATGTCAGTCCAAAATATGGCTTTTAAACACCACATACAACAGTTTGTTGCATATTCTACAAATTAGCCCCCTGTTAACGGTGTTACAAGTTTAAGGTAAAGTTACGTACTGTACGTAAAGTTATGTAATTAACATAAAGTCACAGAAGACTTCGGCATCTAAAGTTACTGTTGTTAAGTTGAGGAAAAGAAGTGTGTTGACAATGGGCCTTAAATTAATGCAAAGCTCACTCAAAGTTCAATGATCACCTGTCTACTGGGGAAAGTTCTGCATTTTGTGACCCATCCACCGCTCCAGCCTCCCACCTTATGGGAACCCATCTTTCTTTAGAAGGGTTTCAGTTGTGTGGAAAACTTGAGCTCAGGCACTGTCACCTGTGCCTTCTCTTGGCCAGCACTGGTTGCTCTTGAGGCTGCCAATGACCATTAACAAGGCTTAGGGTAATATATATTTTTTTAATACCTTTCAGTAATTTTTTCCAGTTTTACTAATTTATGATATATGACTGTACCAATGTGCAGCACTTATGGTTCTTAAAATCACACCATCAGGATTTCTAAATATCCTGGTATACTGTAAATCTATGATACTGCCCAAGCCTACCATTATCACCACTGTATCATAGCCTTCTTACCAGAGCTGATCATCTTTCAGGTGTTGTTTTTTAAATGTGTATTAGGCCTAAAATATCGTCCGTGGGACAGAAGTAATTCTCAGGGTATCCCTGTAGTAAAATGATCAACTTCTCCTCCATATTTATCGGAAACAGATATTTAAGGAGTTGGGGAAAGATATCTGTGATTGGTTGTTCTCTTCACATGACATGCAGCGCTGCATTCCAATAGTATAACTCTGTTAACCTCAGGCCACAGCAATCACACTCTGAAAAATAGGCGCTCTGGAACGCTTGCGTGTCTTGATGGCGTCACCTCTTAGGGCCTTTTGCATGTCTGCACAGAAAGCAGTAGTTTTGTGGCATGTGTACAGAGTCTTAGTCCCGTCAGCACTTTCTTCACAAGATTGCAGCCTTCCCAAAAACATGGGAAATACCCCATTTACAGGCTCATAATTCCCAGGAATATACATGATTTTCAGTGCATTACTTTTCATTGAAAACGTTTCAACGGTGCATGAGAACTTTCAGCATAACAGCGCAGATTAGCTGATGATATGCTAACTCTTGGCCATGGCATTAACACAATGTTACTACAGTAACTAGTGAGCTATTAGCCAGACATGCTAATGTTAATATTTGAATTGGACATACTTTCTTGATCACCAGGGGGACATTGGGACCCCTTACAGCTGCTCTTTAACAAGCGCAGAGAAATTCTAAGACAATATTAAATAGAAAGTATGTAAAAATATGTGAATTATGCCACAACACTTCATCATCCCACAAAGTGTAAATATAAATGCATCTCGTTAGCAGCTTACTTTATAGCAGACAGACACACTGTTTAATTCATTCTTCACACTTTGACTTTAGTGTTTTTCAGTTTGGAAAGGCGTTAAAAAATAAACAATGCTCTTTGTCTTTGGGTGCTGAAAATCTTTCAGACCAGGACCTCATGTAAACCATTTGCTAAGTCACAGTGTGATTTGCTGTTTGGAGAAACCCTTTAGCGAACAGCTGGGACACAACCAATCTGAGCTGCACATGACCACAGAAAGTGTGTTTTATGATAACATGTTTGGCCTTAACACTTGCTAAACAGCATGTCTATTTGTTGTTGTGTATCTTGTGTATCATGGTGTATGGCTGGAAGTCTCTTGTCTGCAGATGCTAACAAAAGTGGACAGACTCATTATTGGATCCTTGGCTGTGTAGCAGCTGTGGGCACTGCCAGGGGTGGAGGACAGATGAAGGATGGCTGCACTGCTGTGGGAGTCCAATGTAGAGAGAGTGTGTTTGTCTGAGTGTTTGTTAGTGAGTATCTGCACGTGCCCATGTGCTAGTAAAAATGGCACAGTAATTCCTCCCAGGCGGTCTCCCTCGCTGCTCAGGCATCTGAAGCTGTCTGTCGCACAGTATTAATTAGATGAAAGCAACACGTTCATCTTCTGCTCGTGCTCGGACTCATCTGCTTGATACAAATTACAGATATTTACCAGAGGCAACACATATCCCCTCTACAACTTCTTTGTGCTGCTCATTTCTTCTATCTTTATTCCTCTCTCAGTCTTTTGTTCTTTCTTTTATGACAACAATCCACATGCTCTCTTAGCAGATATCGCGGCTGATTTAAAATGGTACATTCTGTGTTGGAGCTCCTTGCTGTTTCATGGCTCGTGTGGATGTGAAGACAATTATTCTATCAACAAGAATACGGCTCTTTGAATAATCACAGATCCTACCAAATAAAGTAAAAGAATCCAGGTCATGTTACACTATTAAGTGGCACAAAAAAAAACTTGACAACTACCGTGGTGGCTCAAGCCATAAGACAATGATAACTTTTTGAGTCGTTCGTTCAAAAAGTTATCTAAAAGTTGGTTCGGTCATGATGCTTAAATTGGCACTCCAATGGTTTTACACATGGAGATCAGTTCACCTGTCAAAATTTTTCATGGTGATAAAAAGCCTCAGGCTTTAATCATAGACTGTATAAAACAATAACTACTGTGACATCCATTGGTTTGTGGACTACCGTTTTGACAGCTCGGTTGTGGCGTTTCGGCAGTAGTAACCATTTTTGGATGAGAGGGGGAGCTAACACTAACTCTAGCTGCTAGCGCGGTTAATGGTGATAATGCTAATGCAAATTTTTGGCAACAAAAATAGGCTTGAAACCAATAAAACAAAATGTACTTGCTAGGGAAAGTGAACATCTGAATCCTCAGAGGGTCTTTCGGTGCAACCAAATGCTAGACAACGAAAATGTTTCATGAACTGAACTGAAAAAGTGAAAGCTACAGCTATGAATATACTCTGTAAATCAGGAGCAATGCCATGCTTACATTTCCTTACCAACATAGTAGGCCTGGTATCTCCGGACTGGAGGGCACTCAAAGCAGCCACACCTTTGATTATGTAAAAATTTATAAGTGTCCAAAAAATCCAATGGAAAAATCATTTTGGCTATTTGACGAGGTAACTAGGACAACATAGGCTTCCAGGTTGGCCTACAGAACAAGTAATCTCTGGGGCGCTCTATACATTTAGAACAGGTGAGTTTAAATTTTGATTTTACAGTTACAGTTTTACAGTTGTCATATTTGTTGAAATTAGCTGTAGGGACCAAACCGTAATTTGTACAGGCTGTATGGGGGTCTGTGGGGATTTACTTGCTTTTGTATCCAGCCTCAAGTGGCCGTTTAAGGAACTGCAGTTTTTGGCTCCTCTGCGTTGGCTTCTTTTCCAGCCCTTGAAGTTGCTGCTTGGCATTGTTTAGCAGACAGAGACGGTTTAGAGGGTGTTACTATCTTTTTTGCATCATGGAAATTATGGGGGTCCAAAACTTATATTGCTTGGCTCATACTAGAGATCTGTTTCTGCTGCTTCGATTATGATCATATTTGATCATGATTTTTAGTCACTAAATGTTACAAGAGTACAATACTGAATCGCTGAAGTAAATCTTTAGAGAACACCAAAAAATGACATTTTTACTTTTGCTGTTAGAGTTTTGATTTGTTATTTCATGTGATTATAAACAGGCAGGAAAGAATCTGAGCAGATGGCTTACCGTTCTCTATGGCTGCCTCAGTTTGTAATTAACCGATGTACAGAATTTCTGTTTATTCTCACATTTAAATCTTACTCTAATCTAAAAAGAAAACCACTCGTGGATTTTAAGAGCCAACTCTATGCTATTGACAAATCTTCCCATCGTGACTCTGACCCAAAAGCAACCATTTCCAGGATTCGACTTGTTTGATGTGGTTGTTACCACTTCATATAATTACTGCTTAGTGTAAATATACTGTCTGAAGTTGAACTACAACTTAATTTTTGCTCAGTTTAGGTACTTTTTTTCCAGTGGCAAACCACTAAGTATTTCCCATGTTTAAGCTGTTGTTAGCTGATGATGGTTCAGGCGTGGCTCAGGAAGTGTCCATCAGCACCTGTAGCCATCATTACAACCCAATTGAGACACTCTGGATCTGTGCTGAGGTGTTTCCATTGCTGTCTGTCTAACTCCACATTGGGGAAAAAAATAGTAATTTTCATCCCATTCTGGGACAATGGGGACGTGCTTCGGTGGCGATTTTTACAGCAAACATTTTATAAGAGTAAGAGCTGTTAAAGTTAATAAGACTCCTTTTATGAGTTAGTGTAATGGGGCTATAGAAGCATGAACACGAGTTTGACCGGTCCTGTGGCAGTTAAAGGCATCTGTGGCATGCTGTCACCAACTATTTTCGCTATGCAAATTTGGCGAATGCAGCCAGTGTGAGTCATTTGATTGCTATTTAATGTTCACCTGATGAATATTCTTAAAGATATTTCAGTGTCAGAACTCAGACTTGGTTAACAAAGGTGACACGCTGGAAATAAAGTCTCAGCAGGGGAAAACTGAGGCCAATAGAGAAAGTCATTGAAAATGTCAGTGTATAAGTGTAGTCACACCTGAGGCGCTCCTTGGTGTGTGTGTGTGTCTGTGTGTGTGTGACAGAGAGAGACATTGCAAGTATGTGTATGTGCATGCACAAATTTTTGTATTTATCCATGTTGCTATGCCCTCAGGCACTTCCAGCCAGCTGAATGAGTTTTCACAGTGTTTATACTGCTTCATGCTTTAACAACGCACACACACACTGCTGTTTAACTGTCACCACCTGCTGTCATTGAGGTGGAGGAGCGCTGCAGTTGTTAGAGTGTGCCGTTTGAAGAGAGCTGCAGTCAGGATGTGTGTGACAGCAGGATGGAGATTCGCCGGGTGCTGCCTTTAGTGGGATGATACGAGGTCGGCATGAGGACAGAGCCTCTTGTTACCTTACATGCACTTAGACCATCATGATGGAAGCATATAAAATGTGAAAGTGTGAAAACAATCTGACGGTGTGAAAATTATCACCTGAATCTGCGGCTGCCCTCTACTTTACAGATATTTTTTAGTAAATCCAAATGAATCATGTTTCTCCCTTAATGCTTGATATGTAAATGAGCAGCAACCATTTGCTAACAAAAACAAAAAAAAAATCACCATATCAATTTAAAAAGTCACAATACTTCAAAATTGTTTTCACAACTTGTTTCCACGTCCTCCAAGTGGCCAAAAAAAAAAACAAATGCAGGTTCGTAAAGACCCCCCCCAAAGCAATATTATGAATGAGCAAACAGGTTTTTTATCTTGTTAAAATATCCATGGGGTGTTTTTTTAAGCTATATTCTGAGTGAAATAAGCTTGCAAACATGAACAAGGTTTATCTAACATTTCTAACACAAAGCTGTTTGATAATGTAGTCAAACCGAAGGCTCATGTTATTTGTTACTATTATGCTTCTCGCATTGTAGAAAGCGATGAGCAGAGTCAAAGGTAAGCGGGTGTATGCAAGCTGCAGGTAAGTTTCTGTCTCCAGTGTTTGAAATACAGAAGCATCTCATCACGGCGGACGCACAAGTATAAATATTCACAACCGTGTCAAACACCTGCATAGGCTACGGCGTGTAGCCTGCAACTATAAATCAGCCTTAAGAAAGATGTTGCAGTGTTGCTCAGAGAGGATTTGGCCCTGATGTGCCCTCTAGTGATTGTACTTTTTAATCCTCAGGTTTGTGAAGAATGCTGGACGCAGAAATACATTAATTATGACAGAGCAGCTCCACTCATCCCTATAGCAGCTTACTCATCTTTGCATCCTTCTGAGGACACTTTGAAAATGTGTACACAGTCCCTGGTCAGCCTGTGACCAGAGGCCAGTAATGAAGCAGAGATCTGCATGACTGTAATGAGTTAGTCATAATCCACTGCCTCTACCCACAGAGAGAAACTCGACCACACTCCTCTCCCCTGCTCTCATCTACCTCTGCAACATAACCATAAAAATCATCACAAGCACTGTGTGGTTTATCTGCGTCCCTGATATTTGCTTTCTCTCACTGCGTCGTTTTGCCATTATCAATCTGTCTGATGAGGGGAGTCGCATACTAAAACTGCTCTCCTCCCACCCCACTGCAGTGTCCCTGCTCTATGCCTTTGTTGCTGATTGGGGCCTTTCAATCCTTTTTAGTTTACAGCCTCTGCATAGATAAGGAAATGTGATGTGACCGGACTGATAAGGAGGAATTGATTCCTTTATTCTGCAGAGTTTAGGAAAGGCAAGGGAAGAGGAGAAGCTGAGAAATCAGATCCCTCTCAAGAGGACTCTCTCTCTTTGTGTGTGTGTGTGTGTGTGTGTGTGTGTGTGTGAGAGAGAGAGAAGAGAGAGAGGGCTACCTTTGCTGTTCTTCTGTGAGGTTAAGACATTAACACAATGGCAGCAACAAAGGGCAGAACAGCAGAACAGAGTATGTACACAGGGGGACACAAAAGAAGACAATTTATTTTCAGGCCCCTGTCTGTGTGGAGAAAAAGTAGATTTTTGGGCCTCTAAAAATAGATGTAGAACTTTAACAAAAAGGGGGTCAGCAAACTTGTTTTTTTATCTTGTGTCTGGTTATGTCCCTTTTTTTTTATCATTCTGTGTCTCCTCTCTGAATTCGGACATTTTTGCTGGTCAGTGAAGGCAGTGCAGGTGGAACTTTCCATGAGTTCTTTTTTTCCTCAGCAGTCTTTGGGTTGATAATTGATCTGTTAGTCCTTTCAAAGCTGATCAATGGATGATAGAAGAAGCTGCTGCAGAGGCAAGTAAATGCAAACATTTAGACTCAGTGTAATTAACAATTAACACTCTGCTGCTCCATCTGTGCCCAGAGTGTGCTCTGCTCCCCGAGAGTGTGGTGCAAATCATAACCAAACAGAATATATATTACAATAGCACCCCGAATGAACGATCCAGCTCCAAATATATTAAATCAATACATGGGTGAAACATTTTTTGATTGTGGTGGGCTGTCACAAATAAATGTGAGAGACTGTGTTAGAAACCCTGTGTGTATACAGTATACTTGACTTCGCATTTGTTTTTCTAGGTCTGTTGTCATTTAAATTCTATTTCATTTTTGGTGTTTTTCCATCACAATGCAGTTAAGAATTTCTCCATGTTGATCTATTGAAGTTGCCTCAATCAATATGGCTAACATTATATGATGTACTGATTAGTATGCATGCTGCAATAATAGATTTCCTATGGGTAGATCCTATGTATCTTTCTATAGGATTGCTATAGCTGAAAGGTCTTCTCTTCATGGAGTAGTTAGGGTGATCACCTGTTTTATGCCTTGCTGTTTTACTGTGTTATGACAGTTTATCTGTCAATAAGGAGCCTCTTAGTCTAAAAGCTTTTGTTGCTCGAACTTTTGCAAATTTGCCATCTGAAAACCTGATGCTCTAGCTCAGTCCAGTCAAAAATATCCGCTGCAGAAAAATCTTGTCAACTTAGATACATAAAGATTGCGATATAAGTGGGCAAAAGTAAAACTCATACATATTTCATGTTGGATGTTTTCTGCTGTCCTCCCAGCGAGGAGCAAGAGGAGCTTTTAGTTTCCTATGCTGAGATAAACGACTTTTGTTCGAGGAATAATGAAAATAACATCCACCTGCAGCAGCTTTACAGCCAATCATTAATTTCTTGGTCCCTTTTTCTCAGTCCCATAAAGGCTGTGGTAGCAGTTATATAAATGTGTATGTCTGTCAGGAATACTATGAAATGCTTCATGACGTTTGGTTTTAGTTTTTATCTATTTTATTTTAACAAAAATCAAACAGCTGTGTGAGTCAGGTAAACTGTGCCTGCATATGATATTAAAAAACCTCCATCATAGAGAAGAATGATGGCTGTTTTTAGAGGTGAAAGAAAATGAGCATAGAGACAGAAGGAAAGGGCGTTCAGTGATGCTGAGCCTCAGATGGTGAAGAAGAGGAGAGAGTTGTGACTGATGTTGTGACACTCTGATGCGCTTGACTGCCTTTGGGTCACACCTCATAGCACTGCGTCTGCCCTTTCACCTGCAGACCTAGGACAGGGAAACTGAGAGGGAGACACAGAGGGAAACCGAGATGCATTCCTCCACACACACTAAACAGAGAGTTTAGACATTTAGAAACTTGGTTTCCAGAGGTGTGTTATAACAATGATAATATTTCCTGGATGCCAGAAAACCAAGATGTTCAGGTATGAAGAGTAGCGACAGGTTTAGTTTGACTTTCAAAGGGATGAAGACATTACAGTAGTTGAACGGTGATAGACGGTTAATCAGTTGTTTTGTAGCCTTTAGATGCACCTTCTTGCCAGGTGCTGGATCATTATAAACTCTTTCTAAAATATCTGATAAGGCTCCTGCTTAATCTCACCAATTTGTGATTTGATAAGAAAATATCCTCCACTGTAAACTAAATCTTACGTTATCTATCTGTACTTTATTCCTCATAAAAGTTGAATTTTGTGCTTGCCTGTTAGGCAGGTTTTTTGCATGTTCAGCTGATCTGCTGTCCACCCTCTAGGTTATGCACAAAGTTAATTTGAATTAATTTTTTGCAGGCCTACTAATTAAAGATTGTCTCTATAGTTAGTACCAAATTACAAAGTTCTGTGCAAGAAACTTTTTGGAAATCACAGACCCATAAAGTAAAGCATTATTGTAAAAGCCATGACCCCGTGTTAATAGTTTGTTCTGCCAAAATCCAACACTTGTGCTTTTCACATTTACTTTCCTGTATTATTCATATTGTGTATTTTTCCATATTTAAATGAATACTTAACCCCCCCAAATGACCATTTGCATATTGATAAATTACCTGTGTTACGTCAAGTTCATGAAGAAAACTTTGTTTTTTCTCACAGGCTTTTGTTGAACGAAGAATGTAAAAATGGGGAATATTCTTCTTGAACTTAAGTAACAAATGTCAGAACTATATCAAACCATCTACAAACTCTCACACAACTCGTACAAATGACCATTTGGGAGGTGAAGTATTTCTTTAATTAGTCCTGTTCTCTAGTCCTTATCCTTACAGAGAATCTCTCAAAAAGTTCCTCTGCTGTCATTAAGCTGTAACCAAGGCCCCACTTTATCAGATCATTCAGCCACAGATTAATCTGATGATGTGCTCCTGGGTAATTTAGTTGTTCTAATCTAATTGGCAGCGTGGTAGACGCTTCATTTAAGACCATATATCAGCTTTCCCTCCCACGGTGATACTTTAATTTGGCAACTGGAGAGAAGAAGGAAAGCAGATTACAAGGAGGACTCTTCGGCTACCTGAGATCTCTTTTAGTCATTATTTAAATAAGGCATACGTTTTTGTGACATGGGTAACTTAAGCTTCTGATAGCAAATACCCGTGGAAATGTCCTCAAGCGAAACACCTAATTTCTCACATCTCGATTAGAGCTGACCATGACCTCTAACCTCTCTCTGGAGGGAGGAAACGGAAAGAACAAATTTCTCTCACTTTCTAAATTTCTTATACAGGAAAGACGCACCCACATGAACACACACTTTATATTTATGTGTGTGTCTTTTGCAGAACGGCAGAACCACGCCCGGGAACTTGTGAAGGAGGCTGACCTGTCACAGTGGGACGCTTTAGTCATCATGTCCGGAGATGGACTTCTATTTGAGGTTAAGACAGACACCTGCACGTGTACACACACACACACACACACTCACTCACTCTGTGGGTTTACATAGGGATACTAAAAGTCAACATAACACACTTCTGTCATCACAACTGAAGCTTCTACTGCTTCTTATGTTAATGAAAAAAAAAAGATTTTTGTAGAAAAAATTGTCTTCAAAGGTTTTAAAACGAGCAGCAGTACATGAACTATGACTGGATACAAACATTAATGTCAGACAAATGACTTTAAAAATGGTTAAACTGGACTAAGAATATTTTTGTTTCTCAGTCACGTCAGTCCCTACCATAAAAGCACTGAAGTTTGAGACAGAGCACTATGCACCAGAACACACTGATTAGTTAACATCTTTTTCTCTCTGTCCTCCTAATCAAAGCTGTATTTTCTGCGTCTCTCAGGTGATAAATGGTCTGCTGGAGAGACCAGACTGGGAGGAAGCCATCCGGACTCCGCTGGGCATCCTACCTAGTGGATCAGGCAACGCCTTGGCTGCATCCATACATCACTACTCTAGGTGAGCCACATGAGGAATCCTCAGTGACACGGCGCATGTTGATACGCCCCGTGCTTTAGAAATAAGTTTTTGTGATTATGAAATTGTGTCTGTCACGGCTGCACACACACATCAATTCTCTGGCTGGGTGACGTGAAATAATTTACCACAGCAGAGCTTCAGTAATTAATTGATAAGTCATTCGACATGAATATTAAAATGCCAGCCATTTGCTGGTTCCAGCTCCAGAGAATAATTTGCAGATTACTTTGAAAATAATGAGTAGTTGGAGCCCTTAACTTTATTACAAGTGTTGAAGCTTTGGGAACAATTGCCACATTGTAGCATCATTACTCTATCATGACTAACTCACAGCTCTGAGCTCTTCAGAAACCAGTCTAAGCAGTTGGGTAGCATACTTGAATCCAGACCGTTGGATCCGCCCACTGCACCGATTTCGAGTTGACTGCCTTACATCAGGCAAGTTGCATGCTGAATCGGGCCTCATCATTCCAGGCGCAGTGTTGTGAGTTTAATTTGCATGCACACAGTATGTATACACTGCACGAAAATAAGTCTGGTTCAAATCCAGTTAAACAAAGGGTAGATTCAGAACAAACTGCGTGATCGGTGCTCCAGAAATATCAGGCTATCCCCCATCAGACAGAGCAACCTGTGGAAACTAAAGCAGCTGTCGATAAAAGCAGTTTTGTCTATTTTTATTCTCCTGTGCAGAATGAACAGTTAGAGCTCTGCAGACAAGGACATGCCGTATGTGAAGGCCATAATCCCCCTGAATCTGTTAGACTTTAGTGGGATTTAGACAGTATTGCTGATGGTGAACAGGATCTCAACTGTGACAGGTATTTTTTTTCTGTGGTGTTAAGTCTGCCACACACAACAACTGTGTGAAGATGTAATGATTCTGTTCTTTGTTCTGACTGCGAGAACGCCAATCTATCTCTCTAAGGTGCTATTTATTTATATTTGTTGAATGGATTTTATTTAGAACTGACCTTCAGACACACATGGGCTTGCCTTCTGGCAGTGTAAAATGCACTCCACTCATCTATTAATTATTAATGATTTGCTCATTTGAGTGATTGTTTGGAGTTCACTCAGCCAGAACAAAGAACAGACAGGAGAACTTGAAGGACAGAAAGAAAGAACCAATGAACCAATGAACAATAACAGCACCTGATCATACTCAGAGGTGGAGAAACTTCTGCCATGTATAGAAATAAATTCCTTGTCCACTCAATCTCTATGGCTTCTTTTATAGACCTTCAGTCGTCTCTATAACGAGCAATTCAAATATCAAACATTTGTATATAACATTTGTATGAGCCACTTCTTAAATTCGGGTTGTGTTCTGTATGAGTGTGTAGTAAGAGCTGTGCGGAGATGCTCTAAGCTAATTGCTAATGCTAGCAATGCAACATGCTCATGATGACAGTGTTAAAATGCTGATGTTTAGCATGTTTTCCATGTTTGTTTAGATTGTTACCATGCTAAAATTTGAATTAGCACAAAACACAAAGTGCACCTGAGGCTGGTGTGAATGTTAGTTTTGCAGGTGTTTTGTCATAAATCAAATTACTGGACAAACTGAGACTCAGACCTGATGATGGTGTTGGAAGAAATGTCAAAGAATATCAGTCATTAGGATTCATCACAGCACGATACAAGTTACTTAAAAGAACCAATATTCTCATTACTAATTACCATCCAACAGCGTATTTTCACCTCAAGTCGTCACATATCGCCGCTTTGCACTGGACTTCCATGTCTACGTATTACGCTGCTGCTGTGATGTCAGCAAATGCACATGGCAAAATAATGCTACACATGGTTATGTTTCGGCAATGAAAGCACATTGCAACCAATCCTGGAATGTCAACAAACACACATGCTGGCCCGGATGGTTAGGATTAGGGGAAGGAGGCTCATGGTAAAGTGTAAAAAAACACCAACTTCCCATTCAGATGGGAAGCGAACACAAGAATCCCGCATGAAAGTCTTGGGCTTTTGGAGCCATACCCACCCCATCAACCCACCCTAGCCTACCTTGTGCTCCTTATATGACGTTGTTACCGGCAGCGTTTCAACTTGACACCATCCTGTCGTGTTTCATTTGGAATTGGCAGGCACCATCCAGCCGTCCGCCGGTGTATAATTATACCCCATCCAGCCACATTCTTACCATGACGTCCAGCGGTGTATCATGTGGGCAGGTAAGGTGGCTTTTGGCATCGGGATCTTACACCAAAAGCACTGTAAAAGCGGCTCTTTGACAACTTCAGAATGCCAACGAGCTGCATCCACGGACACCATGTTCCTACCATTGCTAAGGACAAAAAAGGGAGTTTGAGAGAGCATAAGAGATTTAAAATGCTTTATATTATCCCCTCATCTGTTTACCTTTTTATCCTTTTTGACACCCCTGATGGCTCCACGGTTTGTTGTGCAGGAAATGCTCTGTGCCGTGACTGTGTCATGGAATATTATTTAACTGCACATTGATCTTCCCTCTCAGTATTCGAGTGTGGGTAGTTGGTTTTATGAAGATGTTACTTCTTGTATTGCTGGCTTTATAAATTCGCCTGCGTTCTGTTGTTCTGTTTAAATACTTTGCCCTTTCTCATCTAAAGTCTCGTGCAGAATTTAAAAATCTCATGAAATGCTTTAAGGCTCTTCCTCTTTAAGCCGCTCCTACTGTTTTTGTAGGTCACGTTGGACTTTATCTTGCCCTTTTACTATTTTATTTATTTTGTAATCTGTCATTTTGAATCCCATGTATTTGGTTATTTTTGCTTATCCTTTATATAAGCCTTTGTGCTGTAGTTTTCCCTGTCTAAAATAGGATGAATTGAATAAAGACATAAAATAAAATTAAAGAAAACACCTCCCACTGATGGTTCTGTCTTCACCAAAGAGCCACATTCATTCATCACTTCCACCACATCTGCCAATCAGCTTCTCATCAAACAATGGTCTTCCAGCCAGAGCGGCAGCAACAATGAGAGGAAGGGACCAGACTCTGTATTGTTTACTCTCCTCTCGCACTCCGGGGGCATCCAGAAAATCTCTCTCTCTCTCTCTCTCTCTCTGTCTCTCTCTCTCTCTCTGTCTCTCTCTCTGTCTCTCTCTCTGGCTGCTGCAGGCTGTCCTGCAGTGGCTCTGTGGTCAGAGTATATCTGGTATTATTCCCAGCTGAATGAAGGGTTCACTGAGGCTACGTGGATCAAACGAGTGACAGCTAGAACATATCTGGTATTATGCAATGCAGTGAACAGGTTCGCTGAGTGAGGGTTTAATGTGTTTCTGTACACAAACATAATGAGCACGAGCTGAAACATCATCGAACAACTGACGGTTTCTGAAGTGACAGGTATGACACTTTGATGTGAGCGAGAGTCTCCCTCCCGTGGAGGTTTACAGATACTGCAGAAACACTAAAAATACATGGAGAGGTATATAAGGAGCTTATTTAAACTTGGTTTGCCACTTCATTAGGTACACCAACAGTGTTTAAACCTACTGCAGTCTATTGCAGCAGGACTGCAATATAACCAACCATCACGAAGGTTATAATGTTCAGTGTTTCTTCAAACAGTGTCCGTAGCAAAAAGTACTCACTCAGCTAAAAAGTATTCCCTGTGACTGATATATTGTTTCATATGACATTATTACCATGTTTTTGTTGTAGCTGGTCCAGCTAGTATTAAACATTTAGTTATTTTAATCCAGTGGTTTCCAACCTAAGGGTCAGGCTCCCTCCAAACGGTCACAAGATAAATCTGAGGGGTCATGAAAAGATTAATGGGGTAGTAAAGAGGTCAAAACAAGAGAAAGTTCAGATTTGTATTGATGTAAAATCTGAGAGATTCAGAGAGAATGGCTCTTTCGAGGGCTTCATAAACATCTGGAATATATGTCAAGAGGCCCCAAATAGATACTAATTTATAGCTGCGACCAGCAACTCTATAGGTTGTTCTGTCGGTCTGTCTATTGGTCCACAAAAATTTCCAACCTTTGGTCAGCTCCCGTTTTTGCCCCACAGGAGGCTTAAATTTGGCATCTTGTGCTTTTGTTTTCATGATCCCTTGGGTTCCACCATCAGGTCAAAGTTTCAGTTTGTCTTATACTTTTGCTTCAGCCTCAGCTCGAGGCTACCCTGTGTTGTGTGCTTATTAAATGCTAACACACTACATGATGGATAGCAAATATGGAGAACATTATAACTGCTTAACAGGGTTTTGTACTGTCTTGTCAGGATGTTAGTTGCTGAATGTGCACTCATACTTACATAAATCTTGATCTGAAAAGTATCTACAGCTGTCAAACAGAAAAATGTGTAATATTTCATTTTGAAATTTCATGGGGTACAATATGAAGTACGAAGTAGCATGAAATGGGAACATACTTGGTTACTTTCCACAACTGATTGTCAGCTGCAGCAGGTGAGGTTGTAGACCATATTATTTTTTGACCTTTCTACCAGACAATGATTTGAAAGAAACAGAGCGGTGGAAATGTAGATGAGACTGTTTGGATAGTCGGACTGGTGAATAAATTTAGCATGATGAATATGGAGATATCTGCAAGGCCAACGCCATTGAACTCCACTGAGACATCCTGTCCTCACTGTAATTGGCTGTGGGTAGTAACAGCAGGCATGTGTGTATGCGTCTGTGTGTCTGTGTGTGTGTGTGTGTGTGTGTGTGTGTGTGTGTGTGTGTGTGTGTGTGTGTGTGTGTGTGTTAGGGGTCTTTTCATGACCTTCAACCCCCTGTCTCCATTCGTCCAGATGGGGTTGTCTTTGTTGTCTGACTGGCCTGTCATGTCTGAGGGCCCGTAAGCTGATTCTGTCCCACCTCCAAGATTTGTCGCTGGGCCTCCTGGTTTAATGAACCCCCCCTCACTCTGACTCACCCTACTGCCCCACCCTCGACGTACTCCCTTCACAGCTCCATGGGCCTCCCTCCACCCTCCTCATCTACCCTCCTCACTCTCTTCTGTTGTTTTTATGATCTCACAATAAGGTCACAGTAACCCTGCTATTGTATAACACTCCTCTTAAGGCTCACTCCCCAAAACACGCACAAGCCTTGACCCACTTCTTCCTAACCCAAAAATATTAAGTGCACCTTTTTGTTTTTATTGGTATTTTTGAAGCTAGTTTCTTGACTGTGTCTCCTTCTAGACAGCTGCTGTAGGGTGGAAGTTTTTCAGCAGTTTGCTGTTTGATAATGAAAAAAAAGCTCTAAATGTGAGAATTGGCTGCATTTTTCTGTTTTATATCATAAAAAAAATAAATGGTTTTTGGGCTGTTGGTCCAAAATAACTTATTCAAACATGTGACACAACCTGTCACACACTCAAGTGCATTTGGTCAGATATATTGACTGCAAACACCCTGAAAACAGCCTAAAAGCTGATGAAATCAAGCTTCACATCAAATCAACACTATTTTGTAGCAGCGGAATACTCAAAACATGTGAATCAAGCATCTTATAATTATTGGTTGTTGTCTATATACAGTACATGTATCTACCGCATCATTCTCCTACTGGATTTCGCAGGGTTTCCCACACATTCATTTATTTGTGGCGGACAGCAAATAGAGCGCCAAGTGTACTGTTGTCACAAACGGAGCAGTAGAACATCAGGCCCAGTAAAACTGAGACTTAATCATTCATTGTACTAGGTCTAGAAGTTTGCTTTCATTTACTTTGCACTCTGTTTCTTCTCTCATCCATCAATCTGATCAGCTTTGTCCAGATCAGTTATCCACGCCAAGATTCAAAGATTCAAAATGCAGTGCTGCCCACTTTCAGGAGAAGCAACCATATAGCCGTCTTGTTAAGGTTGGGATGTGTGGACAGTTAAATTATTTGACAACCAGACCCAATGGATTACCAGAATCATCTAAAAAGTTGTAGTACCCACTATTAAACAATTTTTATTTTTATTTTTTCAGTATTGAAAAACAAGTGCGGTTCAGAGGTTTTGATCGTATCATGTGATTTTCATAAGGAGAGCAAGCCCTTCCAATGCCCTCTGTGCCCAGAAAAAAAATTAAATTTGATCAAATTCATCACATCTGCTGATGAAGATCATGTGACTCGTAAGTCAAAAGCTCCACAACACCTAAAAGGATTTTGTGATGAGGCTGTTATCTGAACTGTTTCTTGATTTGTCAAGAATGAACTTTAAACCTCAGTCCTTTTTATTCTCCGTAGTTTTGGAGAATACAAACATGATATAAAAAGTTTTCTCTTTTTTCCCCATTTAAGTCAAACTGCTCACGCATCAGTGTTAAATGCTGAAAAGTTGGAAAAGGTTTCTGTCGTAGATCAAGAGATACAAGATCAAAGAATAAATAAACAAATCTGACCAATGCTCAGTGCCAGCTATTAATATTCAACACTCTTTGATCAGTTATTGAAGCTTGTTTCTCAGCCCTGTTTATTAATTTATTAACCAGTTGTGGCATCACTTGTACCAGCTGTGCTTTTTCACATGTATGTCTTATCTAGCCTAGAAATACAATATCTTTCCAAGGAGAGCACATAAACACATGAAGACACACACATTAATTTACACATACAGAAGGATGTAAGAGAGGCATTTTAAGCCATTGCATTTTTTATTAAGGTATGATTTGAATGCCAATTACATGAGCACAGCCTCAGATCTCTATAGTTCAGACATTGCTTGAAGGCAGCATGAGATGACCTCACATTGTTTCAAGAAGCCCAGCTCTTATGACAAACTCTTATCTCTCCTCCAGAGCCTCGCCTGTGTCCAGCGAGGAGCTCCTGGTCAGCTGTGGTTTTCTACTCTGTCAAGGACTAGTGGCTCGCATGGACCTAGTCTCCATCCATCTCTCTTCCGGCCCTCGTCTCTTTTCCTTCCTGTCACTGGCCTGGGGCTTTGTGGCGGATGTGGACATAGAGAGCGAGAAGTACCGTCACGTTGGAGCGGCCCGGTTCACAGTTGGCACGCTGGTGCGGCTGGCTTCTCTACGCGTCTACAAGGGCAAGCTGGCTTACTTGCCCGCCACTGAGGACTGCAGCAAGGAGGAGGATTTAGGAAATAACATGATGCTGCACTGCAACAATCAGGCTTCCTGCTTGGCTCAGGCCTCTCGACTGACCAGAGATGCTCCCAGCCAGAACACCTTCCACAACTCCTGCCACTCAAACAACTCCCTCAAAGTGAGGAGGACGGAGAGCACGCCTTCTCGAAGCGCCACCAAATCCCTCCCTGGCCCGCCTGACACCCTGCTGCTGCCTCTGGACCAGCAGTTGCCCAGCAACTGGGTCGTGGTGCCGGAGGAAGACTTTGTCCTCATGCTGGCCATGTACCAGTCGCATCTGGCTGAGGACCTGCTGGCAGCACCAGGCGCTGCGCCAGATGACGGAGTCATCCATCTATTCTACGTCAGAGCGGGAATATCACGTACTGCGCTGCTGAGGCTGTTCCTAGCTATGGAGAAGGGAACGCATCTTGCTACTAACTGTCAGCATTTAGTGTACACTAAGGTGCGGGCCCTCAGACTGGAGCCATTATCTCCCAAAGGGATAATAACAGTAGATGGAGAGGTGGTGGAGTATGGACCGCTGCAGGCAGAGGTGCACAGAGGCCTGGGGAGGTTAATCAGTGGATGAACAAACACCAGCGGTCATCTCTGCTGTTAAAGGCCCAATAAAAGATTTTAGAATTTCGAATCAGAAATGTCCAGGTACAAGAGCAAAGCAATGGAAGTATGACTCACTCACTGTTATCTGCTACATTTGCCTCTCATCGGTACACAGAACATTTCGGTAGAAAATACTGCAATATTAAGAAAAACAAGTGCCATGTATGGGGGCCCAAAGTGTTCAATATAAAAAATAAATAGGTCAGACATTATGAAAATAAATAATATTATTAATAATAACAGAAGAGAAACATAATATGACCATGAAACTGTAAAATAACCAAAAACATTTTTCAGATTGTTTTTTCATCCCGCTTCTTTTCACAATAAGAGCGTTTATGGCAGGTGTCTTTATCCGTCAGTCAAGACGAACTCTTGTGTTTAAGCAGACAGCCAATCACATATGACCAGGGGGCAAAGACTTTTTTAAGAGCCACCCGAAGTCTTGAAATCGAGGTGTCATGACATACCGGTATAACAATACACATATGCATTGATACACATATGGGAATATTGTGAAAATAATCCAGCACCTCTTAAATCATTTCCATTTCTTTTCTATTTCAATTTTTCTTCCCAAGTGTTATCCGGGTGCCTTCATTCTATCTAATTATGTATAATTACTCTTTTTGTATGATTTTGTTCAGTTACTGTTACAGACTCTCTCCTCGGCCCTACACTTAATTTTGAGTGTAACTCATTTGCTAAAAGAGACAAAACGCACAATTTTCTTTGGATATTGCAAAAATATCATTATTGTGAACTTTTTTGGCCACAATTATTGTGTCATGAAAATCTGATATTGTGCCAGAACCTTTTCTAAATTGGATTTTTATATAGTTAACATGTTGGCGTAAATTTTAAAATCTGTTTCAGGACTTATGGGGTTCAGTACTTTTTAACGTCCTTATGAAAATGGGCATTTTAAAGTAAAGTAAAAACGACCTGCAATAAACTCTGTTATTGTGTGAAGAAACAAGATAGAATTTCACAATAATGCGCTTAGGTTTGTTTCACAATTCCATTACCCCCTTTTTTTTTTTCTTGCTTTTAAATATTGAACTCTATGGGACTCTGTAGCCACGACTGAGCTTACTGTAGATATGTTGGCATCAATTTACAAATCAAATAGGCACACGTTTCATCATGTCATGATGAAGTGTTTGGCCGCCGTGGAAAGTAAATCAGTCACCGTCTTGAGCCTCCCGTATGTCATCTTTATTATCGCTGCAAGGGGAGGATTTCCTCTCTGCACTGAAGCTGACGAATCAGCCTGAATTACAGCTTCCTCTGCAACAGCAATAGTTTGAATTTATGCCTTCATGGTTCCTCTGCAGTGCTTTGGAGACTCTGTGTGTGTGTGTGTGTGTGTGTGTGTGAGTGAGAGTGAGAGAGAGAGAGAGTGTAAGTGCGTGTGTGTGATGCAGTAAACGGCGCTGTCACTGCTCTGGTTTTAACAGAGGAAGTCAGGCTTTGTGACTGTTTATTGAACACAGAGAGCCTCAAAAATTGTAATTCGAGCCAGACAGCATGAAACAGCAGTAAATATAACTTTTAAAATTTAATTTAAAGAGAGAAGAGATTTGTACGAGCCCCTTAACTCCCCAGTGGTGATTTTTTAAATTTAATTTATTTTTTATGTTAAGCACACAGGACGAAAAATATCGCCTTTCGGGATCCAGGGGTCCTGAGGATTTGCAAAATTAAATGGTAACAGTGACAAAAAATCACTCTGTTCGGGAAATGCATTTACAATGATATTTCCATCATTCATGTCGTCCTGGTGGTGGATTCATTAGATTGAACGTCGCCATTTTAATCTTTCTTTCTCTTTCAGTTTAGCTTCTTCTAGTCACACTTTTTATGTGAGGTTCAAATAGATTTCGACAGCAATTACTGGTAATTGTTTCACACGTGAACCGGCTTTGAAATATCTAAAGATTTTGTGCTCAAAGCTTTGGAGAGTCATCAGACTTCACTGTGAGTAGATTATATCAGGACTATTTATGTAAAAAGAAGAAAGTGGAAGCTGTTTACAGTGAGCTCTGTGGATCATACAGAGAGAACAGGAGAACATTTTTTTTATGGAAAGAGATGTTGCTTGTGGATTTTTCTAAAACATGTAATATTTGATTGCATTACAAAGTAAGATTGACCCCCTTATTAGTATCAATACAGAAATCTCAAAAATAGACACTGAAATCTATTCAAATAAAACCAAAACTATCTGCATGACTAGATACCACTAGCGGTAGAAGAGAAAATGCTGAGGGTTTTTATTGAGTGAATTGATGCATTAATCAACCTGTCTGGTGTCCCGTTCATGTGATTAATTGGTGAAATCACCAACTGAAGTACAGACACACAAAGTGGTGCCCCAGAAAAAGTAGATTACAAGACCAGACTTGAGCAAAATACCTCCTGGAACGTGCTGAACATCACCGACTGATGGTAACTGTGAAAAAGTGTTCAGTGGCTCCTGCAGCTCTGTGGACGGGTGATTGATGTGTTTTAGTGCCTCAGTGTGAGACCAAGGCTGCATCCCTCCATCCCATAACACCACTCCTCTTATACTTTCTCCTCTGCTTTCATCCATCCGCCTCTGCATTTAAGAGGACCTGTTATGCTCATTTTCAGGTTCATACGTGTGTTTTAGAACATGTTTACAGACTTCAGTGGTCAGAAAATGCTGAGGTTTCCTCATACTGTTTGCCTGAATACACATTTATTTACATTTGGTCTGAGAAGGCTCCGTTTTAGTGCCTGTCTCTTTAAGCCCCTCCTCCCGAAAAAGCCCAGTCTGCTCTGATTGGTCTTTATTGCAGCTGGGGGAAAGACGATAACAGAGGAGACAAGGAATCATCAATAAAACCATATATATTCTCCAGTAGGAATACGACCTGAAATCTGTGGAAAATTAAAAACTCTGAGATTACATATTTCGATGTTAGTATGTAGCTAAATCTGGGGAATGACTGCAATGTAAAATTATAAATATGAAAGAAAAAAAGGGAAAGCATAATTGGTCCCCTTTAACCACTCAGCTGCTTTTCAGACACACACACACACACACATGCACACAGGTGTCCCTATGGAAGGTTTGTTACTGATCATCACCTAGGTGTCCTTACCATTGAGCTTTAAGACACGTAGAGGAAAGGATGACTAAGGCTTTGACCGACACGGGCGGTGAAGTCAGAATTTTAAATGTGTTTTTAATAGCAACCCAAATCTCTTCAGACGTTTGTTTTGTTCATTTTACAGAAATCAGATGTGGACACAAAGAAATCCGTTTCTCTCTGTCCAAGTCGAAGTGAAATGAACTCTGAGTGGCCTTAAGTGAGAGTTTTCAAGGGTTCAAGCTGGTTAAAACAGCACATTGATGAGTGAAGGGAGAACATGAGGAGCGAGGGAGGAGGATGAGAGAGGGGGGAGATATCGACTTGTTAAATGCTGCATGAGGAAGGCGGCGTTGTGTTCCTGACACGGCGCCCTTAGTCTTCCTCCTCACCACAAGAAATCATTTGGGAGCATTAGCAAACTGTCCTGACGCTGAGGGAAAGAGAGGAGGACATGTTCCTGTCCATTTCACCTCAAAGTGAAAATACACACAGACACACACACACACACACACACACATTGGCAGTTACAGGCATCAACATAATCAAACCATTTGACTGACCTCTTTTTTTGTGTTTTCTGTTTTGTTTGAATCAGTTATTTGACACTGTAAAGATCAGACTTGTGAAAGACCAAAATTAATTTATTCTAAAAATATATTCTTTTAAACATGTTTTTGCACAATGTAATCCTGTTGCCAACGCCGCTTTAAAGCCTTCATGGGACATCAGGGTCGGTTTTCTGTCATTTAACTCATTTAGTCGGTTTAATTTGTATTTACTCGTGAAGGACGCTGCAACAGGAATTCAGCTGACGAGCTACAAGCATATCAGATGGAAACAGTACTTGAAGACACGCTTCGCTATTGCTGTCGTTTTAGAGGGCAAATGTGGTCTGTGGCATCAAAACCTGTGGTCACTTTATTATTGACTGTTAAAGTCGACGTACTGTTCTTTCAACGCAGCTTTTGTCAACTGTTTGGGGTCACGACCCTTTAAAATGAAGTCTACTCGTTCAACCAAAGAAAGATTTTTCCTTCTGACATTGTTTCATTTGAAACATTTTAGGGGCCCTAAGATGGAAAACCTTAAAGAAAATACTAAGAAAAACATATTGTGACCCCTCAGATTTATCTTGGTTTGGAACCACATATCTAAATAATGCTCTTTTTACGCCACAGAGTGCTACTGACCACTTTCATACGTTTTTTTTTCTATGCAAACTCCGGCTTCTTGTGAGTGATGCAGTGGTCCTTTCAACTGTTTGACGTGCCTTGACTGTGCTGCCTCCTGGTGGTTTGAATTTGGTGGTGCATTCACTGATTTCTCATTTGAACGTTCTCGTCACCGTTAAGAATACTCATAGACGCAGACACAACAGACAAACTGAAGATAGTAAAATCTGTCCTTATTTCAGAAAAATCGGTGTAATTGTGGCACAGTACTGTTTTGACTTTACAAACCGTTAATACTGTTGTCATGGTGCCACATCTTCGCTTTACGTCTCCAGTTTTTCATTAAGGAGAATCCATAAGAGTGACAGCTTTCAGCCTGAATCCAATTGCTCCATGTAGGATGTTGTGATTGAAAATCCAAATGAGCTCAATCAGATGGACAAACTTTCAGATGAAAAAGGACCTGATGTTCGTCCCCGTCAGCAACCCGAAGAGAAGAAGAAAGAAAACCGATGATTTGCCGTGTTTGTCTTTACCTGCTGCTTCTCAATTGTTGTCGTCTCATTTGTTTAAATGTTTATGGTGAAGGGAAAATAGTCAGGGGGATTTTATGTTGTTTTTTTTTTCATGCACACTGAAGATTGAATGATTGATTCTTTATTCACAGAGAGATCTATTTTTCCATTAGACAAATGTCTGTAATTTTTCTATTATTGGATCAAACATTCTGCTGGAGTGTTTTTGATTGAGAATAAATTAAATAAATGATGACAAACAAGCTGTCTGTAATTTGATTTGTGAAACATTAGCTGCATCTGATTTTTAGGCACTGAGGTGAAGTATTTCTTTGCTGACAGCAAAACAGGTATTAGTCACAGCTTTTGGTCATTTTGGTAAAAAGACGACATTAAACGTATGCCGGGGACAGGTATAATCATCCTCAAGGAGTTACAACTCCCTGAGATATGACAATGAATAAAGGTAAAGAAAAACTGTTTTTGCAGAATATTATGATGTCACATTGAAGTTCACCTTTGACCTTTTGGATATAAAATGTCAGCACTTCATATTATTTTACATTTTTAAACGTATTTTAAATTTAAGTGTTTTTCAGTTACAATGTCAATGTACAATGAATAAATCAGATGCTGATGGCACAGCGCTGTGTTTTACCACTGAAAAACACTGTCAAATTTCAAAGATTTGAAAAACCTCATTTTAAACATACCCCGAGGGGTACCTAGAGGTACTCCGAGGGGTACATGTGAATTTAAGAAAATGTATTTTAAAAAATAGCAGTCGTGCATTACTAAAATATGATAATGTTATAAAAAGTAGAGTCAAAATTTGAATGAACTGAATTTTATACTCAATATTCAGTTTCATTTAAGTAATGCCTTTTAAAAATTCTTGTGCATTGAGAAATTGCATGATGGCAAAAGAAATGATTCACTATGAATTTAGTCACAGATTCGTAACATTTGAAATGTTTAAAAAAAAAAATTTTTTCAAATCTTTGGATCTTTGATGCTGATGGCACAGCGCTGTGTTGTACTTCTTTCGGGGTTTTTTTCCTACCAAAAAAGTTTGCGCTGGTCATGGCGTACTTGGCTGAAAAAAATACTTCAGAGGGCGATCATTACAGAAAAAGTGTTGAGAACTGCTGTTGTATACTATGTGGTTTTCAGACGTTTTATTCGACATCCTATGTTATGATGTTTTTGGACGTTTCTTTAGACAATGTGATTTCGAGACAATGTGATGTCTCGAAATCACATTGACGTTTTTCGCCATACTATAGTATGGCATTTCATTTTTTCGACATACGATATTTTGGTGCTTATGTCATTTCTTTTAATATTCTATGCTATGGCGTGTCTCGGCACGTTATTTTAGGCGGTTTTCAACTGTTTTCAGCTGTTTTTGGTCATTTCAATGTGCTATTTTACAGGTTTTGGGGCCTTTGGGGGATATTTTTTTTAACAGGTATACTACAAGATACCTCTACATGCTATACTAAGTGGTTTGGGCTATTTTTCGGACGTCAAATTTTGACATTTTTTCCCATACTATAGCCTTGCTTTTTTGGTCATTTTTTCGACATGCTATATTATGGTTTTCTGGGCAGTTTTTAAAACAAACTATGCTAGTGTGTGTCTCAGCACGATATTTTCAGCACTTTTGAGGTGTTTACAGCAGTATTTTGGACATGTCAAATTTTGACTTTTTTGCCATACTATAGCCTTGCTTTTTTGGTCATTGTTTCGACATGCTATATTATGGTGTTTTTGGCATTTTTTGCAATGAATTATGCTATAGCGTTTCTCAGCAAGCTATTTTATGCTGTTTTGAGGTGTTTTCAAGTATTTTTTGGACATGTCAAATTTTGACTATTTTGCCATACTATAGCCTTGCTTTTTTGGTCATTTTTTCGACATGCTATATTATGGTGTTTTAGACGTTTTTTGCAACAAATTATGCTAGTGCATGTCTCAACACGCTATTTTATGCTGTTTAGAGGTGTTTTAAACTGTTTTTGGGACATGTCAATTTTTGACATTTTTGCCATACTATAGCCTTGCTTTTTTGGTCATTTTTTTTGCCATGCTATATTATGGTGTTTTTGGTGGTTTCTGCAACAAATTATGCTATGGCATTACTAAGCAAGCTATTTTATGCTGTTTTGAGGTGTTTTGAAGTATTTCTGGCACATGTCAATTTTTGACTATTTTGCCATACTATAGCCTTGCTTTTTTTGGTCATTTTTTCGACATGCTATATTATGGTGTTTTGGCGGTTTTTGCAACAAACTAAGCTATGGCATTTCCTAGCAAGCTATTTTAAGCTGTTTTGAGGTGTTTTCAAGTACTTTTGGGACATGTCAATTTTTGACATTTTTGCCATACTATAGCCTTGCTTTTTTGGTCATTGTTTCGACATGCTATATTATGGTGTTTTTGGCATTTTTTGCAATGAATTATGCTATAGCGTTTCTCAGCAAGCTATTTTATGCTGTTTTGAGGTGTTTTCAAGTATTTTTTGGACATGTCAAATTTTGACTATTTTGCCATACTATAGCCTTGCTTTTTTGGTCATTTTTTCGACATGCTATATTATGGTGTTTTAGACGTTTTTTGCAACAAATTATGCTAGCGCATGTCTCAACACGCTATTTTATGCTGTTTAGAGGTGTTTTAAACTGTTTTTGGGACATGTCAATTTTTGCCATTTTTGCCATACTATAGCCTTGCTTTTTTGCTCATTTTTTTAAGTATTTTTTTGGACATGTCAAATTTTGACATTTTTTGCCATACTATAGCCTTTGCTTTTTTGGTCATTTTTTTCGACATGCTATATTATGGTTGCTTTTTTTGGTGGTTTCTGCAACAAATTTGTGCAATCGCGTGTTTTCTCAGCAAGCTATTTTAAGCTGTTTTGAGGTGTTTTTAAGTATTTTTGGGACATGTCAATTTTTGACATTTTTGCCATACTATAGCCTTGCTTTTTTGGTCATTTTTTTTTTTTCGACATGCTATATTATGGTGTTTTTGGGGCGGTTTTTGCAAACAAATTTGTGCTATTCGCGTTTCTCAGCACGCTATTTTAAGCTGTTTTTTGAGGTGTTTTCAAGTATTTTTTGGACATGTCAATTTTTGACTTTTTGCCATACTATAGCCTTGCTTTTTTGGTCATTTTTTCGACATGCTATATTATGGTGTTTTTGGCGGTTTTTGCAACAAATTATGCTAGCACGTGTCTCAGCACGCTATTTTAAGCTGTTTTGAGGTGTTTTCAACTATTTTTGGGACATGTCAATTTTTGACATTTTTGCCATACTATAGCCTTGCTTTTTTTGGTCATTTTTTCGACATGCTATATTATGGTGTTTTTGGCGGTTTTTGCAAACAAATTATGCTAGTGGCGTGTCTCAGCGCGCTATTTTAAGCTGTTTTGAGGTGATTTCAACAGTTTTTGGGACATGTCAATTTTTTGACATTTTTGCCATACTATAGCCTTGCTTTTTTGGTCATTTTTTCGACATGCTATATTATGGTGTTTTTTTGGTGGTTTTTTGCAACAAATTATGCTAGTGTGCGTGTCTCAGCACGCTATTTTAAGCTGTTTTGAGGTGTTTTCAAAGTATTTTGGACATGTCAATTTTTGACATTTTTGCATACATGCCCTTGCTTTTTCAGTTATTTTTTTCGACATGCTATATTATGGTGTTTTTGGCGGTTTTTGCAACGAATTAATGCTATGGCGTTTCTCAGCAAGCTATGTTAAGCTGTTTTGAGGTGTTTTTCAAGTATTTTGGGACATGTCAATTTTTGACATTTTTTGCCATACTATAGCCTTGCTTTTTTGGTCATTTTTTTCGACATACTATATTATGGTTTTTTGGGGTGTTTTTACAACAAATTATGCTAGCGTGTGTCTCAGCATGCTATTTTTAAGCTGTTTTTGAGGAGTTTTCAGCATTTTTTTGGACATGTCAAATTTTGACATTTTTGCCATACTATAGCCTTGCTTTTTTGGTAATTTTTTCAACATGCTATATTTTGGTGTTTTTGGTGGTTTTTGCAACAAATTATGCAAGGGCGTGTCTCAGCAAGCTATTATATGCTGTGTTGAGTTAACATACCTTTACATGCTACACTAAGTGGTTTTCAGCTGTTTTTTTGGACATGTCATCTTTTGACATTTTCTCCATATTATAGCCTTGCTTTTTGGTCCTATTTTATGGGTTTTTCGGACGTTTTTAGATGTTTTTTCAAAACTGTAACATGCTTCTTCATGCTATACTAAGTGGTTTTCAGCTGTTTTTTGGACATATTGCCATATTATAGCATTGCATTTTTGGTCCTTTTTTAGACATCCTATATTACGGTTTTTTGGCTGTTTTTGCAACATTCCTTGCTTTGGCATGTCTCGCCACGCTTTTTTTGCTGTTTTCAGCTGTTTTTGGGCTTTTTGGCATTTTCCCTTCTTTTTTTTTTTTTTCTCCGAATGTTATATTGTGGTGATTTGGGCCGTTACTGCAACAGTTTATGCTATGGCGTGTCTCGGCACAGTATTTTAGGCGGTTTTCAGCCCTTTTCAACTGCTTTTGTAACGTCATATTTTGATATTTTTTGCCATAAATTTTTGTATGGTATTTTCACTCACTGTTTGGACATGCTATATAATGATGTTTTTTGGGTATTTTTTCTACATTCTATAGTAAAATGTGTCTTAACATGGTATACTTTGTGGTTTTCAGCTCTTTTTTTGGACATGTCATATTTTGTCATTTTTCGCCACACTATAATATGGCATATTAGTTGGGTTTTTTTTTGGCATGCTATACTATGTTATTTTGCCGTCTTAACAACATTGTATGCTAAGACGTTCATGGCTGTTTTTTTCCGCATTCAATAGTATGGCGTTTCTCAACATGCTGTGTTGTGTTCAGCTGTTTTGTGGACATGATATATTTTTTACATTTTTCGCCATACTATAGTATGTTGCCATACTATAGTATGACGACATACTATACTCCACTTCATTGTAGTATCCTCTTGGATGCATGCTGCTTTCAGCTGGGCACACCTCTAGTAACATCCTAAGCACAACACAAAAATAACAAAACACAGTCAGAATCTCTGCAAATGGAAAAACACTGCCACGCACTTGAAGTGGGTTAAAAGTAATGAGGGAGTAACATACAACTGACTGACTGTATAAGTCTATAAATTGTTTGTTTTTTTTAAATCCTACATAGTATACCTTCAACCCTGTGAAACCTGGATCAGCCTGGATTACTTTGCTTGTGTTCAGATGCCTTTCAGAGGTACTTAAACCTCTGACTCTTCAGCAATTGTCTTTCAAAAACATGGAAACAAAGGCAACTTTGTGCAACTTTCCAAGAACTGTTTTGCAAAATAGAAGATGAAAATTTGTATATTTAGAAACATTATTGTGATAAGGAGATAAGGAAAAATGTCAGAAAAAAATATTCATAATTATCATAATTATATATTTAAAATTATTTTACAGAATTATTATAATTTTTATATTAATTTATTAGGCAATTTTCTTGATTTTTTATTTCCCTTTTTGGTTTGTTAGTTTTTATATTGTTGGATTTGTTTTGTTTTGGGGTTTTTAGGGTCATTTTCTCACTTTTTACAAATTTCTTACAATTTTTGTCCTTTTTTTTGTCTAAAGTTGCCTTCTTACCATGTTTTTGAAAGAAATTAAGTAAATTTGCCCAGGTTTCACAGGGTTAATATTAATTCAAAGGAAAAAAAGAGACTACTAGGCTTATTTGCTTTCAAAACATCAGCTAACAAATAAATATAAACCACAATTTTGCTATGGTACTGCTTGCAAGGTTTAATACATCACTATACAGTCGTCTTGACGCAACAAAAGTAAACCATTAAAAAATGAAATCATAAGTACAATACACACTCAGCATTTTGTACATATATGCCCCAAGCATCCACGTGACTTGTTAGAATTCAGGTTTGTGTTAAATATATATACTGTATGTATTTCTATATTTCAATATAGTCATGACATCTGTACAGAGGGAATCAGGCTACAAATCATAACTTTATTATTATTTTTTTTTATATATCAATAACAGGCCACTGTGGAAATGTAGACATCGTACAGTCAAGTCTTGTGTGAGTAGCCCGTTCAAAAGGCTTAAAGCAACATGTTACATGCTTTGGCTGTAAAACAAACATCTCGCAGTAATAATAATAATGGTTTAAATTTGAATAATATACACACATACACAGAAAATTGTACATAATGTGCTTGATATCCTGCCAGATTTTTTGCTTCGAGATCTAGCGAGATAACTTCACATTTTTCTGTTTCTGCGAGTGATGGTGAGGGTGAAAGATGGAGCGGTTATGTCACCTCTCAAGTCTTGGTGAAACGGTGCGTTAGTGAGCATTAAATCTTTCCAAAAAAAACACACCTATCCGAGAGTTGTAAAGGTGACATTTTACATACAGCAGCAAGTGGGAGGGGAAAGCAACCAAGGCTACATGCTACAGCAGCCAGTGAAGACGACAACACATCCTCCTCTGTAGCAATAAAGGCAACAAAATCATAATGGCGGAGTCAGATATGAAGGGGACAAAAAGTCACGGACACCCAATTGTACAAGAATGCCAGTTTTAAAAGTCGTAGGGGAAAAAATGGAAGACAAAGCAAAGCAAAATACCCTCATCCATGACCTTTATTTTCTTAAATCTCTGTAAAACGCAGCAACTCTTGGCTCATGTAATTTTTTAATCCTCTCCCATCACTCATAGTTTCACAATGGCACAATGTGCTCTCTCATTCAGAAACACTCTTCAGCATCAAGCTTCTTTGTTCAAGTAAAATACCAGACAGCCGGCGCTCTCTTGTTTATTTCACAGATTATAGCGAGCACAAAGGGTTTGTCTGACCTGTATTATATTAATAACAACAACCATGGGAATCATAATATCTTGAAAGAAAAGAAATGTTAAAGGAGGGATGCAGTTATTTAAAGAGATGTAAACAAAGACTGCTCTGATTTCCCCAGGAAGCACGATTAGACCTAAAGGTGAGTTTCACTTTCTTTCAGTTATTGCAGCGCAATCTGTGGCAAAGTTTCACTGAAACTTGGTGAATAAACTTTCCTTCATCCAGATCGAATATATGCCATGAAGAGAAAGAAAGGACAAGTCATATCAGCTTTAGTTATGCCTGCGTGCTGCGTGGTCAGCAGTCGCTTCGCGGGATAAGACGCTCAAGTCAGAGGACACAGAAAATAGTCATTCAAGCAAAAAAAAAAAAAAAAAATCAGAATATCAACAAACCGTCGGCATCACACTCACTGTGGTGTGTATTCTGATGTTATTAAACTCTGCACGTGCAATCTGGAGAAGAAATAAGAATACAGCAATGGTGCAGTGTGACAGACTTTTGCTTAAAGGGACAGTTCAACCTGAATTCAAAAATACATATTTTGCTCTTACCTGTTGGGCTATTTAGCAATTTAGGTTATTTTGAGTTGCTGAGTGTTCATATCGGCCGGCAACAGCAATGTCACTTTCCAGATATTATGACCCGTTTACTCAAGATAATCCACAGATCTTGTTGGGAGCAGTCTCATGTTGGAACTATTTTATGTCCTGCCAACCGAATCACTGCGCAGAAGACAGCGTGCATCTACTCATGAAGCTTGTGCTCGTGACTGCTAGATGGCGCTCTTGTTGAGCAATACTTTCATACTGGTGCTGCCCCGAGCTCAGTGGCAGGCTGACAGTCTGCAGTTATAGTTTTGGCGTCTGCTCTATTTTTTCTGCAAGCAAATCTGACAGGAAGACACACGAAACACTCTATTATGAACCATAAAGATACAATACATGATCTGACCATGATAAATGACTAAATATGCATCCAGTGCTTCCACAATGCTTGTCAGTTGTGTCTAAAGCAGACACAGAGAGACAGACAGGCACACAGAGATGCAAGAAAACACACATACAGACTCACACAGACAAAAACTGACACACAGTCAGAGACACACAAGCAAGCAGGGACAGAGAGGCAGGGACAGATCTCTCCACGTGATTAAAAAAGAGCAGAGAATGAGAACTGCTGCTGACCGGTGTGGACAAAGGCACCCCTGGTGCCAACGGACAGGCAATTGCTGACGGGTGACAACACAACAATTAACATATCAGGGCGCTACCGCGTCCAGTGTGAACCTAGCATTACGTATGCTGGCTCAGTGGTGCTAGGGGAGCTGGCAGTAGTTGCATGCCTCCGTCTGCGTGGTGATACGGTAAGCCGGTGTAGTTCAGTAGAGAAAAAACAAATTCCTACATGGAACCAGGTCATGATTTTACATGTATTTTTTGGCATATTGAGCACCACACGTTCCATTATATTTGAGAGCAGGCAGACAGCCGATCTCCACAGCCGCAAACACTTGGCAACTCACACCAAAACAATTTAGATAAATAAATAGCACTACAGGTGAGAGGAAAATGATTTTGATTTTTGGGTAAACTGTCCCTTTAAGAAATGATAAAGGGGGAAACATGATCAGAGATCTGCAATTTCAAGGAGGAAAACACTGGAACAGGGTTTTAGTGGTTTTTAGTGCCTCGGCCTGTATAGGTTAATGTCTAAAGCATGACACAAGCAGCTCTGTACACAATGATCTGAGATTATTAAGAACGATTCAAGTAAGGCAACATGTTGACATGAGATGACGGAATGGATGCTGTATGTTTTTTTTTTTTTTTGTTTACTCTTTAAATTGTGTCATTTGCAGTGATGTGGGCTCACCTCGGTCACCGAAAAGTGGAGCATAGTGGGTAAAGCTCATCCGCTCGGAAACACTACAACCTATGAGAGTAAAACGACTCAAAACACACCAGAACACCAAAGCACCAAAACAGCAGGTCTGTTTTGGTGAACTTAAATTCTACAGAAAGTGAGCGTTTGTATGTGGAGGCGGCGGCTGTGTTAAGCTTTGACTAGAGCACAAACAGCTTCACATAGAGCCACCTGACTGTCGTCCTGTGCCTGGCTGGCTTATCTGCGCACCAAAAACAGCAGTCTGACCTCCAGAGGTGATTCGTATGTAAACTTTGTCACTCGATGTTTGCTGCGTGGTTCAGTTTGAGTGATTGGCGAAGGAAAAATACCAGTAAGTGTAGTGGAAGAAGTGGTAAGTGGTGAAGCTGTTGTGGTTGGCAGTTTTACTGACATTCAGTACTTTGAATATTGTGTGTGTGTGTGTGTGTGTGTGTGTGTGTGAACAAAATTTGGCAGAAAGCGTACAACCAGTGATTTCTATTTAAAAAGATTCCTCCTGGTTGGTGTATTCACCTCTCCCAGACCAGATTGTCCATTCGTTTTTTGTAGTGCAGGATGGTACAGCGATAATATCAGTAGTGCTACAGTTAGCCGCAGTCGACCCGACAGCCAGGAGAGTTGGGTTTTGCAGTTTTTCAGCCATTTTTGACCTCGTCCAAAATGCAGCGACAATCACGAGTCACGCTGATTGAGACGACAGAGTGGTTTTATCCGGCAAAAACTCCACCCGTGTGGTGACTGGTGGATGAGGAGGGTGGAAGAGGGTTCATGGCACTGATTTCTCATTTCATTCAGTCCTTTCTGCATCCACCGAAAGTCCTGCTGAGGCCGAAAGAGAAACTTTTGTCGGCCTCCTGTAAAAAGCTCCGTGTGTTTACCTGCGTCCATGAACAGATGAGGGTTCCTATGTGACAGGGTAGCTCCCAAAGGTTTGTGCAAATGGTTGAGCGCATGTGAGGTCCGCTCCTCTTTAGCCATCACACTCATCTGAAGAGACACTGAAGGAGAACAAAGACATTATCAAGTCGCTTTTCAAACCTGAACCTGCTCACTCTCCTGATCAAAAAGGTGCTGTTCTTCTGTGGTTTGATCCAGAGGGATTACGGGGGGGGAAAAAGGCAAAACATTGTGGAGTTTTGGGGGCGGCAGGAGCGGTACAGACTAAGAAATGGAGGACAAAAATGTGGGCAGTGCTGAGGGCACAGTGCAGCTCTGGACACGGGTACAGAAGATTGAAAATTGTAGCCCCCCCCCAGAGTTAATGTATCCTTCTCTACAGCTCGAGGCGGATGAAAAGGTAGAAGAGAAGGAGGAAAAGAGCAGGGAACAGTGCAGTGGGGGGAACGGCGAGGAGGCACTTACTTGTCCTCTGTGTGCTCAGTGATGGCAGCGGCGGCCAGCGCAGCTCGGTACTGCAGCAGCACACCTCGAACGCTCTTCACAAACCCCTTAGAGAGCGGGAAGAGTGGAAAGCCGATGTCCGGGTAGCCGCTGCCTTCAGGGAGGAAACTCCGGTAGCTCTTTCTCCGTTTCTTTGGTCGCACCACTGGCTGGCTTCCTGTGGAGCCTCCTCCGCTAACCGTGGCTGGACCTGATTCTGACGTCCCGCCCCGGACTACAGAGCAGGCGACCGAGGAGCCGCCCCTGTTTTCACCACCCAGAGAGGTGCTCCCCTGGGTGCTGTCGCAGTCTGAGTTGTGGCTCAGAGAGGCGGCTGTGGTGGAGGGACTCAGCCCTGAATCCTCCAGCTCCTCCTCCATAATACTGCTAACTCCCGTGACCCCCTCCTCCCCGGGCTTAGTGGGGCTGCTGTGAGCCACCGCCACGGGTCCCTGCTCATCCAGAGGCTCCACAGATGAGGGTCGGTCTTTTGAGTGGTGAGCCCTGTGCGCCGCCTGACCTCGCTCAGCGCCGTCGTGCAGCTCGAGCCAAGCCTCCAGACGGTGGACGAGCCGCCAGCCGTTAGAAGCAAAGTGCTCCTGGATCTCCTGTTTGAAGACCTCCACGGGATTCTGGAGGAGCTGCGTCATAGACTGGACCATCTTGATGAGGGCCATCTCGTTATAGCAGCGGCTGTTCTCGTATCCTTCCTGTAGGCCTCTGTCACTGTCAAAGCCGGCCTCGTTATAGTAAGGCTCGTTGACGAGGATAAGGCCTGCAGAAAGATACAGATATAAGGCGGGCAAACAACACCTGTGGGCTCAGAGTGGACATTTTAACCAAACTCAGGCGAGGAGATGATGACCATGCACTGAATCTTACGCTTACAGACACGTGTTAACCCTGAGTCAGCGAGATAGGAAAATAAGTGGATTATCTGGACTCAGTTTGTCTGGCAGGACAGATTGCAGTAGAGTTTTATGGCTGTGGTGTAATGTCTGTGTGAGGCGGAGACACTTAGTTCAACGACTGTGTGCGACACTGCACTCTGAGCCTGTCTGAACTAATGAACACATGAATAAAACATTTTTGTGCTGCAGAGAGAGGAAGTATGTGTGTGTGTGTGTGTGTGTGTGTGTGTGTGCGTGCGTGCGCACTAACCTTGTATGGAGATGAGAACTTGCAGCAGACTGGACTTGCTGGTCCATCTCTCAGTGCCCTGTGGATCAAATTACCACAAGAAAATGAAATGTTATGGCTATAACTTCTGTTTCATGAGGGAGAGGAGTGTGGTACAACACGTGCTGTGGCGTAATGTCCTTTACTACATGCGTTGTAGCGAGTGAACTGACTAAGGGAAGATAAAATCAGAAAAGCACACAGAAAACAGGAGTCTCAAAACTGAATGAGCCAGCTGGTACCAGGCGTTAATCTGATGTCAAAAAATGACTGATATGAATGTTGTTGTCCTGTGTGACAATAACGTTGGCATGGGAAGTTTAGATGACGTTGGATTTTGTTTGCCAGGTGTGGATGAGGTCCGCCCTGAGATGCTGAAGGCTCTGGACGTTGTTGGGCTGTCTTGGCTGACACGCCTTTTCAGTGTCGCGTGGAGGTCGAATAAGGTGTCTGTGGAGTGGCAGACCGGGGTGGTGGTTCCCATCTTTAAAAAAGGGGACTGGGGAGTATGCTCCAACTATCGAGGTATCACACTGCTCAGTCTTCCCGGGAAAAGTTAACTTCAGGGTGCTGGAAAGGAGGCTCTGACCGATCGTCGAACCTCGGATTCAGGGGAACAATGCGGATTACGTCCTGGTCGTGGAACAAAGGGCCAGCTCTTTACCCTTACGAGGCTGCTGGAGGGGGCGTGGGAGTTTGCCTATCCGGTCTACATGTGCTTTGTGGATTTGGAGAAGGCTTATGACCATGTCCCTCGGGGAGTCCTGTGGTGGGTGCTGCGGGAGTTCGGGGTACCAGGGGTTGCCCTTTGTCTCCAATCCTGTTCATGATTTTCATGGACAGGATCTCAAGGCTAGGCTGGGGGGAGGAAGGGGTCCGGTTTGGGGATCTCAGAATTGCATCTCTGCTTTTTGCAGATGATGTGGTTCTGTTGGCTTCATCACACCGTGACCTTCAGCATGCACTGGGGCGGTTTGCAGCAGAGTGTGAAGCAGTCGGGATGAGAGTCAGCACCTTTAAATCTGAGGCCTTGATTCTCTGCCGGAAAACAATGGGGGGAGAGTTGTCTCAAGCGAAGGAGTTCAGGTATCTCGAGGTCTTGCTCACAAGTGAGGGCAGAACAAAGCGTGAGGTGGACAGGCAGTTTGGTGCAGCATCTGCAGTAATGCCGGCGCTCCATTGAACCATTGTGGTGAAGGAGTTGAGCCAGAAGGCGAAGCTCTTGATTTACCAGTCCATCTATGATCCATCCCTCACCTATCGTCATGAGCTTTGGGTGACTGAAAGAAAGACCGAAAGAATGAGATTGTGGATACAAGCGGCTGAAATGAGTTTCCTCCGCAGGGTGGCTGGGCTCAGCCTTAGAGACAGGGTGAAGAGCTTGGAGTAGAGCCGCTGCTCCCTCATGTCGAAAGGGGCCAGTTGAGGTGGTTCAAGGATCTGATCAGGATGCCTCCTGGGCGCCTCACACCGGAGGTGTTCCGGCCACGTCCTACTGGTACAAGGGCCCCGGGGCAGACCCAGAGCACGCTGGGGGGATTACATGTCTCGTCTGGCCTGGGAACGCCTTTGGGGTTCCCCAGGACGAGCTGGAAAGTGTTGCTGGGCAGAGAGATGTCTGGAATGTTCTGGTCTGTCTCTGTCTGTCTTTTGCTCCCGCGACCCGGCCCCGGTAGAAAATGGATGAACGGATGGATTTTGTTTGCTTAACCACAAAACTTACAACCACAGTTCCCCTCACATTTTCATGGACAAAATTTAAAAACGTTTTGACTTTTCCTACTTTCTACTACTTTTCCTACTTACTAAATTGTAATTTTCAGCAAGCTGGCAGATACGAATGAAGAGACTAAATGTAGAGTGAAAAGGAACAAACATACGTGACGGTAAACAAACATTTCACATCCACACACGTTAGTGGTGCATCAACAACTTCAGAAAAGAAATTTGCTGTTATTTACATTACATTACAAACACCTAAATTATGTGACTTTTCCATCCCTATTTAAACTGATTGATTTCAAATTAATCAATTACGGTTATTTTTAGTCTATAAAATGACTAAACAGTCAAAAAACATCCATCACACTTTCAGTCATCAAACCAACAGTTTAAAAGCTAAAGACATTCAGTTATAAGATTAAAATAATTGAAGAACTGTTTGTGTGTAGAGACCTACGATGTGCACTAAATTCATTTAATTGCAATTATTACACAAATCTGTCAAAATAGAGGAGCTACGTATCCAAACAGGAAACGGAACCTCAAATGAAGGAAAAAAACGATTGAATATGTGAAACAATAATTCTAATTGGTTTAGGCAGGAATAACACACTGGTCTCACACTTTAACACCTGGTGTTGTAAAACTGCAGCTTGTATCTCTAACCTTAATAAGAACTCACACCTGTACATACATTCACCTGTAAATCGGCACTCACCTTGCCGATCCAGGTGCCCAGCAGGCTGACGCAGACTTTGCCGTTGTCGTAGAGGTTGGGGTTGAGGCGGCCGCTGCACTGCGACAGGTAGCGGAACAGAGGCGGCACGGCTGGGTAGATGTTTGGCAGCTGGATGTCAAACAGGAAGAGACCGTCCTCGTAGGGCGTTCGAGTCGGCCCTTTGATCAGGGCTGAGAAAAGGTCCTGTGGCGGAGAAAGCAAAGACCTTTAGGACACTTTTTGTCATGTAAGCAGTTAGTGAAATCTGTAAAAGCATGGCCAAACTTCATCCATTACTTCAATGTGTGGGTGATTGACTCTGAAATGAATCCTACACCTCATTCTACAAACCCAAAATCTCAGTGACCTTTGTATAGGAAACAACAACACAACCATGGAGTAGGACCGAAGAGAAGTAGTGGCATGTTTAAAAAAGCAGCAGGGGATGATAACAGTATTAATATTTACAAATGATTACCAACCTTAACACAGCAGCTCCCACTCCTCGTCCCATTATTGATGCACTGCCTTATTCTTTTATCTGATCATTTAGACTTAAAGCAGTTTACAAAGGGTTATATAAAGCTTCGGGCTTTAAGATTATTTCTCGACATCATCTTTCAAGCTTGAAGCTTTTTGACCCTTGTTTGAAATCAAAATATCAGCCTGTTGTAACTGCGATTCTGCAGTGAATTCTGACCAGGCAACTACTGTGTAGTATCAGATAGAACCTGTCAGTATTTTTAATAGCAGGAATACAAATCTTTCAAAATGAATCAGGGGATGACTTATTTCAAAATGGTGATAGTGGGACTACTTTTTACCATGACCTTAATGAAACCCACCATGCGATCCTCAAATGTTTTGACCATGATGCCGTCTGGCAATGACGTTGCCAGCAGAGCCATCTCCTTCCTCACTGTACTGAAGAACTTCTTTGCCTCCGCTGGCTGAAACTCCATTTTCTTAAATGAGTGTGTGTCTAAAAATTACACAGAGAGGACAGACACAAGGTGATTGAACAGCAATAAACAACAACAGGTTTCTTGGCAATTTTGTGTTTCTCACAGTGCATGTGGGATTCTACTGCCTTGATTCCCATCATGATGAAAAAAAAACGTATGCATAAAATACACTGAGTCTTGTATGCATTGCTTTGTACCGGCTTCAACTTTGCTGTAAAATCTCGGCTTAAAAGCCTATTTTTGCTGAATTTGCGTTCCGAATATTGTTGAAAGTTCATTGACAGCTGGCTAGCAGACAGTGGATCCTCTGTTTTGAGCTTAATGTTGGATAACAAAATCTAAGTTTTGGTTTTGCCATTCTTATCTGTCTCTCCTATCATTAATGTGAGAGGTATTAGGTAAAGTAATAATACAGTAAACGAAATAAATATCCAGCAATTTCAGAAAACATGACTGAAATCTTACACCCAATGTCTCAGCATTTTAAGACTTTTGAAAAGTTGAATTTGAACTTTTTAATACCATTTAAGGCCTTATTTTGAGATCAATGAATTCAATGCCTTTGGAGACAAGGATCTGCTAGAAACCTGTGTGTGTGCGTGCGTGCGTGTGTGAGAGAGATTTCTCACCTGGTGCCCACTCCAGCACAGAGAACACCTCTCCCTTGGCACTGGTGAAGGTGACGCCAGGTTTACCACCACTCTGTTGGCACAGCACTGGTGTGTCACTGAGAAACTCGCTGGGCCACTCTTGTCCACCCACGGGTGTCTGAGGCTCCTGCTGGGGCTTTTCTTCTCCAACTCTCTCTACCTGAATCGTGACATACCAGCAGGTAAGATCTACTGCTGAACTTACTTATTTTTTACTGCACTGGCAAATTAATCCAACTCTGCCACATTGTAGATTCATGTAACACCTACCTCTGTCCCCGCTCCTCCACTCCCCCCTGCCTCCACCACAGCCTCCATCTTCTCCTCCTCCACGATGGCCACGTTGTCCAGCGTCTTCCTCAGGTTCTCCTGCAGCTTCTTGATGTCATCCAGGAAGCGTTTCTCCTTGGTCGGTTTCTCGGGGGCAGTGGGCGTCACTGAACTCGCTACATTCGTTGTGGAAGCAGGTTCAGCGGAGGTTGGGGAGGTCGGGGAACCGCCAGTCCAGAGCTGCTCCACGGTCATGTTCTTCAGGCTCTCCAGGATCTTCAGGGCCTCTTTTAGCTCCCTGAAGCCCCGAGAGGCACCATCTTTACTGGGCTTCTCCGCTCCGTTCACTGCTCCTGGAGTCGTTCCTAAGCAAGCAGAATTTAGAAGTGTAAAACAAGATCCTGCAAGTACAAATAGAGACATGTCAAACAGGACACAGGTGGAGTGTTTTCAGTGATGTGAAGGCATTGTGTTTGTATTAATATTTGTATCCCTATTCTGTTTTGGTAAAAGCTTTTTTTAATTAATTTTTGGTCTTAAATTCAAGACAAAGTCATCAATGGAGCTCTATGGCACAGAGGAAGGTGCTTTTTGACACACAGGCAATACTTGTTAGCAGGATCAACTCACTGTTGGTTTGGTCTTTATTATGGGGTTTGCTGAAAATAAATAAATATAATCTATATATCTAATGAAGCATCAAACAATCAGGTAATGGTTTTCTAACTGTATTTTATCTGCAATACTTCTCTGGCACAAACTGACGATGGTGGCGACTGGAAACATTTCTATTGGCTTTTTGTTTTTTTGTACGGTCTTGTCTTTTGCTTTAGTTTTGTGGCTTTTGTTTTTAATGTTGTTCTAATTGTATTTTTGTTCATTTAAATATTTTCTTTAAGCACTTTGTGATTCATTTTTCTGTGGAAGGTGGTATACCTAATAAATGTAAGATTATTTTGCTATATGTACTTTGAGCTTAATCATAATCAATATATATATGCTATACACAATAAATTGTCCTGTTTTGCCTAAACATATAGATTTGACCAGAAAGGTTTTTAATGCTTTACTGACACTCAACAGTTCTATGTAGCATGAAAAAACTTCACGAGTGGTTCCACAAAAGTCAAGGAGAATGATTTATGTTTTGCTCTGTAGAGTTGAAGCTATTACCTTGAAAAGAACAATAATCCAAATATTACAAAAATGAACCCCCCACCTCCTCCAGAAGCAGGGCTAGCAGCAGCCACAGACGCCTCTCCCTCCTCTCCAGGGGCTCCTTTGGTGGGACTGGTGACCCCAGCTTTGCTGCCCTCCTGAGGGGGGATGATGAACGTTGAGGAGCCGGTGGGGGTGGGGGTCGGGGTAGCCGTGTCGATGACATCTGCATTGTTGACGTGACTGTCGTCCTCAGTGGTGAGACCGTTATCTGTCTCCCAGCTGTCGCTCTCGTCCTCCCACTCCTCAGTGGACAGGACGCTGCTCGTCTCTTCCACTGAGTCGTAGTCGGTCTCCTCGATCTCAGACTCCACGTTGTAGAGATGCTGTGTGTGTAAATATTAAGAGACAGTCAGCAACAGACGTCGCACTTCTAACATCAAAAATAACATTGAGTTTCGTTAAGAATAAACGTTTACCTGCGGCAGGACGATTGTCATGGAGTTATCCGCCCACACCACCTCCACTTTACTGCTCACATCCACCCTGGACACCTGGCCGACTGACGTCTTACAGAAGATGTGTGCAGAGATACAACATTTGTCGATATCCAAGAACACAAAATACAATATGAAAACAAGACCAGAAGGTTCTAAGAGAATATTGTGTGTTGTACAGATTGTGATGCTCTTTGAGGCAGAGTTTTGATTTTGTGCAATACAAATTATTAATTTTACAGATCTTACTTGTGCAGGTTTTGCAGCTGCAAAAGCCGTGCAATCCTTTTATGAATTCACGTGTCAGTTTCAGTTTACTAGGTACACACAGCTTAAACTAAAGCAGTCAGTGAAGTCAGGGATAAATGCGACCCTCATGCATATCAAGTTTTTGTTTTAACCCTTTGAAACCAAAGTAAACAGGCTTGATTATTTTCAAAAAACATGGGAAAAAGGCAATTAGCAACTTAAGAAGAACTGTACCAAGAATTAGCGAGAAATTAGTAGAGTAAATAATTTCCTAAAAAAGCAAAAGCAAACACACAAAATAAAAGGAATGTTCTAAAAAAACCAAAACCCCACACAAAACATAAACATTAAATGACCTGAAAAAATGCTTAAAAATGTTAATAATTCTGTAAAATTATTTTAAATTACGATACTAAACAAATATTTTTTTGGAAGTTTCCCCCTAGCGTTTTAAAATAATGTTCTTAATCTTCTCTTTTTTTAATTTCAAAGTAACTCAAACCAATCTGCTCAGGTTTTGAAGGTTTAATTACTTGTGAAAGGCATCTGAACACAGCACAAGAAAAGTAACGCTGATCCAGGTTTTAATGGGTTAACTGTTGATAAAGGAAATTTGTGGTGCTGTTGAATTTTATTCCATTACACTGTTTCTAATATTTGGGTATTATATGAGGGTAGACTAACAGTAATGCAATGCATTTGAAAGAACAGACGTTTTCGATCGTTCTCACCTCATTTTCGCAGTCGTTGTGTCCGTTCTCTGAGTTCCATATTCTGATGACGATGTCGGTGGTGCGGAAGTGGAAATCTGGATGATCTGCGATGTCATACACGCTGACATCCTCCTCCATACCGATAACCTGGAATAAACCGAGCCAGGTTCAGTTCTGCTACATAAAGGTGAAGAGTCACGTACAGCAGCCATCTGCTAACAGGTTTTCCATTGGAAAAAGTTAGGGATAATTCCTGGTTCCATGCGGGCTGAGCCGATACTCGAAGGTAGAGTTAAAGGGATATTTCGCAGGATTTTAACCAGCTTTGTATCACAACAATGCGGGTACTATGTGTAAATGAACTGTGGTAAACTTCTGTCATAGAAAATTATTACATATGAAAGTATGTAAAACTGTTTAGCTTTAATCTAAGAATTTGTGACAGGAAATGGGTGTCATACTGTTTCCTGTATCATAAAAATGGAGGCTGTAAAGCTGTGCAGCGTTTATAAAACACGAAGAGAGATTCTGTTGCTGCTTTGCTCTTTTTCGTCTCGACTGTTTTCAGAAACATGCTTTATCTTATTGTTTAACTGTAATATGAGACTGTTACCTGCTGGCTGCAATTCTGTCAAATGGACACACATTTAGTGACACTGTGCACTGTGGTAGCTGCAAAAGTGAATGCCACAGTCCTTTTTCTCCGTTTTCCCTGGTCATGAAGCACCAGTCTTTAAAAGGATTTGCATTTGGACAGCCAAGTTTCATTAAAACATCATCTTTCCAGTGATGAAATTTAAAACACTGCTGACCACCAGATCAGTCAGAATTGTTATTTGCGCTATACGAGAAAGCCTGCACAAACCCGCCATTTTAATACATTCAAGCTACTGTCAATGGTGACGGCAATTTATTTATTCACTTGAATCACATTTTGAAAAATGGCAGACCGCATAACCGCACACTACGTTGTACAACTGATGAAGTGCAGACGTTCCTCTGTATGGTCCTCTGTCTCTCTCACACACACAAACAGGATTCTTAGTAGTTTTCAAATCCTTTAAAACACAAACACTGTTGCTCTTTCATTTTCCTGACTGACCTCCACGTCGTCGCTGCTGGAGTTGAGTTTGATCCACTTGACGACACATGTTCTGCCCTTGTGATCACCAGACTGGATCACACCGTACACTCCCGGGTCCTGAAGGGCTTGGGCTGAGAGAGCATACAAACACACACATATCCATACACAGTTTAGAGAACAAAACAAAGAACACTAAAAAAAACACTCAAAACTTCGAAATTCAAAGATTTATAACAAAAATCTGAATTTGTATGAAGGCAAACAGAGACTTTAGCTGGCTGCAACTTCACAGCCTTCACGTATTTTTCACTCCATTTCACAGACACACAAACTTGGCATAGTTTCAGCAAATGACCTAGATACTGTAGGTACGAGGTGGCCTATATAAAAAATCTCATCACAGTCCACAGGGACAGGAATCTGACAGGCTGTGTCTTGCCGGTCTGAAGACACGAAACGAAACAAAGTCAAATCAAACAAAATTTATTATTATTTTTCCCGAAATCAAACTCATTTTCCTTACGCCGTTTGTCTACTACGAAGTCCCCGGGGCAGAACTCGTGGCTGTCCAGATGCTGAATGGGGATGAGGTCGTTTGATCGGATCCCCTTTTCCACCCGCCCGTCCTTCCACATCACATCAGCCGTCGTCTTTGTGGATACAACCTCCACTGCAACCCTGCACAAACACACAAAGGTAAATGTTCATCATTTTAAAAAAAGGACAATTTCTCTCTCTGGGTTATCTTTTTTTCACTTATCACAAAAGCAAAGATACTGTATAATACATATATTTCTGCCGTCCTCTTATCTGCTGAATCATTTATGTTGACGAAGCCACTACTTTTCTCTAGTTCTCCCTCTCATCATTTACTAACTCAAACATCCTACAACCCAACAAGAGGCCCTCGCAAACTGACGACTGAACGGTTTTGTTGTGGAAAACATGAATCTTTTTTGGGACTAAACGTCAAAGAGCAGAACATCTGCGGTGTTGTGGTTTGTCTGGTGAGGTAAAACAAGCAAGCGAGAGTGTGAAATCTGTTTTGTAAACTGAGGATGAGTGTGACAGTGCGGTTGAGGAAATGACACCATCTGCACTGAAAGGCTCTCTGTGTGCGAGGCTGCTGTGGAGCTCCAGTGTCACTGTCAGACACATCGAGACATGAGGCCTTTGACAAACAGCACAGAGGTCGGAGAGACACACAAACACACTGTTGTCAGTTTTTTGGGGTACGCAGCCACTGGCTGCTTAAACAGTCGGTAACTGATGATGTCATTGGTCTCATTTTTACAACAAATTACCACTGCAGTTGCAGGGGGGAATACATGCGTAGGAGGCTCCGACACCAGACTCACCAGCCTTATAAAAACATTTCAGCTGTTCCCCAAACTTTAAAAAGGCACTGGATCAATCAGTGGTCACTTTTGACAAAAAACAGTTACCACAGTGATCTGATGAGTCACTTAATCTGCAGAAAAGTGCTGAATAATCCAATAACATAAGTACAAAAATTAAGAGGGTAGGAAAGAAAAAAGGAAGGAGAAAAAAAGAAAGGAGAGTGAATAAAAGAAATTAAAGACTCAATTAACCCACCGGTCTCCAGGCTTGAACTCGCGGGAGAACTTGGTCCTCTTCTTCTTGTGCTTCCTCTTCAGGTTGCGGATGGAGAGCGGGATGCTTTTCTTACGGTTGGTTCCCAGACCGCCGCTCTGAGAAGAGGCTGTGGAGCTGGCCGATGACGTCAGAGAGCTGCAAGCAGGATTATAATCACAGGTTAACGTCTCTCTCTCTCTTTTTTTTTTTAACATAAAACTGTTTTATTCAGTGTTTTTATTTTATTTAATATACTTTTTATTGGCATTTAACAACACATACCATCTGTTACACTGATTTCAAAAGCTTTGTACAGCCTTTATATATGTCTAAAATATTAAACATCTCATTTAATCAAACAATCTGTACACAGACAGGATAGTTTTCTTTTTAAAGATTGGTCCAGCCCGCTAGAGTTAGAAAATAGTGAAAATAGCTCTTAAAATTATCCAAATGTGACATCTTCAAATTACCATTCAGTAATAGTATAAGACCCAACACCTGCAAAATTCATCTTCTCCTCATCTTTGAGAAGCGGTAACCAGATCATTTTAGGCAGTTTTCCTGAAAAAAAAAATGACTTGAACAGTTTAGCAATTATCAAAATTGGCGCTGATTAATTTTCAACTAATGGAATAACAGACTAGTTGTTGGAGCTCTAATTTGAAAGTATGAGAGAAAAGGACTGGGCTGAATGTACAACTATCTGACGCTCCTGCAGACATCTTTTTGCAGCAAAGCCGCAACTTTTAGTGTGAATGAAGACACACAATAGGAACTGTCTAAACACAACTGACACATTAAAATTAAATAATGAAATAAAACCCAGTGCAACAACTCTGCTAGTCTACAAATATGACACCTTTAAACTTATGTTCTGTTTGAGAGATGATGAGTCAGCTCTGCGGTCATTTTTTTGACAGTTAATTTTACAAAAAGCTGTGAGAAAGGCTCTCAGCTAAACTAGGGCTCCAATGGTATGAAGTTTTCACAGTAAATTAACCGTCTCCAAAAATATTGCGGCATCACCGTATGTGATTTTATATAATTATTATTGCAAGTTAGTATAACCCTCAAAGGAATAACAGTGTTACATTATGTCTCATATCACACTTTTTTTTTAGAACAAGTGTAATAATAATCCGTTTCACTGATTGTCAAAAAAACTTAAGAAAAGTCAAAACGAAGAGACACAAACTGCATACATTCAGATTAATTCAGCTACAGCGGACAGAATGATCAAACAATACTTCTTCAGGTTCGGTGAAGAGACGTCATGACTTTTTTTCTTCCATGCTAAAGCATATTTAGTTATTTCGCTTTTGATTGTTTTGCACTTATTTCTTTAAATGTTAACAATCAGTGCAACAGTGGACTCTCGTTCACATGGACAAAACACGCTGACTATGAGCAACGCAACAGATGTGGCCACCCCGGACAACCAACCAAAGGTTCCGGGGAAATCATTATGAACACTTTAAACGATGGTATCAAATATTCCCAGGCTTGAATCAACACCCCTCGGACACAGGCTCAGCAAAATCTGAACATTTAATCTTCACAAAAAAGGTTTTTGTAATTAGATCCAGTTTCACCTAACTTACTTTGTATTATTGTCACGTCATTTTATTTATAAAGCCCATTATCACAAAACTCAGTTTGACTCAGAGGGCTTTACATCATATGACATCCCTCTGCTCTTAGACCCCTACATCATCTAAGGACCCCCCCCCCCTCCAGGACGGACAGACGTGCAATACATTATTGGGTCCATCCACACAGCGCGACATATTTTAAAACAAATAACTAAATAGCTTAATGTAAACAGACCTGGTATCGTCAGTGTCTTCTGCAGCTTCGTCGTCAGCGTCCTGCTCTCCGTGTTCAGCCGAGGTGTCGTTGGTGTTCTGGGAGTCCAGAGGGTTCTGGATGGGCACCACGGGGCCGTTGTTGTTGTTGGGATGAGACGAGTCTGTCTGCTCTGATTTGTGCTCCCCTGGTGAGAGATAAAACAGAGAGTGCACACATTAGGGTTTCAATTTAAGGAATGGATGGGTGGATAATCTTTATAAACATCAATGAAAATGGGTGAAAAACAAGAAACTTGTAGTCTACTTCAGGTTTTTCTTTCTCTGCAGATTTACAGAGACAAAGAGACACAGTCATCCTGTTTTTTCCTGGATGGTGCAGACAGATGCAGAACAGCTCTGAGCTTAAGCGAGCTGCACTTCAGCACAATTTCCAATTAGTCTGCTCCCTCTGTACTGAGCTGCATTTGAGTAAAGGACTGCCTGATGTCTCACAGGAACTTTAAATAATTCTGACTGCTTTGCATGGAGACACTTCGTTCTCAGCTACTTTAGGGAAGATGTAAGCAGAAAACAATGCTCACTTTTCAGACAATGATTAATGATTAAGTGCTCTATGTGTCTCAGGTGTAGGTGTAGGGGTTTGTGTGTGTGTGTGTGTGTGTGTGTGTGTGTGTGTTTAAAGTAAAAGAAAATGCAAATTATGCTGTTCTCTCACATTTCATATTCACTTAAAACCCCAGTTCATCTGTTCATGCTATCACTCCTGTCCTAACGCTAATAGTGAAGTCTCTGACTGATTGCTTGCAGAAACAGGAAATGATGGTGTTTTTGACTAATGGGCTAAGTGTGAAGACCACTGCAGCAGCGCTCATAGAAACTAGATCAGGTGAATCAGAGAGATTTACAGGAGAAAATCATGTTGAACTACCCAGCTGCTACTGGATTTCTGAGGCTGGTGAGTTAAAAGTGGTAAAAATCTGAACCTAAAAATATAAATCTAAAATGTATGATACCTGTTATTTTAACAAAATATTTTTGATTGAGATTCCTTCAAAATTTTGTAAGGTTAGTTGTTAAATTAAAGAGCCGTGCACAAAGCGGGACATTTTAAAGTTGCAAAATAGATTTTGTACTTAGACGTAACACTAAAAGCAAATATAGCAGTAACATAACATGAAGTAGTGTATGGTGTTTGCATGCCTGTATAAAAAACAAATACAAATTAGTTAAAAAAAGAGCCCCTTTGTTTCTGTTTATGTGATTAAAGCTGTAAGAAATCTTTTTCCAAACATTCACAATGTCAACACTATTGTATTTCAAAACATAATTAGTGCATTTTGAAAATAGATCTTGCTTTGCACTGGAAAAGCATATGAGCAGTCAGCGGGCTGGAGTTTGTCCATTACGGCCTTTCAACTGAACAAACTCAAGTTTTAGCTTTGTGGGGAACCAGACTGATACATTAAAGGATTAAATGAATACTTCACCCCCCAAATGAACACTTGTATATAAATTACTCTTTGCCTGTTGCGTTGAATTCGTAAAGAAAACTTTGTGTTTCTCACATGCCTCCAGAGAACAAAGAATCCAAAAATGGAGAAAATATTTACTTCAATTTGATGTATTAAAGTAAACGGGATCCGTGTTTAACAACAGCAAAAGTGTATCAAAACATTCGTTTACAAACTCTCACACAACTGCAGTACAATCCCAGTCTCATTTATCCAGTTGGGAGGTCAGTACTTCCCAAACACAGTAAAAAAGTACATGTGTTTGGGAAGTACTGAGAGTATACGACTGAAATGACGAGACTTGGATTACGCTGTACGAGTTGTGTGAGAGTTTGTAAGTTAATGTTTTGCTGTAGTTTTGTTGTTGTTAAATGAATATAGTTCAGCAAGAATTCTCTGTTTTTGGATTCTTGATTTAAGTTTTCTTCACAAGTTCAACATAACACAGGGTAAGTACTTGATATAAAAGAAGAAAGAAAAACAGTCTGCATATTATATTATGCTCCTATGATTATTTCATATAGTTACCACGAGATGACATTTTGAGCTTCATGCTCTTCATCAGAAATGATCCGATGCAGCTCGAAACGTCACCTCAGTGGTATTCATATTAAATATTAATGGGAGTACAATCTAGTGTGCAGATTTTTCAGTTATTCTCTTGTATTATCTCCAGGCACCTACGCCTTTAGTCCTCTGGATGAGTGTGCTTTTGTTGACTTTGAGTTACTGATATACAAATGAGGGGGTGAATTACTTCCTTAACTTTATCGCACAATGAAACAGTAAAAGTGGACTCCAGTAACAAGGAAGAGGAGCAACCTCCTCATTATGTGATGTGTTTGATAAATAGCTCCTAGTTTATGTATCATGAAATGGAAATTTATAGCGTAGTGTTGGTGTTTGTTTTCTCATACGCATTTCTGTTTTTAGGTGAGCGTAATTCTTCAATATAAGAGTCTTGCTGAGCTCATAATAGAGACAACACTGACATTAGAGAGCAGAAGTGTGTGTGTGTGTGTGTGTGTGTGTGTGTGTGTGTGTGTGTGTGTGTGTGTGTGTGTGTGTACTGTATGTTCCTTTGGATGTGGAGAGAGAGGAGTGTTGTTTGGCACCTTGCGCGTCGGTGTTCTCCGTCTTCTTCCCCAAATCCTTCTTGAACATCCTTTTCAACTGCAAGAGACACACACGTAAACACACACACACACATACAGAGGGTTTGAAGATGATCAAAAAATGCCTCGCCGTTTACAACTACTGACAGTCTCTGTAATACCGAGGGAGTTCCAATATTTGAGGATAACATCTGTAAAATACACCCGGCAGCGTGATAATCTGCTGTTCATCACTGTCATTTGTAAAAACAGGTGATTTTGAGTGTTAATAAGCTCCTGAGGGGACAACAGGCTGCATCGACCAACATTCCACAACAGGCAGCAAGTTCCTCATATACTGTAAAGGAGCTGACATATAAACAAAACTAAAATCTTCTTATCCTAACCTTTCTGGCCACGGGGTCTTCGGGAAGGACAGGGGCACCCTCCGGTCCTTCACAGGTAATGCGCGTGGCATCCCCCTTAGCTGGGAAAACATATAGCGCCCTCTCTCCCAGCTGCCTCTGGGTGTGGTCGTAGTACCCTAGACGCCGCACCCTAAAACCAACCAGCGCAGTAACATCACGTAAAAAGACAGAATTCTAGTTTGTTTCCATTGTGCAAACGTGAATCTGTGTGAGCATGATTATTCAGACTGACCGGCAGAGATTCTCCTGTGTGATGGTGGAGGGAGGCGGATAGACGCTGTCTGAACCTTTGGGAGAGTAGCTCTTCGTGATCCATGTCACCTTCAGTTCAACCACTTTTACCTGAGCACGATGACACCATGGAGAAGATTTAAGATACACAATTACATCTAAACCTCTGATTTATTAAGTGCACAACGGGACTGATGGTCATTAAAAAAGCGAAACAAAGGACAATCATTGTCTCACCTCTTCTACGACCACCCTGAACTTGCACTTCCGGCTGAGGACCGGTTTGACTCCTGAAAGCCACTGAACGTTAGAGAAGACTTTAGCCGGACCAATCAGGACCTGGCCTGGGTAGAAACCATACGCCTCATCGAAGAACAGACCCTGAAGAACAAACACAGAAGCGTGGACACAATATGAGTAGAGCAGGGGTCTTCAGTGTTTTTTAGGCCAGGGACACCGTAGCTGAAACAGAGACAGAGTAGGGAGCGCCTACTGTGCTGTAAAAACTGTTAGCTAACCTGTTCACCTGCCAATATGGATACACGCTGCACAGTGATGATTATACAAGGATTCATGCCGATCATTTATGTTGTGTACTATAAATTAAATGTTTAACTTTTTTCATAAATAGGCCAAATTATCTTCATTATTCTCAATTCATGTTAATGTTTGTTTTTGACATATGTTCATTTTTGAAAAAGAAAAAACAAATTGGCAACATTAATAATTTTTACGCAGTTAAAGCTAACACAATGATTCAACAAGTACAAGGAAAAAAATCCCATTGCAGTTAATTTTAACAAAAAAATCTATGTAAAAAGGACATTTTCTGCACACTGCTTAAAAAAATGTACTTTTTTTTAAACATTTAATAATTGGATTGACATCTTGGAAAAGATTACGTCTGCTATTAGACTGCATCAAGACAAGTTTTTTAAAAGATGGGGAGGCTGGCTGGGGTATGTTATACCTGTTTCTTCTTCATTTCCTAAAGGGGAATTTTTTGGGTTTGTTTAAGAGTTTTTTTTTAATGGTTTTCAAATCATTTTTGTGATTACAGTATCATGAAGAAGCACCCCAACGTTCTGGTTCTGTTTATTAAGTTTTTTTTTCTTTTTCATATTTGTTTACTATGTCCATACCTGTATTTATGTTTAATTTATTGGTCTTTTTTGGCATCTTTATTTCCTTTTTTTTAAACACTGTCTTTATTGTCTTTTGTATCTTCTTCTTGAATTCACTTTTGTATCATCTCCAGCTATGAATGTAATTTTCAGAACAGTTGGAAAGATAAGACTACTAAGTCCTATGAGGACTATATGTTTAGACCTTGAAACACCTCAATAAAAGGAGAATAAAAAAGAAAAAAACATGAATGAAAATCCTGAGTGAAGCCGTTAAAAATTCAATTTAATTGATCTGTAGGTCTAAACAAAGTGTGATTTTTTAGTTATTCTGAAATTGTGAAATCCAGTAAATAAGCCTTGGAGAGGACATGGTGTGTCGTAAATCTGCCAAAAACACTAAAATGGAAATTTCAGATTTATAAAACAAAAAAACAGTTAAATTACATTATGTGAAATGCAAAGTAGAGTAATTGTTCTAACATTTCTATAGAGCGTAAAAAAGTGCTCTGGAAAAGGTCAAACACGTGTTCTTTTACAAACTAGACCTACACACATGTAAATGTCATCTGTGGATGGATGTTACATTAGATTCGAATGAAAACAGGCTGAGGACCACAAAAATAATGCTAACTATAGAATATTAAAGATAAGTATTTACAGTCTACAGGCCAGCTTTCTGTAAAGGGATGTGACTCCTGACTAACAGCTGCTCTGCTCAGAGTGGATGTACCTGAGGTGACAGATAAGCACTTGTGGCTACGTACCGAGTCGCTGACATGTGGACAGACGTCGTAAAGCTTGGCACCGTCCTCCACACTCATGGAGCACCTGGGGGGAGGCAGAGAGAGAGAGAGAGAGAGAGACTCCTGGTTGACATTCACTGGATTTGGCACTGATGACTGTGTGCCAGCACCCAGACATGCCGACAGACACGCTGACACACACGCTGTTAAATCAAACACACACACACAAACACAGTCTACCTGGCTCCGTTGGAGAGCTTGAGGATGATGTGATTAGTCAGGTCATACACTTTCCCCAGCCAGAAGTCGTAGGCGATATAGTCACCGTACATAAAAGACTAGAAAGAGCACAATGAATGTGAGAAAAGTTTTGGGTTTTTTTTTAAATCAAAGTATTATCTGTAAAACAATAATAATCATAGTGCACAGTAATCACTTGTAGATCAGTTTCATGTTCTTTATGGAAGACCAACACCGCTACAGCTTCAGATTAAACACTGTGATACTGTATGTTAACTGACAAAAGAGGCTACTTGGACAATAACATATTTCACTCAAAGCTGCAGAAGTTTATCATTTCTGTTACCATTTTTCTAAACCAACCGTCTTATCAGCAACGACTGAGGTGAATTGTCTGGTACCAAATACTGCTTTGAGTACTAAATGTACCATGAGATGAGGGGTGGGAATCTGTAGACACCTCACGATTAGATTTGATTTCGATTCACAGGGCTATGATGCGATAATAAAACAATTATCAATGCATGCTGATGCATCATTTTTCATCATCATCGTTTTTTGACTCTTACATGATTTCTTTTGTCTCACTATGTGACTACTTTTTACTTTTAAAACCCAACATATTTGTAATGATCCATAATTTAAAATAAACAGAGGAATCTACTACAATTGTCTAAGGAATTAAGAATTTAAACACTCAGAGCATGTTAGCAAATGTTTCACCATAAAATTGGTTAAGCTGTAAGAAATGTACAGCTCAGTCTTACAAAATTATTACAGGTGGTCATAAATTATCACTTTTTTGGCAATCAGTCAAACATTTTATTTCCTTAACACACTTCTTAACTATATTATACAAAAGGCTATGCAATGACATGTTGTATTTTTATCATTTTATACATTTTAGACATTTTATAATATCTACAAATGCTAAATGTGTGTAATTAGAAGTACGTGTTGGTATCTGAGAGAGAAATTTGACGATTCTGTATTTTGTGGGTCTGTCATTTCCAAATAATTTCCCAGGAAATGTACTGGAATGTACTATATAGTTTGGTATTAATTGTCAGGGAAAAAGGAATATTGGCTCCATTTTAGCAAAAAGGCTGTCATCAAGCATTTGTTACTGTTGCTGTGATAAAACGCGAGAAAACGCGAGTGTTGGCAGTGTGTGGAAGCAGACTTTTCTTATTTTGACTCATCACTATGCATCTGTATGTATACTAATGTGCAAATATCAGTGATGCACCGATCCAATACTGATATCGGATATTAGGCTGATACTGTCTCAAATAGCTGGATCAGGTATTTGTGACGATGTGGCTGATCTGTTTGGCTCAATTCTATGTTTATGTCAGATTTCATTAAGTCATACATCAGTGGTGTATCAGTAGGTCACATAATATTCTCATTTTATACAGTTGTATTGTTTTATACTTCAATTTAAGATTTTGATTGGGTTTTGATCAATTTGTTGGTGAATTTAAGATTTATTTCACCAACTTTTATTCATTATTTTTAATAATTTAAAAAATAATCAGGGAATGTATATGCTTTTGTTACATTTTGTTTTACAAATTTAGCAAAAGAAAGGAGGATTCTTGCACACTAAACAAACAACAGTTTAGTCGTCAGACTTTCACCACTTAACCTGATAAAGGTCTTACTATCAAAATGTTGTTTGCTCAATAAAAAAAAAAAAAATGTGCGAGCAATAGGACAGTGTGCAATTCTCCTCTCTCCATCTATGGACTGCTTCCTCATATGCACCTGTCCGTAAGTTTTCAAAGGTGTGCATGAGTCACCACATTCACAAATTTAGCAAAGTTATGCCTAAAACATAAAAGAATGATCCAAGTCACTTCCACACATACAGACATACAGTTTATTAATTAAACATTGGTATGGAATCAGTTCTCATTACCAGCTGATTCCAAAAGTCCAGGTAATGGGATTGAAAACTTAGACTGGTGCCTCCCTAGCAAATATCAATTTTCTGTGAAATTTATGAAATGGGTCTTTTCAAGAAATCACTTTAAAATGTCTCAGGAAAATACGGACTTGTCAAATAAAGTGCTACCATAAACATATCTGATGGTCCTGTGTACGAGAAGTGAGGCCCTCAAATAAAATGTCTTACCCAGATGTGCTGCAGGTCTTTGCTGTTAACTGGATACAGAACACAGCTTGTTCCCACTAGTTTCACTGCACACTCGATGTCAATGTTGGTCACAATGCCACACTGGTTGTCCTGTAATTCAACAAACACAACGTCAGCATATCATCAGCATATCATCATATCATTTATCAGCACTGCTACATTAACCTGTTCATCAACAGAAACACATGGTTTGACGGCATGTATACAAGACAAAACTTTAAATCTAAACCAAAAGGAAAAGTGTTGCGTCTGTATTTAGACTGGGAGCTGTTGCACTGCGGTGGCACAGAAAGTTTCCTCTTAGTCCTTTGTAAGTGTCGACCTGCGATAATATTCCAGTCATGTCTGATGCAGCAGATGGAACAGAGAGGTGAACAGTGACAAGACTGACAAAAAGCAAGACTTGACTGAAAGACAGCTCGAAATAACAAGGCAGAATGAGAGAGGTGGAGTGAAAAGGCAGGGATGGAGATGAAGAAAAAAAACTCCTCTTACGTTAGAGTTGTTCCGTCGCACGATGTCTCGAATGACGATGGATCGATCTTCAAGTTTCAGCTGTAAAACAAAAAGGGCAAACATGTTTAGAAAATGGTGGCTGACACAGCTGGGTGACCTCATCTTACAGAAATCTCACAGCGACAGGAGCGTCTGCCGGGTGTCGGTCACTGTAATTGGATCATCATTTTCTTATGATAACTGCAGAGGAGAACTTTTCACATCAGTGACCCCGTGATGAACCGCGGAGAAGAACTCGGAAATTAACTGCACATAAATCACATTCACACTTAGAGCATGACAACATTACTGATGTGGTTTGTCACGGCCTCGTCTCGTCCCCTGCGCTCTCAGCCATGAAGAGTGCAACATGCACAGTCAGCAGAGCTGGAACGCCCCCTGAGACGAGATGAAATTATTTTTGCCATCCAAACACGGAGACACGTTTCACTGAGCTGGCCAACATGAGCCTCTGGTGTGAGAACACTGAAGGAGTCAGCAAACATATTGTCACCATCAATTATTAATCAACACTTTGATACAAAAATAGGAGCTGTAAGGACATGGTTTACAACTACAGAAGCCACAGCCTGATGGACAGATGGAAGCAAAACAGCATTGATCAAGAGCTACAAGCCCTCAGAGACACGGGGTAGAAAACAGGAGGCACTGAGCTAAACTTGGCACAGGCTCAGCTTCCAAAGTCGCAGTGGGAAACCTTGTTCCCGTGAGCGAAGTTTTGCTGTGTCACTATGCTTGCTAATGGTCACTCAGAACAGAAATAGCCCTGCATTAAAAAGGTGTTGGTAGGGCCGCGTTTCTCTGGGCAACAGTGAGGTGATTAAATACTGTACGATCCAGGAAGCTACTTTAAGCTATAGATCCATGAGTTTGGAGGCTAGACAGTAAAACACTGAACAGTAGTTTATAACAGGATTTTACATCTCTGGGAAATCATCATTTTATCCTCAGTTGCAACAATCTCTTGGTAAAAAATTTTTGATAACATTATGATAGACGGGGTCCCATTGGGAATGTAAAAATATGCCTAATGGAAACATGTTAATTTCGATAAAAAAGAAAAATCTTCCATGTATTGCTAAAAAAGTTTTCATGTTCGCATGAGGTGGTATTCCATGTGATTTAAAAAAGCCATATTTTGCAATAGAAACACTTTTTTTCGCTTTAATAAGTCACATGATGCTATGGCTATTTGCTTGTTGGTAGGAAGCAGCTCCCTCGGGCATCATGCAGCAGGTACTACAAGAGCTGTTATTGCATCGCACAATCTTCAAAAGCTGAGCATAAGTGTGGAAGATACATCGCCATGCTTCTTGGACTGTTACTGTTAGAGGAGGAGTCGCATAACATCAATTTATGGAAACGCAGTTATAATGCAATAGTGTTTTATCGACATTTTGAAAATATTGGTCAAGTTTTGCGCACTGCATCGCTCTAAAAAACATTACTTCCCATGGACTGCACCACGCCACAATGGCGTTTTGCTATGTCAAGCAAAGCATGTGCAAAGATCGGCAACCTGCTCAAGGACCTCACTAGGTTTAACTCTGGGCGCTGCACTGTGTGCACTTAGGTTAGGCAATTTGAGGAATGTGTCTTCTATCAGTGATTGGCATCATCACTGAATGTTATTTGGGGTAATTTTTGTTATTTTATTTTGATGATTTATGATCTGCCTCCAAAGAACAACTGAAAGCCACTGCTCATTTGCACCAATATATTACTATTCAGGAGAAGTAGCTGTTACTCTTTATTCCTGGCAGCGTCTCTGCGGTGCTTCAGCCTTCATTATCTAAACTGCTGATTCATAACCATGGTAAACTATTACAGAAAATTATATGAAAAGTTTATGAAATACTGTCAAATAAATAGAAAAAGCAGAAAGCAAGAAAGTGTGTGGGTGTGGTGAAGTGTGGTTTTCACTTTAACCCAAGAGAAATTTAAAGCAGTGAAAGTTACTTTTACACTGAAAATGTGTACCCATAATACATTATTTAGATAAATAATTGGTTTAACTTTACTGTATACAGTATGTCTATTTTTATTCTCTTATTGGCAACATTTATAAAACACATGTTAGTGTTTGTTAAACCAGGCAACTTTCATACCACAGCTGAATGAACACAACAACTACAGAAACTGAAACTCCAGCTGCAGAAAACTGTGAATTATCACTTTAGTCACTTACTTTAAACTGAGAAAGCATCACTAAACTGACAAAATGCCAAATAAGCTAATTTTGGTGTTTGTGTCTAGGTTATATTTACAAGTCTGTGTGGCAGAAAGTGAACAGTAGTTAAAAAACAGGCACAGACTGCCAACAAAAAGCTACCTGCTGGAGGCTTCAACTCTACAAACTACAGCACAAGCGGCTCTATTGGCAGTGAGTACACAGCAAAGTGGCAGCAAACTGCCAGCCAGAGCCTCTGAGTTTGGGCAGAGACAGTTGGAAGTAGAGGAGGAGAGTGTAATTAGGAGTAAAGAGAGCGGAGAAATTAAAAACACGGAGGCTTGCTGCATGTTAAGTAATGACTGAGGGGGGAGTGTTTTCATTTTGGATTATTACTGTGCTGTATGAGCAAATCCTTTAGAGCATAAAGTGGGAATATTGTACCATACATAATTTAACTTACTTTCCACTATTTTGTATATCAAATCCTTCTCTTGATTTTTCAACCTTTTATTCTCCTAATTGTGGCCATTGAGACGATGGGTCATGGAAATTTTGCACTGGTTCGCAAACATTGTTGAGATCTGGAAAAAAGAGCAAATCAATACGTGTTAGGACGCAAGCCTCCTAAAGTTCTGAAATTAAGATAACTTATATTTCACGTATGCTTGTCTCTGAGTCTGACCAAAAGCAACAGAGGAGCCTCAAGGATTAGCTATTGTAGCCAGACGCATAGCAATATTCATCCAGGTAAACAGAGATGACGAGTAATAAGTTAGTATGACCCACAATCAAACTAGCGACTTTTAAGAATATAAAATATAGATCAAATATACAAGAATTTCACTATAAAGGGGCTCTATGACAAATTCATAGCAGATAAGTTGTCATACACTGTTGACGAGGTTGTCAACATGGCTTAACTGGCAGCTGGCAGCTAGCAGCTAACAGCGCTAACTCCATAAACTGTGTTAAACAACAGCAACAATGCTGACAGAGGTTATGGTGTTAACCAGAGGGTGGATGATAGCCTATGAAGGTGTCTTCCCCATAAAATGGGTGTAGTGCGAGGCAGAACAGCAATGAGTAAGCCAGTGGGATACACACATGTACTGACATGCGAATGGTTGAACTGGCTTACTGGGGGGGGGTTAAAATAAATTGTCAAAAGATGATTGAAACCTTACCATGACAACAACAACTTTTGTTTTTCTTTGTTAGTAGCAGTGAACAGCAGAATGGTAGAGGTCAATTAGTTATGCAACAAATTAGTACTGAAACGGATTCAAATATTTAGAATCAATACGTACCAATTAACCAGTGTTTCTGACAATACTAAAACAAACCACAGTAAAGCTATGCCACTGTATCTTTACAGAGCAAATAGTGTATATATATATAATGGTGCTACGTTAATGCTCTGAATATCACATACAGAACATTTAAGTGATATCAAATACAAAAATGAAACCTGTCAATTCTTATTTTTATGACGGCCCTCAATTTTCCTGTATGTTAAGACGTCCTACCATCCAAAAAGGATGAAAGCACAAGTGTGTGTGTCTGTGTGTGTGTCTGTGTGTGTGTGTGTGTGTGCGCGTGTGTGCGTGAGTGTACTGTAACCCCCAGTAGCAGAGACATGAGGAGCAGACAGGCTGCTGTTTAATAGATTACAAGGGAACATGGTGATCCATTGATCCACACACACACACACACACACACACACACACACACACACACATACATACATATACACACACACACACACACACACACACAGGCTCTTCATCTACACCTTTTAGCTGAGAGAAGCTGAGAATTTCTAAACATTTTTTAAGACAGACACATACACAGCTCTTCTTCATTAATATTCTTTCAGAGCATCATGCTGCACTGCGCTAGTGTAGTAACTGATTTCCTCACCAGTTTAAAAACACTAAAATCAATACCATTTACGCCACTGTAAGAGAGAGCAGAAAGAGCAATACAACACCTGACTGTAGGTCACACTGCCCCACACCACTGAAGACCACAGCAGGACCTTTGCTCCCATTATTGATTATGACCAGTATGAAAATTTGCTTTCAACTGTTATGAAAATGCTGATTGTCAATGATATCACTTGCTTATTTAATGTAACTTTAAGTTCAGATTTATTGATAGATACCTCTGTTAGAAAACCCTGCTACACAGCAGCATGGTACTGCAGTGAGAGGGATTTTTCTCCAGGAAGAGACTGAACAGAGGAGGGATGATGGGGCCGCTGTCTCACTGATCACAGTGATATAAAGCCGAAGAAAGGAAATATCTTCCACCTTTTATCACTGTTCATTATAGGGAGGTATTTCTCCGAGATGACGGCACCCATATGCCGCTTGAACAAGTGACTGCTGGAGTGAGTAAGTTACATGCAGCAATGGTGTCCTGCTTTCGTCTTCCTAAACCTTTTCTTGGTCATATTTATGATATCGGAAACCCAGGTATTAATATGACTGCATACAATATTTTAATAAAATCCAGAGGATAGAGGGGGCTCCTTGTTTTTGGAGTCGTTTTTGTTATTCCTGGTAAGATGTACTGGTATGTTATCAGCGGAATTTGTCTCTGGTTTAGTCCATTTACCAGAGAATTTATCACTCTGCTTGATTTGCCCTAATCATCTTATGAGCAATAATGAAAGATGTGAGTGACAATTTTATTTATTTATTTATTTCAATTGCATACTGGTGTCAGACTTCCATTTGTTATGAAGATTATATATATTGCCGTATTTTATGTTTTCTAAATATTAACCAAGCTGAGCACCTGACAGCATTGCAGACAAAAATCAGAAACCCCAAAAAAAGTCCTTTCCGCAGCAGCCGTGGGTTCCATTCTGGCCTCCTCCCTTTGCTGCATGTCGTCCCCTCTCTCTCTGTCCCTTTTTAGACTTGTACTGTCCTGTCAAAATAAAGGTAAAAGCCTAAAAAAATAATCTTTAAAAAAATACACATGCCCTGCTCTCAGTTTAACTTGTTGTATGTAGTGCACAGCACACACCTCTAGAGGTCAGTCTCTACCGAAACCAGCAGCTGAGCTGACAAATGTATTGAATGTGAGTGTTGGGGATGACCATAGCGTTACAGTACTGTAACCAGCCACCATGGCAGGGGGACAGTGAGGAAAAACAGCATATTTCCACATCTAACTTGGATAATTAAGATTTATTTTGACCAAATCAGATTGCCGGAACAGTGGACTAACTAACCAGACAACCAACATGACTAATTAAGACACTTTTGTTGAGGGTTTTTTTCTGTCAAGTTTAAATGAAATTGTGTTTTACAAAAGATGAAGTTAGTACTTAGCTTGGTTAAAGAGAGAACCTTAAATTAAGAAGGCATATAGTTAATTCATCTGTTTAATAACGACAAAGGGGTAAAAACATTGCCTTTCTTGTCATTTTACATGTTTATTTATTAGATTGAAAAAGCTAAAAGCGCTTGAGTAACAAACTTGCTGGTCTGAGGGGGTAGCAATGCTGCACACTATTACTGATATATTATATATAGGTATAAGAAGAATGAAACAACTGATAATGCCTAACCAGGATATTCCTAATAGTGTCAATGGAAAGGTTGATATGAAAAGTGAGCTACGTGAAAATTATTTAGGGGAAAAGTACACATTGGTACTTTAGAGTCTTAAGACCATGACACACCAAGCCGACGGTCGACCGCCTGCCCACATTGAAGTGATGGCGAGCACCCACAGCCCTTGTTGCCTCAGTATCTCCCACACCGTTGGCTTTCGTCACCCCTCGTTGGCAATTCCACACATTCTAGATGACCGCCATCTGCTGGTATGGAGGGGTATTTCCTTTCACACAGGGTGTTGGTGTGTTCATGTGCCTCTTTTCGGCTGAGACACTGTGTCGGTCACTCAATAGATTACCATCGTGTTTTTGGCTGGTAAGTGAAGAGGATCTAGCAGATATTTGCATATTTTACCAGCATTTGGTTGGTGACCGGTGCTAATTTCCTACACTTGAGAGTGACACAACGGGGCTTTCATCGCCCCCTAGTTCTCAGATGTTGGCTTGGAGTGTCACGGCCTTTAAACAATAACAGAGCACTAAGCCATCTTTGCTTTTATTTTGAACAGATCACAACTTATACCTTCTACAGAGATAGGAGGTGTTTGACAACTCTGTGGTTTGTTTAGAGATCAGGCAAATACGCAATCAAGCAATCAAGTCATATTTTAAAGTCTGCAAATGAAGCAGATGCCTTTCTTCTGCAGAGGAGGGAGTCTTCTCTATGCAGATCACGTGAAATACACAACTCCTTCAGACACACTGAAAATTGTTTCTCCAACACACTCCTCAGAAATTCAACACATGCATAGACTGCAACGCTGCTGCAATGATTTATGCATTTCTTCAACAACATGTTCGGATTCAGTCACGTGTAGTGTGTATAGAACTCATTAAAACAGGACTGAAACCTGTTCCCTCCTCATTTCCCATGTGTACTGGCTCGCAGATACTCAACGCATTAATGCAAACATACTGCAAAATGATCAGAAAACTAGACAGCTGACTGCTGCTATGGCTTGTGTAGGGATGGTGATGACAAGTGAGGCGGGAAGGTAGCGGTGGACGCAGAGTCAGACAACAAAGAAAGAGACATTTGCACAAATGGATGTGTGTGTGTGTGTGTCTATTTGTGTGTGGCACTTTGCTCTGAATAGAAGACAACCTTGGCTGCCTCTCCATCCAGGCCGATTAGGTAGAAGGGACCAGATTGATTACAGAAATCGATGGAGGACAGTATTTGCTTTGACTTCCCGGCCTAATTAACACAAGTCATTATTCAGGTGCCGTACAAGGAGGAGGAAGAGGGGGAGAAAGAGACACTGCAGAGGACTGCAGCTCGGGGCCACGCCTGTTCTCCTCTCTGACAGACAGTTTTCTATACCGCGCTTTCTCGTCTTCCATACTAACAAGCCATCCGATACACAGGAAGTCAAATAAACACAATGGTTGCAGTAGTAACAGGTGCACATACTATATTTCTCTCACACACACACACACACATACATCTGCCTATACTTACTCTACACCCACGGGTTCTGTTATATATCGATCTGTGAAAATGAAGGTGCAGTCATCGTACAGCGCCGCATCCTGCACCTCAGCCTTCAGCCTCAGGCAGATCATGGTTCTGCTGCATCATTAGAGTTTTAGGAGTTTAATAAAATTCACAGCTCTTCAGGAGGTGAACAGACTCATGAATCCACACCCTTAATTCTGTTGAGCTTTGCAGACTCTGTGTTGAGCTTTAAAAAATATTTTGGGAAATTTGCATATTTGCTTTCTCGCTCAAAGTTAGATGAAAAGATTGATACCTCTTTTGCTTATACGGTAAATATGTAGCTGGAGTATGCAGCTGTCAGCTTAGCAGCTTAGCTTAGCATAAAGACAAGGAAAAGATTGAAACAGCTAGCCAAAATAAGCACCTCTAAAGATTACTAATTTACAGGTAATGTCTGGTTGGTTTAATCTGCACGAAAAGGCCGGGATTGAAATGGATTTGACTTCTTACAAGGGGTTATGTGCCTGATTAATATCTGGCCGGGATCAGTTGCCAGGCAACCAGCGGATAATTCAAGAAGTTACTGTTTTTCTGTTGGCTACATTCCCTAATAGCTACCAATTTAATTGTTGTCCCCTGCACTTACACTCTTATCATTGTGTATTGTTTGTGGCTGTTGTGTAATTTTTATGGAGATGAATTTTTTTTGGATAAAACTCTGTTAATTCTTATGTAAATGGATTTGTAGTATTACAGTACAATGATGAAGAGTACCATCATGCCACCTTTTAAAGACCCTGCACACCCACGCAGGGGTTTTCAATTATTGTTTAGCTCAGGTTGAAGATGATCAGAACTACTGTGTGCTGGGACGGACATGAGGTACTCAAACTTCACGGGCTAATGGGAAAAAAAAGGACATGATGTCACAATTGACCCAAGTTTCAGCATGGGAGGAACTTTTACTTCATGAAACCTCAGGGAGATTTTTGTATTTATGCATTTTTTATTTAAATTTTCACTTGAGTTGCTGGGAACTTGCTGTATATGAAAGCAAACTGAAATAATGACAGCTAGGCTTCCTCTACTTCTTACATGACCTGCTTTTTTGCCACATCACCAAAGTAAATTTCACCAGGTAAAATGCGAGCCAGGCACATATTAAAACAAGCAGCACCCAACCCTCCAGCAGCACCCAACCCTCCAGCAGCACCCAACCCTCCAGAGTAACCTGAGTATCAAGCACTCAACCCCTACTGACTTGAATGGTGGCTTCAAAAAGCACAAACACTTCTGCAGATTAAATCACTTCTCTGCTGTGTATCCTTGTGTTCACTATGCTCCTCACATTCAAAGCAAACCCTGCAAGCTTGTATGCATTTGTTTGCGCATGTTAGAGCACCAAACTCCTGCTCTCCTATTGGCCAGGAGAACTGCTTTGTCACAGCTTCCTTATTGGCTAACTTGATGCCGCACTTCCTAAACAAAAGCTGAGGTCATCACACAGGACAATGACTTAGCAAAGATACAGATCTTTATGTCTATCAAGTCCTGTCTTTCTACGTTTCCATTTGAATTTCGCCAAAAATATCAGAATTAAAATATAGGTGAGTTTGCTTAAATGGGATGAGGCTAAAAACAAAATAAAACCAGTGACCAAGTACCTTGCATCCTTAGTGGATGTGGCAACAAACAACTGAATCATCAATCAATCCTCACGCCTCCTCGCTGCTGCCGCACTGTGCAGTGTGATTGAAGGCTATTGATTCACACACACAGGAAGCGTGCACATCTCTATTAAAAAGAGAGCAGGTACAGGGGCCTTTTACCCGCCACAAGGCAATGACAAGCGGACTAATAGCACACGGTATCTATAACAGAGCTGTCGTCTTACAGCGTAGTTTCAGAGATGAAATGGAAAAAGGACCAAAAGCAAGAAGAAAGTAAAGATACAGAAAAGGGAGGAAAGCACTAAAGGCCACAGGACACAGAGAGCGGCACATTAAAAGGAGCGTAAACAAGCAGAATATAAAATGAGCGAGGAAAAGGGAGATAAAGAGCGGCAGAGAATGTAAGATGGAGACGGAGCGGGAGATGAAGGATGGGATGGAGAATACTCGAGAGTCTATCACGGAGATGAAGAAAAAGATGGGCAAAAGTCGGATGGAGAAGGGGAGGAGGGCGCACGCAGGGGTAGGCAGGGTGTGACGGGGAGAAGAAGAAGATGAGCGGTGAACGAGGCACCGAGGAAGCAGCCCAACAAGTGGGAGGTCGAGACGGATCCCGAGGTAGAGACAGAAAGAGTGAAGAAACAAGAAAAGCAAGAGCCAGAAATAGACTAGAGCAGAGCAAACACAGCAGATAGTGAGATAGAAAAAAGGGGGGAGGAAGTAAAAAAGGGTAGAGAGAGAGAGAAAGAGACAGAGAGCAGTCTCCCCACTGGGCAGGGCCAATACTGCAGAGGAAAAAGGGAGGATGAGGAGATGAGAGATGGAGAAAGAAGAGACAGGAGGAAAGAGGGCTGGCGGGATGGATGCAGGCTCCAGCAGCTCAGCAAGTCACTTCAGAGTCTGTGTGTGTGTGTGTGTGTGTGTGTGTGTGTGTGTGTGTGATCAAATGAGATCCATTATCTCAGGGCAGGAGCTGGACGACCATCCAGTCGGCAGCACATTACGTCAACATTCTCCAACACACTGGTCTGCTGGGACACAGAGGGAGGAGAGGAAGGAGGTGAACACAGGGGGGAGGAAGAGGGGGAGGAGGCTAACAGGATGGGTGAGGAGGAGAGGAAAAGTGGGGGAGGGTGAGAAAATGAGAAAGCAGGGTAAGAAAGAAACACAAGAGGGGGGAGGAAGATGAGGGTTAAAAAAGAAAGGGTGGGGAGGGAGGAAGTGTTGTGTTGCTGTCATATCAGATTTACTGTAAATAAAAGCTGCTGACATCATCCTCCAACTGGTACCTACAAGCGGTGCCGCTGGGATTTTATTCGCAGGCTTAGATTTGTCCGCAGATGTGCATCAATCAACACAGGTAGCTCTACTGTCAGCAGGATAAAAATAGCCAGCGACCAATCATCAGGACAGCCCACCTTAAAACAAGTCGACATCTGCTGCTGCACTTAGTGATTTTAAAAGTAAGGGTGGAGTCTGTGGTTTTACTGATACTAACATTAGGGATGCACCGATAAATTCTGAGACGGTGCCGATGTTTGAAATAACAATTTGGCTGATAAAGGATGCTGACGTATTTTGTTGCCGTTATATATTTGAAGGCGTGGGATGGGAATCATCAGAGAGCCCCTGAAAGAATATTATCATGATACTTAAGTCGCAATTAACATAACGCCTTTTTTTTTTTTAATTATGCCATTCAAAAGCCAACAACTCTGTCTTTAAGAGGCTGTACAGAGCTTTAAAGCTAGAGTAATGATATTGGCATCATATGAAATTAGAAGATCTAAGGACGCTTCTCAGGAAAGGGGTGATATAATGCTCCAAAGTTGGGATACATTGTCACAGGACTCTCTTGACCTCTGACCTCAAGATATCTGAATGAAAATGGGTTTTGTGGGTGCCCATGCGTCTCCCCTTTACAGACATGCCCACTTTATGCTAGTCCCATGCTAATTAAGACGATCTGGTAAGAATCGCTTCACCTTGTCAATATGAACTTTCTAACTGTTTTGCAGTGCAGATTAATGGAAATGAAAGCATGTGATTAAAAAATGCAAGTAATAAGGATTAACTATTACAATTTTGCGATTAATCGCAATTAAAAATAAACTTGTTTGACAGCCCTTGTCACGATACAGTATTAATGCACTTTCAAATGAATATTGAGATAACATATATTATGATATATTTCAATTTTATAACCTTAGCTGCAAATTATGTTCCCAAAGGAAAACTGTCAACATCGGTTTCATCTAATAAGATCAAGTTTTCAGTCTGTTCATCTCACTTTTATTTTTACTTCAGAAAATTGTATCCTGTGGACGGAAAAAGCAATGGAGTTTAGTATTTTAAAAGGCTACCACAGTTACATTTGTATTTGCAATATTAATGATTCATGTAATAAGAAACAATACATGGTGTCCATGTATCAATACATACCGCCACACAAAATATTGCGATATTGCGCTGTATCGATTTTTTTCCCCTGCTCCTATTTATTTCATTTTTGTTGTTATTTAGTCCTCCTTTTGCGCCAGGTACACAAATACATCATTACTATAACAAAATAACTGAACTGTTTGAAAGTAATTCAGTCCTTCATTACACTATTTTTGAATGAACACAAAATTAATTGTGGAAATGTTTATCACAACCTTTAATTTGGCCTTCTTTCACATAAGAAAGATTTTTTGTTTGTTTGTTTGTTTTATTTAAGAATAACTGCTTCAATCCCTTTTAGCCTGCAATACAGCTACCTATACAACTAAACTAACTACACCTACTAAAAACACAGTACACGTGGTGCAGCTCAGTCACTTTCTCTTCTCGTCCAAGATGTTAGCTACAGAGCTGAACAGCCACTCACTCTGTGCTGGTGTGTGGAGCAAATAGGTATCTGCGTGCCATTTGTGCCAGTACTGGAATATAAAGGTGAGTATTTCTCCAAAATCCAAGTGCACTGACTATTCTGGAAAAAGCGCCTTGGCAAAAGACAAAAACTGCATGTCGCTGATCTTTCCTTCAAACAGTGTAAAACTCCCACATGGTTAACATTATCTCTCACTTTCATTTGCCAGCAAACCACACGAGCACCTGTTGCGCTCTTACAGCCAGCGGCTTCTTATCTGGATCAGCAGCTGGGTATGCCAGCTACTGTTGTCCCAATCCAACCGCATATTACAAAAACAACATTTAGCCGGCAGATAACAGATAAACATCAGCCACTGGGTAAAATGTCATCTTATTTGCCAATATGCCAATGACAGTCAACAAGGCGACATTGGCCGATACCAGTGTTAGGCCAATAACTCCATTCATCACTACTAACATATCAACATTTGTGGGGTTTAAAAGCAGAAAAAAAGACCTGGGTGTTTCAAAATGTATGTTGATGTTTTTCGGTCACTAATAGGTGCTTGAGCTTTTGCAGGGTAAATTTTTGATCATATATGAATTCATTTCAGTGTAGCACATGAGAAGGACTGTATGCATTAGCTGTTCAGACCATTTCTAGGTTTGAAAACTGCCATCAGATATGATACACACCAGCAATGAAGCACTGAAGCTGCGCTTCTTGTTTTCAGAGGAAGCATACAAAACCTCAGTGTCTGATGACAAAACCTGTTTTGTGTGTGTTCCTGCGCCTGCCTGGCACCTGCTCAAAACCATAACTAAGGCTCTGCACTCCAAAGCGCTGTTGGGTGGGCCTTGGCAGCAGCCTCATGTCCCAAATTACACCAACGTCTGCCAGCCTACCTTAGAGCACCTGCAGACGGCTCCTGAGCAAACAGCGCTGAAGGATGCATTTCGACAATCATAAACTCATCTGAGGGTGTTGATGCGGCAAATTTGGAGCAGAACGTACAGTGAGAAATATCTATGGGTGCTCTATTTTTGACTTTCGGCCTCTAGGTCAGCTTCAGAAAGCCAAAGCCCCACCGTCACCACAGGCTAAATCAAATCCTGCAGATTTCTTTTCCTTACACCAAAGCATTTCAGAAATAATTTCCAATCAAACGGCATGTGCAGTGTGGAAGGTTAACACAAGCATACAAAAGATCAATATAAGTATTTGAAAGAGAAAGGTGTCTGTGGATTGAATTGGACAGAATAAACGGTTTATGTGCTAAGTTAATAAGTGTGCGTGAACTAAATAAATAGAAAAAGCTAATTTGATCACTCCAGAAGAGAGCTGCTGTAGCTACTGCACACTGCTGAAGGCCATTTCAAATCACACACTAACTGTGTTTGCTCATTTAGAGGCTGCACATGGTGAGAATATCTAAGTAGTGATGAAGAGCTACATGATACAGGCTAATGATTCACATTTCTGTTGTGGTTTATTTTACTGAGAGATGCATTAATGGTCCATTGTTTATTCCGAGAAATACTCTTGTTCTCCATGAGGCTGCACTGAGTAAGTTAAAGCTTCGAAGCATCATTCATTTAGTTGGCATTTACATTTTAAATCAACATTTAAATTCTGCACATTTTTTTTCATGTCTGTTCACTGTGTTTTAATCCAGTATTTCCTCACAGTTGTACATAAAGATTATCCTACACCAATACTATTACTACACTATTTGTAGAGTTATATTCCAGTGGTGGCTGCATAACATTGTTTCCCACTCATATGATCCAAACAATTCCAATAAATCCAGAGCGTTGCATCTTCCAAAAGTCAAATGTGTTGGGGAATGTGGAACCACATATAACAATATATTTGAGCAAATAGCTTAATATTATTATATTGTGATGATATTGTAGGCTTGACTATTGGTGCTTTCACAAAATATATAAAAAAATACATTTTCTTATAAATAATCATCGATAATGGGGATAATAATGACTAAATTTGTAAAGGCAAATACAGCTAGAGCAGTCTGGTAAGTTTGGGCAATTACATCACTTCACCATAATACAGCCTTTAAAACCAGGAAAAGACATCACTTACAATATTACGAATATTACAAAATTAAGTCTCATATCACAATATCGACATATCCATACATTGTTCTTCCCTGGCTGTAATCTGACAAAATATTCAGCTTCAGTGCATATTTGTTGACTTTAGCGTGTTCAAAACAACATTTTCACCATACACAAAAGGAGGCACGGGGCGGTCTGGCAGCAATCTAATAGCACCAGATAACATTTATATAACCATAACAACAATATTCTATTCTTTGGCTCTAAGACTATTTTAGTGTGTATTGTTATATATTGTATTGTAACTGTATTGTTATATACTAGAATAAGGATTTTTGTTTTTAAAAATTTTTAATTAAATTTAAGACAATTATTTTTTAAAGATCATGTTTTTCTTATTCAAGCAGTTAAATTTAAGTAGTATAAATATGGCCCTGTGCTCCGGTAGGTTCACCATAGGAACATGTTTATTAGAGTTTATTACAGACCTGATTTGCCAGCAGGTAAGTGCAAGTGTAAAGTAAAAAGACACTGTTCAGTAGTAGGTTAAAAGACTTATCACATCAGAAATGTGGACTTTCGCAAAGAAGAGCTTGACTCATTTTGACAAAGAGAAATTAAAAGATGGATAAATTCTATTTATTATTATATTTAAAATGTCTGCGTTAAGTACAATCTCACAAAATCACAGTTAAGTCTATTTAAACACTCCTAAAGCCTATTACTTATAAAATTTGATTTTTAACATTTTAAGGTTTTTGTGAGGACCTGCAGACACCTTTTTTAGGGTGATGATGTCATAAAATGTGACAACAGGAGTGCAAAGCTTATTCAAAAACCACAATAGAAGCGTAGAATGCACAAAAATAAAAAGACCATTGGTAAAGCCCTTCTTATCCATATTGCACTTTTAGAAAAACTCCACGTCTCCAAGTACCAATAATGCTACCATTTGTATCTTAAAAGCATCACAACAGTAAGATGATTGTTTTCCAAGTGCTTTGTAATCTTGCAGCTGGCATCCTTTTGCATAAGAGTGAAAACACTGTCTGTGATCATGGACAGAGGATGGATGAGAGCTGAGGGAAACCTGTGTGGTAAAATGACTTGAATGTGATCGATCCCTTTCTATCCTGTAAGTCAGTGGGGGTGTGGCCAGACCTCTGTAGTTGGATGGATGAGGGCAGGGCAAGGCTGACAGATGGAAGTCATCCTGAAGTCATACAGCACCTGCACTGCTCTCCCTTTGTTCACCCCCTGTGTCTTACTGGATTTTTCAGTCATTTATCATCAGACAACCTTTAAAATCGACTGCTTTTTTAAACTGCTTTACAAACAATTTGCAGTATAGGAAGATCACTTCACTGTTACAAGATCACAATTATGTTGAATGGTATTATTTCACACAGAGATATCATCTAGCGTAAATACTATCCAAAAGTACCATGCTAAGGTTACAGGACGGAGGGCAGGGGTCACACAACAATGCATGTAACCCTTCTGCTACTTAAGATTTCAACAAACCTGCCACAGACATTTAATGTCTATTCTTTGGCTTTGCACACATGCATGTTAGGGTTGGGTATTGGTACTCAATACTTTTAAGGTATCAACTGAAATAACATACATAATACACATAGATACATATATCAATCAGAAATCTGCAGATTCCGATATTTCACTTTAAGGTCAATATCAGCTGATACCGATGGCATGCCTATGTTATCATGCATTCCCAGCTACAACCCATACAGCCTGTGCTGAGGTGAAGTTGACTGCAGTGTATTTGATGGATCTCGCAGTATAGCGGGCCGGGGTGCCACTACACCTTTCAAAAGTTATGTGACTGACTGACTGTGGTTGCTGTTACAGTCTGCCTTGCTGAGCAGGTGGTGTCTCTAAAAAACAAAACCAAAGACTGTCAGCTCAATAACAGATAAAAGCAATAAAACCCCAGGAGTCTCCCTGTTCACTTCATAAAGCATTAAACTCAGTGGTTTTTATTATCTAATATATTTTATACTCTGCTTTAAAAAAAAAAACATTTGTGCAACCAACTAAAATCAACTGTCTGTGACTTCATTTGTCAGTTGCAACTGAATGATTACAGTATAAAATATAAAACAAAATGTTAATGCTTCTTTTCAAATGTAACCCACAACCAGCCGAGTAGGACTTAATAAACAAAAATCACTGCAATCTGATGGTGGCTGCATTCAGGAAAGGGGACTGCAATGTAGTGCTGCCAACTCGAGGGCATTGAAATAGTTTTGCTGCTCTGCCTCAGACGGCACCAGAGGAGGCTGGGAGTAAAAAATGGGTCAGAGAGCAGAAGGTGGGACCATAACCATCTCAAGGACTAAAAGTCTGCACATTACCATAACAGCCATCTGGTACCAAACTGTCTGCCTGTCCCATTACGACCTTCCCAGCCAAGATTTTTTATTCATTTTATTTTCTCCTTGTAGTTCTGAGACCCAGGTTACAGTTTTATTGATATTCAGCTTTCCCTACATCGTTTCCATCCACTTTACACTTATTTTCACCCACTTCCTCACTTTTTCTTCCTATTCACCATCACCATATCTCTCTGTAGTACAGTCAGCAGCAGCAGTCAGTCATCATTATTATCACACCAGCCTCCTCCTCCTCCCCCTCCGCCTGCTCCACCCCCGCAGACACAAATGCTGCTGCTTCCAGGGCGGAGCCTGTAGTCGCAGTTCACCTCGACCCCTTCTGTCCTGACAGCAACCTTCTCAGCAGAGGTTTGCTGCGTCACCTCACATACATACCAGGAGATAGCTTACAATACTTCCTGGGGTCTCAGCACTGCAGTGATGAGTGCTTCAAGTTATTGCATAAATGATCGATTCAAGGACACCTCAGATGCCCGCTGCACTGCCATTTCCTCTGTGCATACTACTGCTCGCTACCTGCTGCAGTGCACTTCTGTCCTTGGATGGAAATTCCAAGGTTGCGCTGCAGCAACAGGGCTGTGTGTGTTTGCTCATGCTGAAAGCAGGCGGTGAAGTAAGAGTTTCTCTTAAAACCACTGTTTTACTATTTATTTTTAAACATTACACTGTCAGTAATATTAGGAACAATGATAACCACCTGGGGGGGAAATCACTGAAAATGAACCTTAAGCATCAAAATCTTCTGGGGAAAAAATATATAATTGGGTGCCATGGTAACCCAAGTACAGAAAATCCTTCACTACACAGGCTGCATGTTAAAGAAGTCTTACCTCTCACTACCTACACAGAAGCACACAGCACAAACACATCAAGCCACAATGTCAAGATCCAGCTCATCGGCACCTCAAAGCTCGGCCAGCTGACAGATTTTTCAAATCGATGATGAAAATGTTAGAGACCCCACACATAACAACAGGTAATGACAAATTTAACAGATATATGCCGATAGAGTGTGGAGAGCGATGATTTCACACACACACACACACACACACACACACACACACACCCACACACACACACACACCATCCACAAACAGAGTCCCAATTCCCAAACCAGAAATCCTGTACATCAAATGAGATTTTACAGTGAACAAACATGGCAAACAACAGGTAGGAAGAACTAGCACTTAGTTTTTGTACACTTTTTGTGGGAAAGTAAGAAAGAAAAAATAATTAGAGTATGAATAAAGTCAAGGAGACATCGTGAACATAGACTGTGTATGTTACATGAGAGCTGGAAGTGAGTAAATATGAGTTGTAACCTATTTGATATTGCATTAAAACTAAGGATGAGAGAGTACACCATTATCTGCATCTGTTCGACCAACTTTATTATTGGTATCTGTATCTGTAACAGGGGCGGGGTTTAAATTGGAAGTGAGTGGGACTTCCACTGGAAATGGGCGGGGTGTAACCACAAGTTGTTTTTTTAACCCTAAAATTAATATGGGTTGATCAGATGTTGTTATTTATGAGAAAACTATTTACAAAGTGATCTCAGAATTGAGCTTCGTCTTATTTTTTATTACAAGAGTAAGAGATTGTACACAGCAACCCAAATTAGGATTTTTTTCCTCCATTTTAATTTTTATTTATTTCATAAGTACAGATATCAACCATTTTTACTCAAAATCAGATGAGACTCGTAAAAAGTACGTTATTCCTAAGGGATAGTTGTTTCATCCTGGTATTCAGCTCAACCCTAAAGCCGCAGGTGATCTTTAGGGTTCCCTCCACACAACAGGATATTTTTACGAGGCAACGCTTCAGCGTAAAAGACCAACAAGATCATCCTCAGGAAGATCTTGTAGAGTTTAACAGTGTGCAACCTTTTTTCTATTTTTATATAGTAAGAACCATCAAAAAAAATTAGGGCTTTGCCAACAATTTTTGACAGAGGGGAATCATGCCCATAATCATCCCAGTTCCTGTGTGCTGTGTGCCAGGCATTAGCTATTAAATGTCACACCATGTCGTGTGAAATTTCTGCACTCATTTGATTTGTTTATCTGTTCTTAAATTATGGATTTATCTGCAAGAAAGCCAAATCTAGTACACTGCGGGTATTCATGTCTTCACTCTCTTCTAAGTAGTACAGGGTGTAAACTGGGGTCAATTCGGACTTGACAACAGTAACAGGCCTTCCAGCAACCTGCAGCTGCTTTAAGGTCTTTGAGGAAAACAATCATCTTAATCCTCAGTCAAAGTACTGAATTGCTGATAAAGCACAGACAGTGTCCTTGTCCTTACAGGATTATGAATCTATTACTGTACCTTCCTATTAAAAACTCAAATGAGGTTCAGATGCAATGAGCATCTGGTCTTGTGTGCCTTTGCAGCACAAGGTTAAGGTGAATCGTCGTTAAATCACTTGAGGCGACAGTTAAACTGTGAGCAAGAAGTGGGAAAACGATGACTGCACCACCCAATGTCAGACAGTAATGCGATAACCTCTAAGTATACCACGGTGAGAAACAGAAAAAGGGAATAACATTGTCTGCAGGCAATGAAAATAAGTCAGCCATGTTCCTGAGTGACTCGCAGTGAAACTGCAAGCAGTGCAGCTGACAACAGCTGAGGTGTTCCCGTTCATACCTGCTCTGAGATACAGATCTGAGCCCCATCGCCTCCTCTGGAGATGTAGTTATTAAGATTTCATAGGGTGCAACCAATGTGATGTGTTGGAGTGCAGTAGTGAGCTGCAGACTTGTTCCCATTTCTCGGCTACTGGTGGAACTTGAGCCTATCACACTTTCGAGGCTGCTAATACAAGCTCGTCTGAGAGCCAGTGGCTGAGTGCCTCAGGAAGCTAGGTTTATTTTTTAAAAGTACTTTTTGTGAAAATTTGATCATCTGAGTAGTTTTTTTTTCAGTTACTACAATTCACTGAAAGTACAGTGTTGTGTACATGTGTGGGTTTGTGTAACGGCAAAAAACGTACAAAGAACTACAGAATTAGATGTCCTTTCCCTCGTGGCAGTGTATGTTCATGGTGGTGAGTCACAGAGCTGTAAGTAAGCAGAGCGTTTTTTCATAAGCTATAATATGTTGAGCACAGATGTTGGTGTGAGCATGACAAGTGCAAGTACAAGTACACTTAACGTATAATATGCTAGCAACATGGTATGGTACTTAACTTGGTACTTTTAAGGAAACTGAATGAATTATGTCAGTGGTTAAAAAATTACAACATCCGTCCTAGGGATGCATGATACTGGATTTTTGGCCGATATCCAATATTGTGATATATAACAACTCATTTGGCCGATAATCAATACAGATATCGATACATCCACTTTTCTGCCCACCTGATTTAAATGATCATCAAGTCTCTCCTGTAGTGGAATTAGCATCATATTATGCATACTCTTATCGAGATGGCAGATAGCAGACAGAGACAGGAAATACAATGCTTTTCAGTGTATGTAACATTCATTCAATGTGCAAAATAAGAAAAATATTTCAGTTTAGAGGTAATGTTTTGTACATGCTAGCTTTGTCAGTTGAAGAAATATATGTATCGGTTTGTGATATCGGCAGAAATCAGCATGTTGGTCTATTCTGATATTTCATATTAAAGCCAATATCTGCTGAAACCAATGACGTGTCAATATTATCATGCATGCCAGACCCATACCAACACCAGCGCCCTCTGAGGGCGTACAGATACCAACAGAGAACTTTATCTGCTATTGTTTATTTTCGACTTCATTTAATACTTATGTCAATGGAAGCATTCAGCTGTCTAAAATGCCACCATGTGCCGCAGTCATGTAGTAAAGCCATACTTCTGAACATTTTGGTGGAATCTCAGTATACTGAACTGCCAAACCGACAGATACAGCACGCTTGACTTCACCACACCACAGACTGTGTGTGCTGTAGCTGCTGCAGTGGTGGTTCAATCACACGTCGCATTAGATCTGTGTACAAAAATAATCAAATAAGGGCATCTTTTGACCAGAGAGGAGAGTACTGGGTTTATTTCACTCAATACCTTAATGGTATAGAGTAACAATACCCAGCCTTAGACACTAGTACTGATACATTTTAAAATCAATCAGTGCCATATTTTGGTAACTGAGAGCCTATCTGGGTGCAGTGTTGGGTTCAGAAAAGAGGCAAAAGTGCCGGGAAGTCTGATTTATTTTTTTTTTCTATTCTGTTTCAGAAATAACCAAGTATTACTGCTGCTTGTGACTGTGTTCATTAAATAACATACTTATTAAGCATAAACAGAAAGCGAAAGACGAGCAGACCCCACGCAAGCAGACAGACAGAAGATTAACACTACGTGTGATTAGAAAAGAGCTAAGAAGCAGAATAGTTGACTGGTGTGAAGCAGTTAAATACTGAGGAGTTGGTTCAAATGTTAACGGTTACTAACCCCAGATAGCGATTATTAATGTATATTGTTGTGAGTGTCGATGTGAGTGTCTTCAAAAAATAAGAGCAAAGTCAATGTGATGGCAGGTACTCAGAATGGCCACTGCTGGCATTCACTTTAGTAAAAATGTTTTCAAAACCCAACAATGAGCTACACATGTCCTGAAAATAGCAACGCATTATGGGAATGATTATTCTCTTAGTTCACCAAAGCATCAATTTATTTGTTTCCACATGAAATTACTTCTGTATAAGTAGCTGCTCATTTAGCAACATTTTCAATTAAGTGTCCCAAACTGAAAAGTCATGAAATGTTACATTATAGCTTTTTTACAACACACTCTGCAGAGATTCAACACAAGACAGCGGCACAAAAGGCCGCACTGCCTTTCGTGCCGCTGTCTCCTCTATCTCCAGAAGGGTGTGTCTTGTGTTTGTGTTTTTAGGGACTCTGCAAGATGCTGATAAACTTCCCTGTCAGCCACAGTTGGTCACACATCTTTGGAATTAGCTCGCCAAGAAAATCAAACCAGAGTATCATACATGCAGACAAATCTTCATTAAGCTCATCTGTTTATTCTTGTAGCACTTTTAGGAAATCTTGTGCACAATGCAGGTTGCTATGAACTATAAAGGCAATTTTGGACATGTGTATGTTCACAGATCCTTCTGGTGCAATAAGGACATACAGAAAAATTATTTAATAAGGTCAACGTTACAAGCAAAGGTGAAATTTTAAACTCAGAGTGGCTTAATTACCGTGCAAGAAAACATTAGACAACTGATCTTGTATCATTTCTAATTTGCACCTAATGGATGCAGCTATGCTCCGACTATCAAAATCCTACTTTTGCTGTGAAAATGCTGTTTTTATTGACCTCGGGAGAAACCCTGACAGATTTTAAGCAGCAGTTTTTCCCTCCACTGATTGCTCCTGTGAGAAAACCTTTTAGCGGGAAGTGCCGCCTGCAGAATAAATATAAGTCAAATTTTTGTAGAAATATCATCTTAAAGATATGCAACTTTGCATATTGCAGGAAGCAATCATGAATTATTGATTTGAATCTTCACCACGCTCTCAGGATATATGCAACCAGGACGGAGCCTGCTGAGACAAGGCATGTGGAACACGCTGATAAGCAAGCGAGAAATCACACACTCCACAACACACCTAAAACAACAACACTACAAAATGAAATCCTTACATGCGCACACTGGCACACGCTAGATCATTTGGGGACGCTGGCTAATAATGACACAGCATTAACAGCCCGCGAGGTGTGTAAACATCGGCGTCATTGTTGAACGTAGCTATTGTTGTGACAGAAGTTGAATGACACTCAGACCAGAACATTTAGCAGGAAACACAAAGCAAGGTGACAGTGGGACCTAAAAGAGGTTTCTTCTGGTCTCATCCTGTGTCTCTAACACAAGCTTGTTTGAGCTTTTTCCAGACCAGGCCTCATTTAAACCCTGTGAGCCCTTTCCACAAAGCCCAGGAGAAATCTAGAGAAGCCCTGGAGAATACAGACGACAGCAGATTCCCCATTTCTTCGCCAACTACGATTTCATTCAAATATGACTCCGAGCGTGGCGTTCAATGAAACATCAATGGATAATAGATGTTCACTAAACTGTGTCCCTAAGTGGAGCAAGACAATGGTGTCTTTCACCAGCAATCGCTCTGTTGTCACTGCCTTAATGAGTGATGCCTGTCATGTTTGATGATAAATAAGTCAAAGTTGACCGGCTGATCCAAAAAGTAGGTTCACTGAGCTAATGAATGTGTCTTTTCAAGTGTTTATTGTCATATGCACAGTATGGAAACATGTTTCCCTGTAAAATGAAATTCTTACTTTGCTGTCCACAGAATGCCTAAAAAACGTTTAGCAAATATAAAAGAAATATGAAATAGAAATTTAAAAATTTACAATAGAAGAAATTTAGAACAACAACAATGCTACTAAATGTTCTTCTTAAAAGCAGGCTTTGACTATTGCTGTGTGCGCAGGGCAGCTAATCAAACCATCGACTGCAACTGGTCTGGAAAACTGGCCGAAAATGCACTGGTTCCAGCTTCTTAGGTGGGACTTTTTACTGATTTCATTAGTCCCTATTACAATAAAATTAATACATTTAGATTTTGGATTTTTGGCTGGAGGTTGGCTTTGGTATATTTTGACATAAAAAGGAGGCAGACTAATTAATAAAATTATTTGTTGCAGCCCCTCAGAATGAATAAGTGATGTAGATTACTGTGGGACTGCAGCTAATATTTCAAATTGAATCTTCAAGTTAGGGCTGGGCAATATGGGCATTATATCAATATCGCGATATGAGACTAGATATTGTCTTAGATTTTGGATATCTTAAGTGATGTCTGTTCCTGGTTTTAACAGCTGCATTACAGTAAAGTGATGTAATTTCCTTAACTTACCAGAGTGTTCTAGCTGTGCTATTGTTTGCCTTTATCCACTTGGTCCATATATCCAGGGCACTGATAGTTATTTATCAATAATGGCATGATGTAAATATATTGTAAAAGTACAAAACTGGAGCCTGACCAATGTATTGGTTGGCCGATAAAATCAGCTGATATTGGCAGATATATCGGGATACAGTCCAATAGCCATATGAATATTTATTTTTACAGAACATATAGCAGAAAAGATGTTCAGGATAGTTCTAATTATTAAATCCCAAATAAAGTGCACTGTTTTAGTGCACTGATGTCATTTTTTTACAGTTTAGTTTTTTGTTAAACTATAAAGTTTCCTGCCTTCATTAGCTATCTTTGTCACCTTTGTTTAATACGCATTTTTGAGGGATAACTGCAAAGAAATTTGTGTTTTTGTACTGTATAACATATATATAGTATTGGCCAACACATCAATATCGGAATTTTTTACTCCCCAATACCGGTATCGGCACAGGCCCAAAAAATCCAGTTTTGGTCAGGTTCTACTGATAAACAAACCTTATTATATCGTTGCATTATTGTATTGAGACATTTGGTCAGAAATAGTGTGATATTTGATTTTCTCCATATTGCCCAGCCCTACTTCAAGTGTCTTATTTCATCTGAACAAAAAGCCCAAAATCCAAACAATTTCAGTTTATAACAACAGAGAAAAGAAGCTAATTCTCACAGTTGATGAGATGAAACTAGGGTTGCAGGTATACCAGGTTTAAGGTTTACTGTGATATGAAAGTTTATGTATATCATACAGTGTAAATCTGCTCAACCACAATATTATATATAGACATAAATATTTTTAAAAAGCAAATGAACAGAGAATTTCACCTTTACTTTAGGTCCTCTCAAAAGGGAGACTTTCCAAACATACTTCAATGAAAACACTTGTTTCAAGTTTCAATTATATTAATAAAATGTTTGTTCAACCACTGCTAATGTTTCCATTTTCATTCCTTTGAGGGTCATTCTGACTGATAATTATAATAACAATTCTGTAATACCCTGAATATTTTCCAAGATGGTTATCATACAGATATAAATGAAACCAACAAATGTTGTCAGTATTACTTGAAAAATTACAACACAGAGATTAAAATATTCTAAAATAGTTGCCTTTTTGGCTGATCAATTAACTAAATGTTTCAGCTCAGATGCTGGCAGGACTGATTCAACTGTAAACCTGTAAACATCACTGATAAAACTGAGAAGATACCACAAGTTAACAGTGAATCCGGTGAGAGCTTCTCTGTGTCTGCAGCTGCCACTGAAAGCAGCAGGTCAGACGGGCCTGAGGTAGGATGCTGTGGTATTTGAGATGAGGAACTAAGACATTCAGTAAATAACAAGGGTTGTTGTATCAAACAGGCTTTAGTGTTTGACAGTGTTTGGTCTCAGGCCAAGGCACACCCAGCTGAGGAACTACACGGTGAGCTAATCAATAGGTGTAAGGTTCCTAACAGGGTCCTGCACCTGCCAAAACCTGTAGTTAGACTCGCAGACAGGGAGCCGCTACCTGTGGTCTGGATGCAGCCCTGTTCAGCCCGCCAGCACCACCTCACTGACATGAGGCTACGAGCTAAACTGCTAACTAGCATGTGTGCTTGAATGCTAGCCAGCTAGCGAGCTAGGTTACGCGTTTTAGGCAGATGGATTAAGTGAACCTTATCCCTGAGAGGCTGGCAAGTCGACTCGTCTCTTCCCAAAACCACAACAGGCGGTTAAAAACACTGCATGTCAGACTGAGGGAATAACCGAGTGTCGGTGTATACAGTGAACACATTAGCTGCTGTGTGGTACCTTTGTCTCCCTGATGTCCTGCTTTCCTCCTTCAGGGTACCACTGGACGCGGACAAATCCCCTACAGAGAGGCCGACTCGGGGTGTCCACAGCGCTCTCAGTGTCCGAACCACACGGGACTCGTCCTCCTCCTCCTCCTCCGCCGCCACCTCCTCCGCCTCCACCTCCGCCGCCGCCTCTTCCTCCGCCATCGTCGAGGTCCGAGTCTGAGTTAAAATCCTCCTCGCCGTGGATCATCCGTACCAGGCCAAACCGGACTGAGCCGCGATACCGCCCGGAGACCAGGTCGTGGGAGAAGAGTAGTCGCTGGGAGCCGTCCGCCGTTGGGGACAGAGCCATGGATGGAGGCTCCGAGCCCGGGCTGGCCGCGGGAGAGAGGCCCGGGGTCGGGGATGCTGTCGCTTCTGCTGCGTCCGTTGTGGCCGCCGCATCCGATGCTACGGGCTCCGCCATCGCTGCTGTTGTCAGGGAGTGATGCTGGAGCGCGAGGATGACGGTTGATGAAAAAAACTGTAACCTGGAAGCAGCGGAGTGCACGTGTTTACGTCGTTACGTAGAGATACGTATCTAGTGCAGGGAGGGCGCGTCATCACGCAGTACCCGCTCTTATCACTGAGCGGCAGTGTGAGCCATAATCTGTGATACACTGCTTCAAGCTTTTTAAAATTCCTAATATAAATTGATTTTTTTTTACTACAGTCTCACTCATATATGGATTGTTTCGACTAACCACAAACAAAAAGTGTATATTTTGGTGTATTTATTTGCGCGTTTGGATACCACGAAAAAAACAGAAAGGGGATGTAAAAGTTTCCATGTGCACAATTGACTTTTCTACAACCTCACCCTAAGAAAACAATATACTATATACAAAAATTTAACAAAATAAAGATGGTGCAAAGAAATATATCAATAAAAATACACCCAATCATAACTACTGAAAATAAATAGACATAACATCAAATAGGCCTAGATCAGTACTAACACAGCAGCCTATTTCAGCCTATTTATTGTATTTTGCTTAAAACTTTTTTACTGTTCTTTATTGAATTATTACAAGATTAAACCTACAATTACACATGGAGGATGGTGAGGGAAATAAAATTATCTACATGCATGAAAGCAATGTCTTACTTTAAGATGAACATTCAAGACAGTTTGTTTACTCTAACACTTCTAACACAACTTTAAACTTTAAAACAACTTTAAAACAAAAGAGCTGTCGAATACAGGAGACATCAAAAGCTATTCAATACAGGAGACATCAAAAGCTATTCAATACAGGAGACATCAAAAGCTATTCAAAGTTTCTGTTTATAGGCTGCTGTTTTGAGGAAATACATTCTCTTTATTTAGGACACTTCCCACATCAAGTCATATCTTCATTCATATTCAAAATAAAAGATGTTTGTACACTGTTTATTAGGGGTCGACATATTATCAGCTGATTATTGGGTTGGATATTTGGCATTTTGCTGATAATCTGTATCTGCATTTTATATTAATCATCACCAAATAAATTAATTAATTAAAAAGAGCAAAGAAAGCGTAAGCATGGGAGGAACTTTTACTTTGTAAAACCTGAGGGAGCTTTTAACTATTATTATTATTTTTTTTTTAAGTTTCACTTGACTTTATAAAAAGAAAATTTACTGGGAACTTGCTGTGTTTATGATATGAAAAGTTTCAGTTTTCATTAAACATTTGCTCAGGGTATTTTAAACAAAGTTTTGTGTTGGAGTTTGTTATATTCATATTGGTTATGGGTCTAATTAACTAGTATACTTAGAATCGGTATCGGCCCTGAAAAAACAATATTGATCAAAATCATCAGGAAGGTGAAACTGGGCATCCTTGTGTAATTCCACAATTTATGTTCAGTGTCTGTGTATCTCTACATCCTCACTGTTGATTTAAGATAAATAAGACATAAATGTTTTATTTATCTTTAGAAATTGTAGAATGTACAGTAGACCTCAACACTGACAAAACATAATGAGCACTCAGGATTCAAGGAGAGCAACATGTTGGGAGTCCTGAGAAAGACCTTGATCCGAGGAATATTTGAAACCTTCTCAAATCTAAAAATATAAAAGACATCAGCAGGAAATGCTCCATGAAATTCAAGGTGAGTGTTTATCTGGAGATGGTTACACAGGCACAAGGTGTCCACCTGCTCTTGGTGTCATTTTGTGTTAACTGGACCATGTCTAAATACACAAAAAACATGACAAAATCATTAAATCATTGAGTTCAGCTGCCATTCTCTGATTAACAAAAGTTGGTTAGAACCCCCCACCCACCCAGACACAACAACAAATGCAGCTTCTTGAAATTCTCCACATAACAAGAAGTGACAAACAAACTTCTACACATCCTGTAATCCTCTTACAGATCTGGAAAATAAAGCGTGGAAAAAATCGTGAACTCGACTTAGCCTGCAGGTACAATGGAAAGTCTCCCTTAGAGGAATCACATGAAGAGTGGTATTAGTCCAGTCCTTATTAAGATGGCCCAGTTTGGTAACACCAGCAGAGGACATTAAGTGACACTGACATTAATGGTTAACCAATCAGAAAAGCTCCTGCCCGTCAAATACTAACTACTGTTTTCAGCTCTGTACCACAGGTGAACGACTTTATTGTCTGTTATACCTGGGGTTACTCTTGATAACAGTTTGGTAACGTCACATGCTGCTAGTGTGAGTCCTCCAACACATGATCAGTAAAATCCAAATCTGGTCTGATGGTGCCACGACGAGGTTAACTCCCAACGCATAAATAACCCTCCTGACCCCGACTAAACATGTTTATTGTTAAACTTGGGAATTGGTTATCCAGCTGACTTCAGGATTATAAACCAACCACCACTGCGCACCGAGGGTATAAGTACCAGAGGCACGCCGCTCTCTGCTCAGTCTTTACGCGCAGCCCTGTTACGCACGGATCAGGCTTTCAGACGAGCAGTTACTCGCAAGTCAGACAGTATCCTTCGTTTTACTTAAGCTTTTTGAATAAAAAAGAAAAATGTCGGTCGTGAGCGCAGTACCATTCATGAGGCCGCTCCACATGCGCTCCCCGGGGCCGCGGGGCCGCCGCCACACGCTGCCGGCCAGCGAGTTCCGCTCCCTGAGCCCGGAGGATGCCATCAGCGTGTTTGAGATTGAGAGAGAAGGTAAGCAGACTCTTTGCTGACTTACATCATTTATTTAAGCGGTTTTATAAACTTCAGGACAGTCTTTTCCGGCACAGTTACGCACACAGAAACTATTTAGGTTTCTTTTCAACATTAGGGGGCCCATATGAAGTCGGGGGATGTTGGGGTCCTCCCCCAGGAAATTTTAAGCACCCAACACTTTTTCATGCATTATTTGGCACTTATTTGTGCCTCAGTTTTTTTTTAAAAATAACCCATTTGTTTTAACTTTAAAAAAGTTAGTGTCTGTATTGCTTTAAAATTTTCAGGTGGCTAAATAAGAGAAGACAAGTTGAGGTAGTTTTTTAATGGTTAAACGTGTTGTCTTTAATTCAGTCAATTTAAAAATCTTAGGCAGCCCGGACAGTAATCTTAAAAAGTCAAAACAAATAAATTATTTTTACAGTGAATACACAGTCTAAATGTCTTTATTTATGTAAACACAAAATTGAGGAGCCAGGTGATTTCAAATATTAAAAATGCTTTCAGCCCTGTGTTGCTTTTACCATTTTCATTTAATGTTTTGTTTTCCCTGCTGAGACAACACACACATATTGACATTGTTTTTGGGGGGGGTGATATTGTAATTACAACCTTGGAAAACAGAGACACATTGATCAAAAAAAGGCCTTATGTTTTAATACAAATTATATTTTAAGAAAATAGTAACTTTCTTTTTTTTCTACAAAATTAAGTTGTCATGGTGATAGACTATATGAGTACAGGTGCCTTTAACCTATATAACTTCAATGATTGTGAGCCAGTATATCTTTTCATCACATCTTGATATAAGGTAGTCAGGAGGGAACGTACCCATAATGCCTAATTTTCTTCTTCTCCACAAAGCCTTCATCTCAGTGTCCGGTGAGTGTCCTCTCTACCTGGACGAAGTGCGTCACTTCCTCACTCTGTGCCCTGAGCTGTCTCTTGGCTGGTTCGAGGAGGGACGTCTGGTGGCTTTCATCATTGGCTCACTGTGGGACCAGGAGAGGCTTACCACGGTAAGACAGAGCGCACGACACCTGGACAGTTATTTACTTCAGACTGACTGGCAAGGAAGATGCAAGACGGGGTTCAGAACAGATTAACAGAGGAGATTCTGACAGATTTAAGGGCATATGTGTGGTATAAATGTCTTTGGGAATTCAGTGGGCGAGGAGAAATGCTCCAAAGATCCACCTTAAGCACACTAGAAATATTCAGATGCGTGGGAGTAAGCTTCAGCATTACGGCCTTAAAGTCAAATTGAAGAGAGATCCAGAACTACCAGGAAACTGTAATAGACTTTTAAAAAAATCCTACTGTTTTGAAATGATTTAAAAGATTCAAAAGCTAATTTCTCACATGCTGTGACATACAGGATGTCTGTAAAGAATAACAAAAAAATGTTAAACACTAAGAGTCAGATATAAAAAAAAAAGTTAATATAAAACTTTAAAAATACATGAAATTACACTTTAAAATGCGGCAAAATTTCTCTTCATCTAAATATCACAATTGTTAGGCAAACTGAACAATAAAATTTTGTATTACAGGGTAGTGCAAAGGATTCGTAGAAAACAATGTGCTAACAGGGCTTAGGATATACAGAGGTCAGAGGTCACAGTGTGTCAAATTAAAATTTGACACGACCTACACCTTTTTAAATGTTTAAGCCAGATATTTTTAGGCATCTATGAAGCTCTAAAGATATGTGTGTCAACTTTATTTCCCTTATTTTTACATATGTGACTCTAGAGGCAAGAAGCAAAAACACTCAGTAGCAGTAATCAGAGCTTAAAATTGAGTGAAAACTGAGTGTTTTTATACTTTCACATTACTTTTACTACACCTATACCTGCTTTACAATAAAAAAAGTACATACATTTGAGTTTAACAATTTGGGACCTTTAAGACTGAGTTACCGGTCTCCAAAATAGCAGAGAAATTTGGACTCAAGGTGGGCTTTTTTGTCATTTGTCCCCTTGGCATCAAATATTTACAGGTTTCTATAAACTATATAGACTATAAACTAACTATAAAGCCGTTACACCTCTCCCTTCTCTCCGTTTCCCAGGATGCCCTCACTCTACATAAGCCCCATGGCACCACCGTCCACATCCACGTCCTTGCTGTACACCGGACCTTCCGCCAGCAGGGCAAAGGCTCCATCCTGATGTGGCGCTACCTGCAGTACCTCCGCTGCCTCCCCTACGTCCGCCGCGCCGTGCTCATGTGCGAAGACTTCCTGGTACCCTTCTACCGGAAGTCTGGTTTCAAGGTGCAGGGCCCTAGTGAGATCACAGTGGGGCCCCTTGCCTTTATTGAGATGATGTACCCAGTCAGGGGCCACGCCTTCATGCGTCGTAACAGTGGTTGTTGAGGACAAGAGGACTTAATGTGGATTCTCCCTGGAAATCAGCAGTGGTGGGACTACTCCCCTGATGGAAACATAATCAAGGGAACGTCTGAGCAGCTTTGCTGTACGTGATCGCCCAGCGCAGCATTTGTGATCGTCATCTGACTTGTTCAGCAGGCGGTGAGGTGTGTTCTGACTGTGAGTCTGCAGACAGCCGAGAACAAAGAGCTGCTGTCCAGCTGCCAACAGCTTTTTGGAAAAGTGGTGGGAAGTTACAAGTACATTAACCTGTAGTTCAATGTGAGTAGAAAAAAATCATTAGACCAAAGTCCTGGAAGAATGTAAGCACTTAATTTAAATCTTCTTTTTGTATAAAACAATTTTATTTTTATTTTGAAAAAATGTATCATTGTAATTCAAAAAAACAAAGACGGCCTTCTCCGCCCCCCCCCCCCCCCCTTTTTTTTTTTAAATTCTTATTCCACCAATTTAACATGATTTTTGACTCTCTAGGAAGCCAAAAAGGACATTGTTTTAGTCAATAAATGCAGTATCTGTCCATTATTAATGCATACTAACCCATTCAATTTTGTATAAACAGTATGCCTTTCAAAGCAGAATTAGAAGATTATTGTTTGTGATATTTTGTGTAACTCTATGACAGTACTACTCCTAAGTAATATACCAAAGTAAACAGCTAACACTTACTATGACATAATACAAAGGGAGGGATATCAGCAATAAAACGACAACAAATTAGCGTATTAACTTGAACATGTTACTTGTATTAAGATGTTAGTGGTCCTGTCTCAATCAGTGACTGACGTACACATAAAGTTACCCATACAATAAATATATTTAGTATAGTATAAAGGTAGAGCAGTATAAAATACTTGCCTTGTAAATATTTCTTAAATATGTGCGCTTTCAAAATGTCTCCCTGATAGTCTCCTCTTGCCTTCTCCTCGTAGACAATCACCATCTCTGCCTCTCCAAGTCTTGAATCAAGGCAAATGTGTTTTGTTTTATTTTTTACTTTTTTTTCTTCAAATAATAAAGGTTTTGTTTTCCAGCATGTCTACTTGTTGTCGTACTGCTAATTTCATTTAGCAGCTGTTCTAGGGCTTACCATCATATCACATGATCATCAACAGATAAGAGTTCAGCTAGTCGTCATTAAATGTTGATGTTCACATTTTGAGTATTTTAAAGGATGAATATACAACATTCACAACATTAATATAGCAGCAAACAACTAGCTGCTATGTAAAGATGTAGTGGAGTAATGGTGTCCTGAGAGCAGGAAAAAATCATGGTTCCTCTGTGAGTGCTGTAATCTGAGCTTCTCTGTGGTTTGTTGTGGTACACGGGCCAGAAGCTCTGGTTAGCTAATTGCCGCTGCCCACACTGTGTTCGATTAGCGCTGATATGAAGTATAGCGTCCACCCTCTGAATCCCCCAGGTGAACACTGCTCGTTCTGTCATTACTGTTGCCGTTGTTAATACTGTTTGCGCTGTTAGCACTCTTAGCTGCAAGCCGCTAACACAGGCACCTCCATGTAGAGAGCAATATGCAAACAACCTACAGATCACTTGAGATAACAGTCTCACCAGACAGACCAATCAGTAGCTGTTTGGGAGCATTTCGGTCCAAGCTTTGAAGAGTTTTGTTACAGTTTATTGTGAAACGTAAAACATAAATTCAGGTCCATGAAAATATAATTTCTTGTTATTCTCACTCTATTTTAAAAAAATCAAGATATCTCTTAGGGTTAAAGCTCTCACTGGTATATAGCGCCACAAGTACAGGAAATAGATAGTACCAACAGGAAATCAAATTTTTCTCTAACACACATAACCTCATTATTACTAGAGTGGCATTTATTTTGACACTGCCTTAACACACAGATATTTTCACAAATAAAACTCAAAACGCAAAACAGAACAGTACCTTGACCACCAATTCCAATAAACAGAAAAGGGTAAAATGATTTGGTCCCAATGCAAACACAGCATTGTAACTGCGGCATTCAGTCATGACTGAAGATGTGGGCTGTGGCGGTTCAGATCAAACACTCACATGTCAAAAGGCACAGTGAAGAGGTTTCCTAAAAGATGTCCTATGTTTTAAACATTTGGCCTTTCCAATCTAATTACAGTGGTGTAAAAACTGATTGTCCAACACACAACGTTTTCTGTATTCCACAACTCATGTTCTCAACAACACCAGATGACAAGTGAGTCAGCTCCACTGACAAACTCATGTAATCTCATAACTCACTTAGTAACTCACATAATCCTCCACACAACAGTCATTACGGTGGCTTTCCTACAGCCGGGGCCAATGCATGCCAGAACCACAAACAACAAAACAAGGCAAAAGCTGGGAACCCATGGGAGAAAATCTTTCTAAAATATACTTATCACACTTACAGGCTGACATACCAGAACAGCAACAATGTACTGTGGGACATGAACCACAGCCCAAACTATCAGCTGCTAGCATCCTGACAAAAAGACATGCGTGAAAAGTGCACACGTAAGGGACAAGACTTTGACAAAAATCGTATGTCTGCATCAACACTATTAAAAACTGTTCAAAATCATCATTCTTGCATTGTTTTTGTCAAGGAGAGTATTGACAAATGTATGGTTAAAACAAAGCCTTTTTTTACGGTATATTTCACACACATTAAGGCTCAGGTGAAACAAAATGACATCTTGTGATCCTGTCACTGTTTGCTTTCACAGAGTCAAAAAATACAGTACAAAACTTACTTTGAGCTAACACAAACTGTCTGCTTTGATCATTACTCCTGGAATAAATATCTTTTTCATTATTTTTTTAAACCAAATATACAAAATGGTTTAGGCACCACTGTGTTAGCAGACAAATATGTAGAGCTTGACTGAGAACGTGTGTGTGTGTGTGTGTGTGTGTGTGTGTGTGGCAGTGACTTACAGAAAACGAAAGGATTTAAGATCGTCATGCATATATAATCAGCACGTGTAGTTGCTTTGGTAGACTCGTTCGTCAGCATTCAGGAGCTTGATCATGAGCAGTGTGCAAAAGGAAAATTAGGCATCTTTGTAAAATGGCATAATCTGTTTAAGGCAACTAGTGGTTTCAGATAAAAATCTTACCTTAGTTGACCACTGATATTTTGCACCATTCCAGCTGCACAATTAATACTTTGAACACCTTGTTACCTTTAGCATAACATCTCACTGCTCCAAAGACATGCCGAGTGCATACATAGAAAACAGGGGAGATAAAAACAGTTCTTTCACGACTGTTAAAACGTAGAGAAGCTGCAGAACTGAATGACAGCATTTGTAGTGTTGAACCCAGTGTTACTGAAAACATGAGTTAGTGGCAGGAAGTGTCTAATGTATCTCAGTTTACTGAGCCACAAGATACCTGATGACCATCCCCGACATCAGCCTTCCTTTTAATCTCAGCTGGTTGTCGTCGATAAAAGGAAAAGTGATTGTAGGCCAGAGGTGATTCATTTAGCTTGTTCAATTTGTCTGGCTCCTTCAGGTCGAAGTCAGTGCCTCGCTCTGTAGATCTTTTCCTTTGGGTCGACCAAGCTCTGTGTAGTTTTAACGTCCTTAGAATCTTTTCCTGTCCTATGATTCTTAGGATCTGCTAGCCCATTAGCAAATTAACGCCCTGGGTAGTGCCAGGCTTGGCTGAGGATTATGCAGGTTGAGTAAAGTTTTACGGTACGGTGAGCAAGTCAGCAGGCTGTGGAGAGGAGACTGATTCAGCTCCACTCACATAGACTTCCATCAGGCCCTCTGATAAGGGTATAACAAACAAGACTGTCACATTATGAAGGCCACTGAGCTGATCTGGAACCAGCTGACCCGGTCATTGGTTAGAGGACAGTGGATCAGTAGCACAGCCACATCATCTGCAGCCTAGAGACTAGTGCACCACATCATTGATGTCATGGTCTATGTCATATTTTTCACAGAACTTGCTCGTGAAGGGCAGGCAGGTGAGATGCTCCAGCCAGTGCCAGTTAATCGGTTTTATGTAAAACCAAACAATGAGGGAGGAGAACAGCCCAATGTAGGCCAGCATGGAGACGGCGATTAGGATACGTTTCCGGTACTTGTCAAACGTCCCGAATGTGACATAGGGCAGGAAGGCGAAGGACAGCAGCATGCCGCTGAGAAAGCCGAAGATGTGCGCAATGTTGTCAATCCACGGCAGGAGGCCGCACAGGAAGAGGAAGAGGACGATGCCCAGCAGCTTGAGGAAGGCCTTCCATGGCTTCTCCAGCATCTGCCAACCTTGAAAACAGCTCGAAAAAACAGGCAAGCGAGGAGTCCAAACTGAGACCCTGCTGGACCCACCTGGAGGGAGAGAACAAAAGAAGCATTTTAGAACCAACTTAACAAAGGAAAGATTTGAGTCTTACAGTGTTTTTATATTCCTGCTTACACAGAAAGCAAACCCCCACATTGCATATACAAGATTCACATGTATGACTGAGCACTGGACACGCACACACACGCATCATCTCTGATGTGTACCGGTGATAACATGCATACATCCTGCTTACCAGTGACTCAGGGCTTTTGTGTGACCTTTATGTTACCTAAAAGCATTGATTTTTTACTTCAAATAACAGTGATTTGTATTCTAAACAGTGAGTACCTATTCCACTTGTCTGGTAGATAACACAAGCAGGTCGTATAGATTTTAGTTCTGATGTGTTACAATGGATTCTGTTCCTTGAGTTACTATGTTTTATATTTTAAATATTAAAGCAAAAGACAAATAAATGTTCATATCTGCTGCTTATGTTGTTTGCATGCTGCTGTAGGGGAAATACAGTCCTTTCAGGATTTCACAGGCTGTTTTTGTGATTGTTGCGGCCTGAAATGCACAATTTCACAGCAGCTTTTCTATGCATATTGCCTTACTTTTAGGCATTTTTTGCAATGACAATAAAGGGGGAAGTGAAAAATGCAAAAATATTTGTGATGCTGTCTCAGATTTGGAGCTCATTATTATCATTTCCCACATCATTTACCACAGAAATGGAAACTACTTGTGATTGGGGTGAGGTGACTGTCACAGGCGCAGCAGTAGTCTCATGATAATCAGAGAGAGAGAGAGAGAGAGAGAGAGAGAGAGAGAGAGAGAGAGAGAGAGAGAGAGAGAGAGAGACAGAGAGAGACAGAGAGAGAGAGAGAGAGAACAGAGAGAGAGAGAGACAGAGAGAGAGACTTGAGGGGTTGCGTGAATCATTACACTACATGCAGCTCCACAAAGAAATCAAGTTTAACATTACTCATTTTAAATAGTCAAGTTGCTGTCACTGGACAAAATGTAAGGTTGGCGGAATTCAGAGGGTTTGGCTGAATCTGCTATAATTGTTGCGATCACAACATTATGAAATCCTGGAGGGACTGTTTCCAGTCCCTCCAGGATTTCCCTATGGGATTCAAGGGTGTTCCCAGGCCAGCTGAAATACATAATCCCTCCAGTATAGTGTAATCTAGGTCTACCCAGAGACTTCTTACCAGTTCGAGACACCCAGAAAACCTCTAACAGGAGGTGCCCAAGAGGCATCCCAATCAGATGCCCTTACCACCTCAACTGGCCCCTTGTGACACAAAGGAGCAGTGGCTCTACTTTGAGCTCCCTCTGGATGTCTCAGCTCCTCACCCTATTGGTACGGCTAAACCCAGACACCCTACAGAAACAATTTATTTTGGCTGCTAGTATCTGTGATCTCATTCTTTTGGTCAGTACCAAAAGCTCCCGCAGTGAGGGTCTCAATGCAGATGGACTGGTCAGTCAAGAGCTTTGCCGGTTCAGCTCCCTCTTCACCACCATGGTCTGGCCGTATGGGAACAGTACATATGGGACAGTATTTTAGGTAACAATGATTTAAACAGACTCATTGTGACCAGATCTCAGGCTTCATGAGATGTGTGGAAGAAGTCTGGTATGAGCCCTGGGTCATGCAGTAAAGGTGAGCAGATTACAGTGATGTCAGGGCTGAGTTTGGAGGCTTGGCCTGGTCAGAGGCAGATGGCTAATCTGTGAAGACGTTAAACTCCCACAAACAGAAAAGGAGCATGGCACAGTGCTCCTCCACCCACACAGGCCAGACACGCAGGCTGACACGTTCCTGACACACGCCGTGGTCACTCACTGGTGGCTGAGACAGACAGTACTGGAACAGATGTTAAGAGATGGGACAGTGACTGGGAGGACACTGCTGCTGACCAGCTCATTATTAGGCCGTTACTTAGTAATGCACATTAACCAGTGGGAATTGATGCACGATTAACTATTTTATTTTACTATTGCAGTGCCCTATTTAGACTTAGTGACTAATATTTAATTATTTATTTATTAATATATATTAATAAACAGGGAGTTTGCAATTTTTTCTTCCCACGTATAATGTTTCTATAATGCTTGTGTGTGTGTATGTCAAGGAAGAGGCGTTGCCATCCATTTTCAATTCACTAAAAACTACAAAATGATAGAATTCTGGTTTCATAATTATTTCTTCTACTGTGCATTTAATTTATAATGTTAATTCTAAATGCTTATAGCCTATACTTCTGATTTTCTGGAAATGTTTTATTTTTCAACACAACGCTTGGGTCCATACTTCTATGATTTATGTGGACTCACTATCAATTTTACAAGTGACGCATCAGCTGACATTGATTAGATTCCAAAAGGTAACTTAATTGATTTTGATAAATATGTGCAATATACTTTATAGCAGGGCAATACGGAGAAAATCAAATCTCTGTATCGATATTGCAACAATATTGGAGGGTTATCGGTGACTAAGCAGGTAAAAGAAAATAAGAGAAACGCTCAAACAGTCTGGAAAGTTCAGAGAATTACATCGCTTTGCTGTAACTCAGCCTTTATAACTAGGGAACAACAGTAATTACTATATTATGATATTTTAAAAAATTAAGAAAATGTGTAGTCTAAAGTAACAATATTGATATATTATTGATATATTGACAAACCCTAGTATGCTTGAGTATTTATTCCCTAAACTGAGCGGAACTAAGTTAAGGTTGTTGTATAGCGAGTGGGTAATTATTGCGAAAATAAGCTCAGGCAAAGCTAAGGGATAGCGGATCATCCTTAAAATTATTTTATCACTTTTGCTAAGTGTCTGCAAACTGGATCCACAGCGATGGTTGGCTATCCATAGCAAATCTTCAGAAATACCATAGAAGTAGAATACATTTCATATATTTCCTCTCTATGTATTTCAGAATGAAGTATTCAACAAAGCCATGTGATAAAGTCACATATAACAAGGTATACTTCAGCTACCATCAGTATAACGTTTAGTCAGCTCACATGTTTTCAATCAGACTGGCTGTCCTCCTAAATCTAATTCCTCATGGCAAGTGACAATAGTATGATTTCCACTTGCACTTTCAGGTGAACATATTTACAGTTCATAAAAGTTTAAAGATCTGATCAAACAGCCACAAGACTGTAAATATAGTTCTGTGTTTTCTCAAATGGAACCATGAAACCTTTTACGATACTTCAGTGCACATTGCTCTGAAGATCTATGACTTTTTATCTCTTTTTTTAAAATTGTATTTCTTTTGCTTGTCAGAGGAGTTTTAGGAGTAGAAACTGAAGCTGCTGTACTTTCACAATTCTTTCGATCTGCTTTACTTGTGAGAATTATCCTTCTTCCAGTCACAGCTGCCACAGGGTCTCCTTAACTCAACAGTTGAAGGATAATCCACTTAAACTGATTCCTTAAGCGTCTTGACCGCCCTGTGTTGTGCCTCGCATGTGCTTCCTCTGGTTATTCCTGGTGTGTGAAGAGCTGTGAGCTGGTCGGTGCTAAGCAGAGCTGGGTGGTGGGATTTCTGTCTCTCACGTCAAGGTACGTCATTCTGACATCCACCTCATGTCACACCACTACATTATCAGATGAGAGCACCTGGTGTCGATTCACGACGAAGTTAACAGACGTCTCGAGGACATAAATACAAAGGCAAAATAAAATCTGTCATTATTTAAGAATTGAGGGTTTGTTTTCCTTACCGACCACATTTGTCCATTAACTCTTACAGCTGACTCTTTCATAGGTGTGCCAGGAGGAGCCTTTGAGTTCACAAAGGTGTACAGAACAGAGGCATCAGCAGACAAGTCTCGTCTTTTCCAACAATTGTTTTTGTTGAAAAGAAAAATGTAATCCCACTCAGTAAGTACCGTAGCAGTGGCCTTTGTGAACTCACACAATGGCATTAGTCTAATCTCTGAAAGGGGAAAGTTGGATATACAGACACACTGAAGAGAACAGACGTGCCAGTAAAAAGTAGGTAATCCAGACTGTGTTCTTTTCGTCCGCTGAGTAATTTGCACGGATAAACATGTTTGTTTTATTTGCAAAGATTATTCTTTGATTTACAAACTTTTATAAGGGTCAAGTTACATCAAGAACAGACAAAGGCATTGTTGCAGTTTCCAGCTTGTTATGCTTTCGGAAATGATGGCTAATACATTTTCATGTGTATTAGATACCAGATGATCTCCGGCCTTATTCTAATATAATCTCCCTGTATGTATGGCATAAACGTGTGTCTAATGTGAGTCACTCACAAAGAGAAGATAAAAAGACTACGAGTGATCAGAGTGTTTTAAAAATGTGTGCTGACATCAACCTAATTAGTGGAGTTGACTAAGCAACCACCCTCTCTCAGACACTCACCAACTTAATCTTGTGTGCCGAGAGGATTGCTTCAGCTTTCGATCAGCAAAGTTTCCAACAGCATCAGTGGATTAATTAGGGTAACAATGTTTAAATAAAACACATAAAGCTTCATCCTGCAGGTGTGAAGACAGGTCCACGTCAGCAGAAATCATATCGTGTGTGCAAGGTTCTCAAGTTTTTGTCTTTTAGCCTTTTCTCGAGACAGTTTCCTTTTGTCTCTTTAGGATTTTTCTTTTGACAGATGAATACATAGACTGTATAAAAGAATTGGACGTAGTCTCCTCGTCTGAAACGTGAAGCCAATGTGGAAGTACCTTAAACCTACATTCTTTCTAATGAGCAGCAGGAGATAACTCCACTGGTTGCAAAAAGAAGTCCAATAGTGTGTAAGTCAGTGAGAAAATGACCTGACTTCTCACTTGATTTATTACCTCAGTAAACGTTTTCCTGATAACTTTATGGTCTCAATTGCTAGTTTCAAGTCTTATTTAATACAACATAAAGTTCATTTATTAAATTATGACCCCATAGACAATAAAGCAGGGTTCTCAATAAGATCCTCCCCTCGCGTCTCCACAGCTCCACCCTTTCTTCCAAATATGAGCACTTCTGCCACCCAAAAAAAATAAATAAAAAAAATAAACAAGAAAATTAAGAAAATGCCAAACTTGAGACTTCAAAACAGTCGTCCATCAACCAATGGGTGACGTCACAGTGGCTACAACCATTTCTTTTATACAATCTGTGGCTGTATCCATTTAACTATATGCGACTTTCACGTTTGGCAAAATGTATCATTGAAAATGTTTGTTTCTTTTTAAACACTCACTCAGTTTTAGCTACTTTTGTTTAACATTGCAGAGACATCAAAAAAGCATGCTGGTAACTCATATGATGTGCTAATATGTGAAGTCCTGACTGATTATTTGTTGGTACAGTGATAATGATTTTCTTGTTAAATCTGATATTCTACAGGTGCCAGTCTTTGTTTGTGCAGCGGGGTATCATGTTCCTGTTTACTATTTGGTTCATCTATTTATTCAAGACAAGTTGCTGCCGACAGAATCAAAACCAAGTTCTGGTCTCTGTTGGTGACTGTCAGTACAAGTTCTTTTCATGCTTCATGTTTCTTATACATTTATTTTAATTTTTGAGAGGTGGTTAGAGACTTGTAGTCTAAAACTAACAAATCGTGGTGATGTGGTTAACCCTCGGCTGGATGACACTGCTCTCTACATATGGATGACTAAGCTACAGAAAAGTGGTCTCATAATTTGCATAATGTGTTGTCCATGTAAGCTAATTTTCTCCATGAGGTGTTTCCAGTGCCCCTCCAGACCGTTCTAGATGGTAGCAGTCACGTCTGCTCTAATAATCCCCAGAATGAAAAACTCTCCCCTCAAGTAAGTGAGCCAAGGTAAGCTGAGCTAAGCCACTAAGTGGGAATAGCAGACAAACTTACAGTGGAAATGTGCTGAAAATTTTTAGCTTTCAATAAACATTTTGTAACAAAAACTGTTGGTGTCTTGGTTCATGTGTCACATTCAGACCAGATTTAGCAGCTATTAAGTCCAAATAAAGCAATGGCACCGAAAAGAAAAAAGCATCATGTACCAACAGTCTGACTGTTGAAGGCAGCAGCTTTGGGTCTTAAATTCATTCAAAGAATGTTACAGGATTTTGGATGTTAAGAGCATAGGTCCATGTCTCACGTTTGCCTCACAGCTTAACATCCCAGACATTTGAAAAGCTCAGAGATCAGTATGACATGCATGTATTGACTGTGTGCATGTGAGTGCTTAACTAATGAATAAATCAGCTTGTATTGAAAATCTCTTTGAAAGATAAGCTGTTTTTCCTCTTCTCAGGTTCTCCTTAAGTTTGTGAGCCTGGAAAGTTACAGCAAATTATCTTGCCTTACATATATGTACATAAAGAATAAGACAACAGAGTATGTGGATATATATATATATATATATATATATATATATATATATATAGATATAGATATAGATATAGATAGATAGATAGATAGATAGATAGATAGATAGATAGTATAGAGATATAATGCTTGAATACATCCATACTCAGTTAAAGGGGGCATGTGAATATATATATGTGCATGAGTCTTATCATGTGAAGTTGTCAGTTTGGTAGTCAGGTCTGATTAAAAAAAGACTTTCTTCAAAGTGCCCTTACTACTTTTATACTATTACTATTTACTATTACCTATACACACAGATAGGTTAAAAAAGGTAAGTTTACAAAAAGAGGAAACAGTTTTTCTACTACTGCTTGTAGACATGGCAAGAAGAGCTGATGTTATTAGGCAATGTCTGACCTGTGGCACTTTTTCATAGTTTAAAAAACCAAACTTTCCACGATACAAGAACAAGGAACGACTGGTTCTCGGGGGACCTCCCCACTGGGAAGCTGATCTCAGAAAGACCAACAACGCCTATCTGTCATCTTGCTAACAATTTAATAATCCTGCTACAGTCTGTATGCCAGATCAACTGCCAAAACAGTAAGTGTGCAAGCGTCCCAAGTTAGCACCTGCAGGCTTTTCAGTCTACTGTATAATGTGTTCATTTTATTAGTTTGTGTGCATTTTATGCGTGTGTAAGAATTTATGTGAAGAACTCACCTCAGCTCTGTAGGGCAGGAACAGGGCGGAGGCGAGGTTTCCAGTGATACCGCTGAGGATGTAAATGATGGAGATACGGACCCAACCTGCCAGCTTCTCCAGGTCTCTCAGTATGGTCATCTGGAACACCACCGACACCACGCAGTGTAGCAGCCTACACACACACACACACACACATCATAGAATTACACATCTGTGCAGTCTGCTGATAATTTAATTAGTGCATTGCATCAAATATGCATTTTTTACGCACACTGCAAACGTCTGAAAATTTTCCCAAAAGCTTCCATTGCCTATTTGCTTGTTTAAAGAGCGGACCTGAGGGATTTCCCATGTGCCTAGTATTAGCACTAAGCATCAGTATGCATGTGAGTGAGCAGCTCACTGGGGCCTTATTTCAAAATATTTCATTTAGTTTGGATCCTGAAGGATGCTGACAATGAAACCACGCTCGGTAATCATTGCAAACGACTGAAATGGCTCATTGACTCAGCGTAATAGGCTTTACACTTTGTCAAAGCATATTAAACATTCTCTCCATGCCATTAAGCAGCTATGAAGTGTTACTTTTGCAGTGGTTACATCTATACTTGAATGTCTGACTCAGCTGAAACCCAGAAAATAAAACAAATTTAAAAAAAGAAATAAAAAATTTAAGAGATGCACCTAAATGTATTTAAAATATTTACTTTGTGGGATATTCAACCTTTGTGTAGGGATGTTTTTGGAGGGTGTGGTGCATACCCAGCATGGAGGAAGAGAGAGAGCCAGAGACGGTAGAACTGATCAGGAACATCGGGATTGAGGAAGGGCAACAAGCCACACACATCATGTAGACAGTGGACCTGCACAAGAGAAGTATTAAGAAATATAATAAGAAAGAAGGGTTAAGAAATATACTGATACGCTAACAAACACACGCACATAACACATGCGCGCACACACTACCTGAGAGCAGAGTGTGGCCTCCTCGTGGAAGTAACCATGCATGAAAGCGCAAAATTCTCTGGTCGTGATCTCACATCTACAGGATGGACAAGCAAAATGCAGTTCAAATTTTCTCCAGATGAAGTCACAATGCATCGGGTAAACAGTGGGACAGTATGTAGACGATGATATCTGCAGGCCTTGAAGCCAATAAACAACTTCCAGCCCACATGTCTCACCTGCCCTTAGTTCCTATGCAGCAAGGCCGTCCCTTGATGTTACAGTCCATGTGTGTGTAGCCTGTGTGGTTCCACTGCTTGGGATATGTACACACCTGATGAAGAACAAACAATGAGCCTTTACACAGACATACTGCACAATAGTCCATGTCTTTATTTGACTTGTGGTGTAGATCTCAGACACAGAAAGCAGCATTAAAAAAATGTTTTGAAGAAAGCTAGCATAGAAAATTCATTTTCAAATGAGTAGCAGTGTCCCTCACCGGCCACTGGGTGATGTCATCCGGCCATGTATGAGGCTCTGCAGAGGCAGGCTCCTCACACACTCTGATCACAACATGCAACGCACAAGGACAAAAAAAAGACATGAAATGAAAATCAAACTTTGGCACTTAAAAAACCACAATGACAACTTACTTGATTTGTATTAATACTTACGGCCTTTACAAACTGGGGTCGTCACAAATGAACAACACAAAAATCAAAACTATTCATACCAGCAGCGATGCAAACTTGCGACAGTTCCAACATTTTGTTAAGTATAAAGGTTTTGATACTAATACTCCAGTGATGCAAATTTGTGACAACTACCATGCTAACCCAGAGCAGGTTCTGTCAGTCTGTCCGAGGTAAGTTGTTGTACAGCCTAATGTACTGTAAGCTGTTTTATTCCTTTAAGCAAAAATGCTCTGAGTGAGTCTGAGGTCTCTCTGTAAAAAATTTACAAAGTGTTTGTGTCTTGGGCTTTTATTGTGAAAGGTAAGAACAGAGGAAGTGGATCTGGTATGCTCTGCTTTTGTTAAGCTTGACAAAAGCAATACAGTATTACTGCCTTTGTTTGGATTACAGACGCATCATACTGTTTTATAATCGTCATAATTATAGGCGTACTGTGATTGGTTGATGCCATTATTTACAGTGTGAAAGCTCTGAAAAATACTAATCTAATTAAAAAAATTACATCACCACTTAATATTCACTGTCTGTGTGAGGGTACCCACCTCAAAAAATATATATTGATGTGCAGTTAACATGCGAAGAAAAATCGCCCCGATGTGTCAGTGTCTCAAGTGTTCTAATGTCAAGTGGCATAATTATCAAATGCATATTCTCACCTGGGATCCTGGTGACAAACAGAACCAGAGGACCTGGGGATGTCCACCTGCTCGTTGCTCCATTTAATGAAGGTGGCCAGCGTCTCCTGCACAGTTATTTTTGTTTTCAATGTTAGCATTTGTTTCTTGGAATAACAAGGGAAATAAATATTAAACAGAAGAGTAAATGTTTTGTGTAGCCATTGTAAAGCATATAAATATCAGTTAAATCTTAATATATCTTAACTTTTACCTACAAGCGACTTAGAAATATCTTTTTATTGAGAAAAGTGAATGTAACATTTAAATCTTGTTGCACTTACACCTTAAGACTTTTGACTAATATAATTTGTGTAATGGCAAAAACTATGAGGAGGTATGCAAAGAATGGAGATAAGATGCTTACAGATAATAACTTCATGTGGAGGTGTGTGTTAAAGAGTGTGTTTTTTGTCTTGTCTGTGGCTATAAGTGTGTGTAATTTTAGCATACTGAATTTCCTTTTGAGGTTTTCAATTGCAACTTCTTGCGCATATCCATGGGCTTTGCATGACTTCTTTCTTAAACTGAAGCAAGGTTTCTCTATCGCAGAACTTATATGACCAGTAAGAAGGTGCAGATGAACTGCTTACAGAGCAGTCGGAGCTGTGGGTCTGCACACATCCCGAGTTGTCATTCTGAACGCAGCAGCCGGACTCTCTCTCCTGATCTTTGGCCTTCTGGATCAGACTGACTATCTGTGTGTCCTGACGGATGCATGGTGAGAACTTGGCTCCCAGGTGGATCAGGTCATCCTGAAAAGTGGAGCAAATTATGTAAAGACACACAAACACGGCAACCCACACACCATAAAACCCAAAACCATAAAATCCACTCCTCCTTGCATGTGTTATTTCTAGATGTAGATTACATGTTTCAGTGTTTTAATAAGTCTTAAAAAAGTGCGTGCAGGACTGACTACTTGAGACTTTGTCCAGTGAGATCTCACATTTTAATGCAGGAAAAAATATCTGTATAAAAAACCATCTGTATATATCTTACATTTTTAAGGAAATAACTTTGTAGACTGTGGGGAAAAAATGTCACTAAAGCCAGTGTGGGCGAAGACTAAGGCTAAAGCTTGATGAGAACACCAGCATATGACAGGAAATGCAGTAAGTGATAAAGTCACGCATTTATGAAGGTGTAACCCTGCATCACACAAGGCAGAAAGTGTCCGGTTTCACCCAAGTGACACACTAGACTGTGACACAAAAAGGGAAAGTGCTGGCACCCTGTTTCAATAATTATGTTTTATCTTTTCATTTTTTTTTTGTTTTGTTCTTTTACTTTTAGGCTCTGTGGTAACATCAAAGTTTGGACACACCTTCTCATCCAATGGTTTTTCTTTATTTTTTTATCATTTTTTACATCGTAAATTAATACTGGAGACATCAAAACTATTAAAGAACACATATGGGATTATGTAGTAAACAAGAAGTGTCAAACAAACCAGAATATTTTATATTTTAGATTCTTCAAAGTAGCCACCTTTTGCCCTTATGACAGCTTTGCACACTTCTGACATTCTCTCGATCAGGTTTATGAGATAGTCACCTGGAAGGGTTTTCAAACAGTCTTGAAGGAGTTCCCAGAGGTGCTGAGCACTTGTTGGCTGCTTTGCCTTCACTCTGCAGTCCAACTCATCCCAAACCATCTCAATTTGGTTTAGGTCAGGTGATTGTGGAGGCCAGGTCATCTGATGCAGCACTCCATCACTCTCCTTCGTGGTCAAATAGCCTTTACATAGCCTGGAGGTGTCTTTCGGGTCATTGTCCTGTTGAAAACCAAATGATGGTCCCACCAATCGCAAACCAGATGGGATGGCATGTCGCTGCAGGAAGCTGTGGTAGCCATGCTGGTTAAGTGTGCCTTGAATTTTGAATAAATCCCCAACTGTGTCATCAGCAAAGCACCCCCACGCCATCACACTTCCTCCGCCATGCTTCACGGTGGGAACCACACATGTAGAAACCATCCGCTCACCCTTTCTGCGTCTCACAAAGACATGCCAGGTAGAACCAAAAATCTCAAATTTGGACTCATCCAAAGTACAGATTTCCAGTGGTCTAATGTCCATTCCTTGTGTTCCTTGGCCCAAACATGCCTCTTCTTGTTGTTGTTCTTCCTCAGTAGTGGCTTCTTTGTAGCAATTCGACCATAAAGGCCTGACTCATGCAGTCTCCTCTCAACATTTGATGTTGAGATGTGTCTGCTACTTGAACTCTGTGATGCATTGATGTGGGCTCTAATCTGAGATGCTGTTAATTTGCAGTTTCTGAGGCTGGTAACTCTAATGAATTTATCCTCTACAGCAGAGGTAGCTCTTGGTCTTCCTTTCCTGGGGCGGTCCTCATGAGAGTCCGTTTCATCATAGGGTTTGATGGTTTTAGCGACTGCACTTGAGGATACATCCAAAGTTCTTGAAATTTTCTTCATGTCTTACAGCAATGATGGACTGTCATTTCTCTTTACTTAGTTGAGTAGCTCTTGCCACAATATGGATTAGAACAGTAGTTGAATAGGGCTTTTCACTGTATAGAAGTGTGTGCCCACCGTACCTCTGCACAACACAACTGATGGTTTCAAACACATTAAGGAATTCCACAAATTAGCTCTTGAGAGGGCACACCTGTTAACTGAAAACCCTTCCAGGTGACTATCTCTTGAATCTATATGAGAGAATGTCAGAAGTTTGCAAAGCTGTCATAAAGGCAAAAGGTGGCTACTTTGAAGAATCTAAAATATAAAACATGTTCTGGTTTAGTTGACACTTTTTGTTCACTATATAATCCCATAGGTGTTCTTTCATAGTTTTGATGTCTCCAGTATTCATTTACGATGTAGAAAATGATAAAAATAAAGAAAAACTATTAGATGAGAAGGTGTGTCCAAACCTTTGACTGGTACTGTATGCAGCAATGTTCTTTAATATGCACAGTCCCTGTCATATAAACTAATAAACTAAGGTGAATTACTTGCAATCTTTTCATTTTAGATAGAAGCAAACCACATTATAGGTACGAGTTCCCTGAGGTTTTGGACATAAAAATCCAATCTAATCTAATGCACGTGCCCATCTAAGTACAAACTGAAAAACATACAGCGTAATGAAGCAGCTAAAATGAGACCACAAAGAGACTCACAGAGCTCGGACCAATCCAGAAGTTTTCCTGTTGGATATATTTGACACTCTCATAAATGCCTTTGTTCTTCAGCACCTACAGAGGGCGACAGAGTCACATAGTCAGAAATAGATCTGCAAAATATATTAAATGGAGGTTCCAAAACATCAAAGGTATACTTTTATTTATGATTTGTGAGTTACAGATAATTAAAAACAGTTTGTCTCTTAAATGCATCTTTGTGTTTGATGATATGTTTGCTTGGATTAAAAAAAAGAAGAGAGAGATCGCTTTTTATGTTGCTTTCAATATTTAATGCTTTCAGCCGTGTATTGATTGAGCAGAGTGCGTAAGTGTATCCAAATAGCATAGCTTCTACACAAAAAGCATTAACCAAGCACTTTGACACAACAAACAGCAGGATGCATACCTCTTTTTGGTAGTAAAACGCAATTAATCGTGTCAAAAGATTTCAAACTCACAGTATGCCTTTAAGTTTTGAGCTTGGCTCACCAGTTCAGACGTAGAATGTTGTGCAAACCCCACAGGGGCAAATCCGTATGTACAACAGGCCAGCAAAGTGATGACTATATGGACAAACGTGATCCAGTAGGAAAAGTAGGGCCTGTAATACACAGAGAGAACCACTGTAAATAAGGTGAAAATCATAACAAGTCAACGCTGTGTCAGTCCTGCTATCAAACTTAACATTAAAATGAAAAAATGTGTCTTTAGTCAAATAACTATGCATAAAAGACCTCAAATTTACAGCTCTTAAGCATTCTAAAGCACAAGTAGCTGATCCCACTGGTTAGTTTTCTCGTGCTGACTGACATCTACAAGTTAATTATGTTAAGTTTGTGAATAATCCACTAGTATGTTCGTGCACATCTGCTCATTCCTAACCTGTGGCTGTGGAAGTCGTCCAGCTGCTTCTGGACGTTGCTGCTGAGGCTGCGGCGGTAGTGGCGGTTCAGCCACTTACCCACGACGCCCATCCCGTACTGACGCTTGTGTTTGTCAAATGCAAAGTGCTTAACTTGGGAGGCGATGCGACCACCCCGACGAGGACGGGTCTTTTCTGGAGCTACTGTTGGTGTCCTGGGTGTTCGAGATACGTCCTTACTGGGGTTAGGATAAAGCCATTAAAGAAATGGAAAAGTGGCGAGAAAGAGGGTGAGGTAAGAGTGGTGGTGGGAGCAGAAAGGTGGGGTTTAAACAGATGAGCAGAAAAGACAAGGTAAACAACTGCACACAAAATGCAATAAAAAAATATCACAAGAATATTTGTCAATCCTGCTTTTGTTGTAGGCTGTATACTGACGCATGGACTTAAAGCTACAGTTTGTCACTTTTATAAAAAAAAAAAACTTCCATTCAGTCATTTTGCTGAAACTGTCATTATACTCTGATAGTAGTACATTAAAAAGAGAGAAATCATGTCCTTCATCCTCTTATTACTGCTTCTGATGGCATTTGCTAAAATCTACTGTGGCTCCACAAAAGCAACCAATCACAGCCAGGAGACTCTAATGCAGCTGTCAATCATGTCAATCGCTGCTCATGAGCTGCAGTCAAATTGTCAAAAAGGCTGCGCTGATCAAATATGAATGAAGATTCTGTTACTGCTTTGTCTATTACTCACCTTAAATGTTTTCAGAAACATATTTTAGTATACTGTTAAGTTGCAAAATGACAAAGTTTGCTCCAGCTGGTAGGTGTTTTTTTTATGGCTTGACTGTTTCTAACATGGTGGTTGGGTCACAAACTTTTTCATTTTACAGCTTAACAGTGCACTAAAATATGTTTTTGGAAAACATTTGAGGCGTGAAATAGGTAAAGCAGAAACAGAATCTTGATTTGTATCTGTTCACCGCGGCCTAGTTTGCCCACAGTTCTTGAGCAGCGATTGAAATGATTCACAACCGCATTTCTTTTATAAAGGTTGCTGACTACATCTTTAACAGCCACACCTATTTGGCAGAACTCAAGCCTCATATTTAATGAGGTCTTGATGATTAAAAGCTGGAACACCTTATTTGGCCACACTTGTGTGAGGCCAAACAAGGATTGTTGAATAAACTGACACAAGAATATAGGAGTATCAGTGAAACCATTTCAGTGACTTTATAAAGGTGTTCAGATGTTTTTGGTTATGTATTTACTCACAGGCTCGGGAATTTCAGGTCAGGCTGATCGCTGGGAGCAAAAGCTGCAGACATGGGAGGCGATTCAAATACGTCATCAGCCATAGAGTAAAACTCATCATGGGCATCAACCTATGCAGCCGAGGCCATGGAGGTCACAGAGGAAGTGCACAGAGATTTAAAAAAAAAAAAACACAGAGCAGTAAGTAATTAGCAGCCAGGCCTCATACTGTATGTTTTTAGACATTTTAGACAACATAATCCTGTTTCTGCTGTAGATGACATTGTAAAGGGAGAAAATACAGGACACCTAAGATGACGAGCAGTTTTTATCAACATCTGTCAACATCATACATTTTAATAGGTTTGATGTGTAGAAAGTTTACAGTGACAGGTTTGACAAATAGGCTTTTTTTAGGTATGGATATATGGAAAGAACATAGGAGGGAAGGATAAATAAAGAAGATGTAGTTGCTGAAGAGAAGCAGGCTGATGAGAGATTAGTAGTGAAAGTGGAACACAGTGTTGAAGAAGTGGGATTGCTGACATAGGCAGGATGGGGAAGGATGTAAGATTAAAAAACTGCCAAAGAAATGCACAGCAAAGAGCGATATTGCTGCCAAGGCACTGACTGGAAGACAGAAGTGTGGCTGCTGACCTTGCTGAAGAAGAGCGACGCTGACGTGTCTGCAGAGTCCACGGTGTCCTCGTCCATCCAGCTGGGCCTGACAAAGCTCCTCTTGGGGAAACTGCGACCTGTCTGGGAGCCTGCCAAGCCACTATGACCCTGATCAACATACACACCACATATAAGTACACCAGCATGTTTCTTAGATCAGTTCTGCTTTAGCTGCTCCATTTTCATCTGGAAAACATCCCAACACACACAATGGTTTCCTAGTAACCGACTCACCCTCAGCAGGTTGGATGCAGCTCGGATGCTCATGCGGGCCACAGACTCCCTCTTACGTCTGGGGAAGCGGTTGTAGCCAGAGCGCTGGCTGGTGAAGGAGCTGAGTGAGGTGACACCTGGTGTGACAGGACCCCCCTGAGCAGTGTGAGGCGTCCTCGGGGAGCGCCCGTCCATGTCATCTGGGCAACGGAAGGCTCGCCCCCGTGCCAGGGGATCCCTAATCTACCAAAAACAGAGACAAGGGTCAATCTGACAAATATTTTTACCATGATAACAACAAAAAAAACCCTACTACACATCTGTATGTGACACTTTGAGAGAGAGTTGCTCTCTAATGTGTCTGTGTATGTGTAGAGTAAAAAGAAAAATGGTGCTAAATGGAAATTCTTATCACTGGCCTTCCAAATTGAAAGTATGCTGGGTCAGAAAAGCAGGTGAGTGTAAGCGCGAGATACAGAATGAAAGGAAACCAAAATACTGGATGATGAGTAGATGAGTGGAGCAGTATGAAAGGGACTAAAGGGACTGACATGATTCATCTGGGGCACAGATGGTCCATGTCTGTCACCGTACTGCGCTCTACTTTATTAAAGCCAGACACATTTTTCCTTCTTTCCTCACAATCTCTTTTTCTTACGATCATTTTTTTTCCACCTGTCCTTCCAGAGAAGTCTCTCAGTGTCATAACTTTAACTCAAATAGGTGGGGAAATTATTACAGTTATAACATATTGGTTGTAAAATTCAGTGGAAACAGGAACACTCAGTGGACATATACCATGACTCAGAGTCTGCTGTGTCTCATCCTTTTCTTTTTGCTGTCAGTTTCACTTATTTTCATGGTATATTATGTTTTCGTCTATTAGTGCAATATGATCAGGTTTTAAAGGTGTTTCTAAACAAAATTATGTTGAATAAAAATACATCAGAATGTCTAGAGTTTAAATAATGGCCGAATTAGAGTGTGTATGTTAAGCTCTCTTGACAGTAGAATACCTTGGGCATCCTGCTTGTTGCTGGTGACTCTGGGCCCTGGTCGAAGCTGGTGGCCGTCTCAGGCTCTCTGTACTGGGCCTTCAGCTTGCCGTAGCGCTGGCTGCAGTGGCGAAGGCTCTTCCTGTGCCATACCTGCTGCTTGGTCTCACAGTCTTCCCCCACCCCAAACCACTGGGCTGTATTCCTGCAGGTGCAGAAAGAAGAAGGTAGCCTCAGTATTACAGAATACAAATAAATAGAGGGGATGAGCATTAAGTCATTTCAAGATTTGAGTACTTGTATTAAATTATTATGCTGGAGTACTCAGAAAAAAATCTACCATAAGATAGGGTCCAAAATGTACACCCAAGTGAAAATGTGGGTAGGCGTTAGGGTTGCCTCTTTGAAGATTTGCCAGTGATATCTGCACAGTGCAGTCACCATTATCATGACAAGATGGTTCATCTTCTCTGCCCATGCTTACACTGCTAGCAAATGGAGTGATGAGAAATTCAGTGTTATTCGTCCTTACTGTTTTCCCGTTGCACCTGATGCACATATAGTTAATCACGTAACTAGTTCTGACAAGTTTAACATTACAAAGCTTGCACTGCACAGTCATTTTGTTTATTTTGTCTAAATGCCTCCAATCATCATCTAATGCCTAATCACCATTCTGTCTCTAACATTAGATGAAGTGAGATCTGACTGACAACACTGAATTTTATCTGCAGCTGCATTTGTTTTTACAAAAAAACATCAACCAGCAATTACTCTATTTTGTACAAACAGTGACATCCACGTCATGTACTGGTGTACTCATGCCTATCCCTATTGAATATCATCTGTTCATGGCTAAAACACTTCTGACGGGCTTTTGGGAATTGTTGCTACTGAATGCTGACAATACAACCAAATACTCATTAGAGGGATCCTGAAGAGGATTGTTCTTTTTGCTGAATGAACTGTGGGGATGGGATGTGCACTTGTTTAAACTCTTGACGTTGAATGACCTCTAGGGCATAGCACTTTCATTTCTTGTATAATGTTTGGTAACGGGTGCCTTGCCTGTAGTTTATTTCAAGGGCTCATGACCTCGCTGCTGATTAATGTATCCATTGTGTGTCTTGGATTAAAACTTGTCAGATTGGACTGTAATAAGATTTCCGAACAACATCAACAAAAATAATGAACGTGACTCAAACAACGAACTCCTCATCTTACCTGCGGATGCTTTGTGAGAGCGACGTTTGTCTTCCAAACTTTGCTCTTCTGTCTCTGAATGAGAAGCCTCCATCTCCTGCACCTTCTCTGGCTCCACTGATGCTCTCGGACACCGAACTTGTTGCTTGACCACTTGCACTTTTTTTCAGGGACGGTCGTAGTGGCTTATCAGAGGAAAGAAGAAAGAATAATAAATATGAATAGTGCATACACATTAATCAGTGTTGCAATTATAGCTGCAGGAATATTAAAATGACCTAAATAAAGCAGCCAGCAGCATGGATAATTATAAAGGTCTACTGTGGCCTTTATTGGCCAATTAGCAACACAAAACACAATAAATTATCGCAGGGCTGCAGGGAACACATGAAACAGATGACACAGATGAAACTGTTTTTAAATCATAAGACTGTTTAGAAAGTCATAAGGTTATTATTGCAATGAGTGCAATACTTAGGGTTAGTAACAAGACTAAATCCAAGTATTGAGATATTTGGATTAAGTGCACATTTAATGTGGACACAGCTGTGTTCAGTCAATATTTTGTGTGGTCTGGTATTGCTAAGAGGGCTCTGCTCTCTTAAACACCTACTTGCATATGCTGTTTATAGTGTTCTTCAACTATGTGGGGTGCAGTGATTCCTGTGAGAGTCCATTATCTTAACCTGCAGTGACTTTGCAGTTGGTTAGGCTAATGGTGCTGTCATTCTGAGAATTAATGAGGCTTGAAGCGAGTTGCAAGCGAGCTGCATGTTCAGATTGAAGCACAGCTTGTCAGGATATGGAGATACATGGTTTCTGCCATCAGAGAGCTACTACCAGAAAAAAAAACAGTGGTTGCACGTATAAATTCTTGCATCTTGGATACCTGATGTAGGATTTGTGTAGTCAAATCTCTCTATAGGCTTGACAGGAAAGGGCTTAGATTAATGACATAAATGTCAGCAAATCAAAAGTCAATGAAGTGATAGATTTTTGGTAGACATATTTATTGGAAGCACTAACCGACAATACAGTGGTGCAGGAATGAGTCCTAAAATCCATAAATTAGTTAAATAGCTAGCACAACCGGTTCCCTTATGTCGAAGTCAATGGGTTTATTGAATGGGTTTTTGGTTAGAAGCCTGAAATAAGTGGTGAACACAAGCTTAAGAGACTTGCAGGTTCTGCTCTGTGACATAAAACATGTCAGTAAACACCCCAGCCTTAAATACTGAGGCTTTAAGGTGTCTTAAAAATACTGTTTTTAAGTGGCTACATGAGACTACAGAATTCCATCACAACACACACAGCTGTGTAGCCTCATTATGGTGATGGCATTGAAGTCATGTGACTGTGGTGTACTTCTTATATAGCATATTGTTAGCTTTTTACTTCTGGCAATTGCATTTATGCTTAATAAACCCATAACAATGGCATTTGTGAAGATTGTCTTGCGAAACAAAACATTTAAGTATCAGAAACTTTTGTTTGCCCAAGAGCTTATTTTCTGCAACAATCCAAAATCCAATGGGATAATCCCATAGGCTTTCTATAGAGGGAACCAGGATGATGCTATGTTCCATGTTGGCGTTTAAGTAAATTTCATTCCTGCATTACTCTATAACAGCACACATAGAATAACACCTGGCAAATTTCCAAGTTGCAAAGCATTTCCAAATTTAGTGTTATTCAAATGTCCCTTAGCAATGGAAAAACCACAATTAGAAGCCTGAGCACGGGGCCTCTTCCTGCTTCTTCTTTTCTCTCTCTTAGCAACAAAGCTACAGTATTCGCCCCAGTTCACACTTTATTTGCATGTTTATTACACTTGTTGCTCTTTAGGGACAGTTTAACTGTACAACACTCAGTTAAACTCTGACTACCTACTACTCTGAGTAGCTAAAATGCCACATTTGTGTTCTAAGCATGGGGCTCACAGGGGGAAAACGTATGGCCTTTTGCCCAAACACTAACACCAAGACAGCTGTTCAAAATGCGTCCATGCCCGGGCAAATGGTAACTTCATAAGAATAGAGGGCATGCATAATATCCCATATACATATTTTAATCCCTTAAGAACAGTTAAAAATGTACTAGCGCAAGTCTTTTTGTTTCCTCCAAACTATATCTCTGAAATGAAGGCATGCATCTCCTGAGCGAAATGACTTGCATTAACTACTGTAAGGATGTAAAGAAATACCAAATCTTGTTTTACAATTCATTACCAATAAAACTGAACTGAAGTTCCCATAATCACTGATGAGCATGTTTTATTTTCAAATCCAACCTTTTGATTGCATTAGAAATCATTATACTGAGCCTTTCTTGAGTTCAAAACCCCAGCTGATTTAAATTGTTTTGTTTTTTAAAAACTTAAAATAAATACACTGTAAGATGACTGACTGATCAACTGGCCAACAGTTTCAGAACAACTTGTTGACCAATAACGCTATACTAACAACGAAATCATAACCAAAAAAGTATTGCAGAGGTGAAAGAAAAAGAAATGCATGCGGATATGTTTTTAATGAAAACTGTGTTTTGTAATTTCTTCATTCTGTCAAACATTACACTTTGAACAAAAGATCTGAGATCTTGATTAAGTTAAATTTCAACCAGTTAAAAGATAAAAACAGTCTTAACTGCATTCATGGTCAGCAGTAAATATAACTAGTACAGTGATTGCAGTTTACAGGCACTAGGCACGCATGGGAAAGTGCTTAACACCATAACTATGACAGAAAGTGGTTCGTCGTCGTGATAACACATCTTCTTGATGACAATATGGTCTAAGGGGTCAGGCTGCGAAAGAGAGGGTCAGGTGAGCCTACCTGTCTTGCTGGGTCACGTGACATCATCTCCTCAGGAGGAGGGATGGCTATTACAAGGCTGGGCGGCTTCTTGCTCTTTAGACGACTATCTGGTTGACGTGTGTTTGGAGGAGGCTCCTCCCCCTCCTGTGATGCCATCCTGTCAGAGAGCTGGAGATGAGAGAAACACAATATATGTAAATCAAAAACATAAATATAGAAATATACAGAAACATTTATGTCACATTAGCTTAAAATCACTACACTTAAGAAGAGTGCTGCTGTGTAACAGAAAGAAAAGACTCTTACCAAATTCTAATAAATACATTTTACATGCACTTTCAAATTCTAGCCATTTTTAAGCATTTACACTAGGGTTTTATATTAGCAAAATGCAAAGTTTATATTCTGTGATGAGGGAAATGAAATCTCTCGTCACCTTGGATTTTTAACAGGATAAGAGTTTTGTTGACAGAAAAGATGAAGAAATATATTAATTTAAAACCCTTTTACAAAGACAAACAAATAAAAGATGTATGTCTACATTTATGATGATGATATTAAATACTTCAGCAAAGAAATATGAAGTCACTAGCACAGATACAACATGTAATGTGCTACTAGTGAAAGCATGTGGATATGGTTTAAGCAATGCTATGCATTCATGTGAACCTGATCTCTGGAGTAGAGTGAAAATATTTAACCAAGCCCAGTTCATGTCGAACAGCATAAGGGCCTAAAAAAACTGAAATGTCTATGTATCAAATCTTGTGTGTACGGAGGGCCCAACCCTTTACTGACCTAACATTAACTCAAAGGAAACTATTAAAGTCTATACAAACAAACAGTCTCTTAAACAGCAGCGGGCTCTTCTCCAGATTAATCTGCTCAAAAAAAATCATTGCCAACTTTCCTTGCTGCTTGATTACCTTTACAGGCAATTTCTTAAGTGATCCTTAAAAGGCTCTGCACCACTTCCAGCAGATGACAAATGGTGCTATATCAAGGATAGTGACCGTGTCTTGCTACACAGTGCTTAGATAATTGATTTAAGTCAATGTAATTATAAGGGAAGATGTGAGAGGAAAGGAGGAGGATGTGTCTGCTGGAGTATTTCACTGTAATGTCCATGGGTATATTATATTGGTATGTAGCCTTTTATATGCATTTTGGCCCTGCGTCTTCCAAACGCAAACTGTGTTTTCATCACTGGTGACAGACCTTTTCAGAAACTCTGTTTTCAGTGTTGACATATTGACATGCAAAACAGAGTGGCTTGTAATGTCAGTGTTCACTGTTATTTCCTTTTTGAAGTGACACAAATGAGGCAACATTTTGTGCAATGGCCAACATGGCCAAAATAGTGTTGGCTCTAACCTTGCTGCTGGGACTTTTTGCAAGTCTGTACATTTACTTTTCCACTTTATTGAGGAACAGAGGGATCAGAACGTGCTAAGTAGGTCACTGCTCCAGGTACACCTCAAGTAACAGCTCTTTTAGGCTTCCGATTGGTCACTGCCTGTTGGTTTACCATGCTCTTAACAGCACTTCAGTTGTGTTGCAATTTCATTTGGACAGAGACTTTTTTAAATAATGTGCAGACAGTCTGAAGAAAGGCAAAAAATATTTTTCAAAAATACCAGTGTGCATATGAACTAGGGCTGAATATGTGCCTAAAAAAAAATCAAGAAATGGACAAAGGTACAAAAATATTAATATCAAATGACTTTCATGTCAGTGACATGCTGATAACAAAGTGTAAGTGGTAACAAGAGTGCAAACATGATTAAAGAATCAGTTGAATTCATTGAGGCGTACATGCAATTTACATTTGGATTTAATGAGTTATATTTATTAAATGCATTTAATTTAAAGGTGTCATGTAATGACTGACCTGTGAAAATACTTATGTTCCAAACGCAGAGACTTGGAGTGGGCTATATGTACATGTGTGCAGCATTTGCAATTTCTACCGTAATAGCACAAAGTTTATTATGATATCGTGCATTTTCTGGTAATTGTTTTGAGAAACCATTAAGTTACCAAATAACCAGATGCATATGGATTCCTTTGTCTAATCCAGTGAATTAAATGCCTTACAAATCAATGCACTTCACCACATTGATGCAAACATGATGTAGTTACGATAAAAAGCAGCCTGGATCAATCATTTGCAGAATTGCCCACAGAGCAAAATTAAAGTGGAATAGCTTTCTTGACATAAACTGTACAGCAAAACCTCTCTACTGACTGATCATTCCATAATATATATAACGTCAGTCTTAACAGTACGACTGAAAGTACATCCAGAGACTTATAAACACATCATTTCAATTTTAAATTTAAAATAAATTCAAGGGAACTGGTTAGCTAACTAACTCAACCAGAAATTGATTCTGCAGCACCTAATGAACGTAGTTGGACCACTAATGAAGAAGCAACTGATACACCAGCTGTTGAGCTGATGGGAGTGACACCTGATGACATCAGATGAAAGCGATCAATAGTGCTCTCAAATCACAATCTATCCTCAAGGTGGTTGGTAATCCATACCTTTTTACTCTGCAATCATTTTGATTGATTGTAATAATGGTGATCTGGTAGTTGAAGCTTCCTCAACATTCATAGTAAGTTGCTCTAAATAAGATCATCAGCTTATGTCCGACACACATTTTACTCCTGATTGTTTATAAATAATGATCACAGTGCCAGGAGGATCATGACTCCTGTCAAGATCACTGTGTCCTACAGTCAGTGTTTACAAACAAAACCTCACATTTACTGAACTACATCACGTGTGTGCAAATGCTGCCAACTCTGGATGACACAAATATCCCAAACATCACATCTGCAGTCTTGTCAGCTGATATGGTGTAACTAAATTCATGACCAGTCTCAATCTGCACACGGACTAAATAATGTTGTTAAACTTACTTATCTCTGTCTTCCAGTCTTTACCAATCATAGACAGCAGCGAAACAACCAGCCAGTCTATTCCTGGAGCTCAGAGCGCCTCGTAGCAATACACAAAATAGTTCCAGAGAAATCAGAGGCATCGCAGATATAAACCTATAATGTCACAGGCCTTGGCCAACACATCCATTATGTCATTATGGTCTTGAAAGCTTTGAAGCTGTCCTGGAGCTGTGGTTTGTAAAAATCAATGTAAGACCCTGGGTGTCTGCAGCAGGAATGGCAGCAGCAGGGAAATCTGACACCGACTCAGTCAATAGCCTAGTTTCCACCACAGAGCCAAGAGACACAGTTAGACAGGGCTTTACATATTGTTCATGTCACGTACTGCAACCCCACCCCCCAAAAAACAGCACTTCTATAAGGCCTTTATGCTAATAGGGGCGTATATTTCACTTCTGCTAACAGTGGTTTCACTTATGTGTGATAAATATTTCAGGCTTGGACAGAACGCCTGATTCAGTCCTCCTGAGACAAGAGATAAGGCTATTGGCAAAGCAGCCTGTGGTTTAGTGTAGTAGTAGGGGCTGGAACCCACCCACATAGATAATGAAATAGCAAAGAATTTGGCTAATGGACAGAGTGCTCAAGTGGTGGACAGACTGCTGCCGATCATAGCCCATCAATGCAGACAGGCAGTTGTTAGGATCCACATAACTAATGGGAATAGATGGACAACAAATTGAATTCTCCTGAGGAAAGATAGAAGCGATAGAAACCTACACTAACCGCGGACAAGGAGTATTTTTCATTACTGTTGAAAAATAATAATAATTTCAGTACTGTTAAAGGACTAAATGGTTTAGGGCCAAAATACATTTCTGGTCCTCTGCTATATTAGGAACCACCCAGAGCTTTCAGGTCATCTGGGACAGGTCTGCTTTCTGTTAAAACTAAACAGGGACAAGCAGGATTCAGGTTTTTTTTTTCACCACATAAAATAGAGAAAATACAGCTCTGCTGCAACTGTAGGTTTTTTAAAATCAAGACCGGAGACTTTTGTATGTGTTGCTGCCCATTATTAAATCGAACAATTACTAGTTTTATTATCTTCAATCTATTTTTTATTATTCATTTTATCACACTGCACTGTAAATGTTATTCTGTTGTTTTGTAACTGTCTTGTTCTATATTTGCTTATTATGATTATTTTTTAACTGTATTTAAATGTCCTTTCATAATGTGTTTCTTTTGCATTTTGTCTCAATACTTTTGGTGTTTTCTGTCAAGCACTTCGAATTGCCTTTGCTTTGCCTTTGCTTTTGCTAAAATGTGTTATATCAATAAGCTTGGCTTGCCTTAACATTTTTTGCAAAGATTTGCCAACACATTAAAACAAACTTTGATATTTGGCTTTGCTTTTTTCAAAACATACTTTGTATATAAGTTAAAAGTATATAACAACACCAATGGGCATGAGAAAGTGCACAGGTCAAACAGCACAGCTGTCAATATCCTCCCCTCAAGACCACTTAGTAAGGCCAACACCATGTCTTATTTATCCTCAGTCTTTGAAGTGTTGTTTTTTTCTGGCAAGGTTGAAAATCAGAGCATAAAATTTGGGTTTTTATTTGCACATTTAACTTTTAGCGAGCAGTAACTAATTGTGTGAGCTGGAGCAAAATTTAAAGGGGGTGGACAATTATGTATGTCTCATCCAGTTGGATGTTCCCTCATCCTGTGTTTTCTGCCATTCAGTAGGAAAACAATGTCAAGTGGCATTACGCTATTAAACCTAAACCTAAACCAGATCTGGGTACAAAGAAGGAGAGAGGGGAAAACGAGTCGCTCAGCCCTAGAGTGCAGAGTATACTGTTTAAATGTGTGGAAAACATAAACAAAAAGAGTGGCCATCAGCCTCTGGGAAATTGAGTTTGACCCCAGATACTGAGCATGGAGATGAATTTAATCAACAGCGTGCAACTCCACGATGACAAGTGTGTAAAAATAGTATCTACTGTTGTGTGGTGCCACTCTAGGTAAGTTTTACCTACACTGGCACTTTTACAGAGGGCTAGTTCTTCTATCATTGAGCTGATTTAATATTCAGATTTAAACAATGACGGCTGTGTTGAGACAATGACAGGCAGAAAACTATCAAACATTTCTACAGGTGTTACACCTTCTGTTTGTTCTGACTTCTTGTGTCTGTTCTGGCAGACTGTTGATACCACCGACAGGAAAAATATCTCAGGAATGAGTTCAGTTATTTTTGCTGAATCCAAATCCATGATTTCTTCCAGCTGTGTGTGGTGATGGTAGTATATCAGCAGGCAGCAGCTCCATAAGGGCATGTTAGCTATATAAACATGGACCATCTCTTTATAATCATTAACCACCGGTGCACTCTCTCTAATGCACTAACCAGTGAATGTGATGGTTAATTGTTTAATGTAGCAAATGGATTTTAGGCAAATTACACACAGTACCTCATGCTACACTTATGGTTCTATAACCTTAGACAAAATGACAAGATATTATACAAAGTCAAATAAAGGCAAGTTTAAGCTTTCTAAGAAGACAATGAAAAGCTGTGTAAAAAAAGTGTATGGAAAGGGGAAAAAAAGCAGGATTAACATTGGGAATCACAATTCAATGACTATTCACCCTCGGATGTGTTGGGTGAACCTGTCAACTCACTCGCTGCTGTGCGGTCTAAAAGAGTCACGTGTCAGAGAGCAATGGAGAGGCATGTCCACAATGACATCATCCATCTCTAATGTCATCCCATGACATGGAAAGTACCATTACCACTGAGTGTCTGTGCCTCTTTAGCGCCTAACAATTCACTAGTTCATCTAAAAAGTTCATTGCTTGACCATTAATCAGTGAGACTGTGCTGTCACTGTGTGTCAGCCACCTCTGCCTCTTGTGTTTGGTGAAATCACGTGAGAGTGTGTCACCATGGTTCAGTCTCTTCCCCCTGAGAATGTATGTGTCATATGTTTGTTTGTGTATACTCCCATGATGCTCAAAGCAGTGTTATACCCTGCGGACGTTGAGACGGGCTGGACTGTGCTCACTGACTCAGAGCTGGATAGTTTTGTATACATATTTTACAGTCAGGACAAACTGTCCTCATCTTATAAACCCCGTGCATAACCCACATGTATGCCTGTAGGAAGATATTATGTTTCATTTTCTGCCATCCTCACTCTTCACAACAGCTGACTGACTCCACTTGGGCCAAGCACACTTACTGACTATTGTTAAGTGTAGGCAGCCCTTGAAAAACATACAGAGGGTACAAGTGGGCTTTTTCTAGGCTAGACTTTATAAACTTGTGAACATTAGCATGAAGAAGTATTTCACAGCTTTTAAGACGGCCTTTTAATAAATCTATGGCTGTACCTCAGTCAGAATTATGTCAGTCGAATCAGATTTGTCTGTTCAATATGGATATTTGATGATTTGTTTTGTTTTCCATACAAAATCTTAAAGTTTGAACGGGCTCCGTGGGACATTCAGTGTGACAGTGGCATATACGTAGTAATCGAGTTAACTATGTTAGTTACAGATCATAAATGTGCAATATTTTTTTTTGTTGACACTTGATATCAAACAAAAAGCCAGAGACTGCATCATATTAAGTGACTATGAGCTCTAAATTCACCACTTCTAAGCAGAAAGTCTCTCCACTCTCCTCCTCAGTGCCACTGCCTGCATTTCCACAGCTCTCGGTACCAAATAGAAGCGGGAAAGTCAAGAGCACTCACTCCACAATAAAATCTGGGGACCAAAATGTCCCTCTAAGTACACTGCACAGAAAAAAAAATGAAAGCTTGACTTATAGGCAATCTAGTTCAAGCAAAATAGAAAGACACCAATAAAAAACTGATGCTGTATGACCAAGGAGAATATAGGCAAAGGACTGTAAGAAAACCTACAACTACCAGAATGCATTGTGTTGAGCAAGACAAATAAATTGTCCTGTTTTTTGGGCTGGGTGATGTAATGCATATTCGTTGAACACAATGGTGGCTCTCATATTACAGTTAAGCGGTAGGCTAAAACATGTTTCTGAAAACATTTGTTGTGAGAAATAGGCATCTCAATAACAGAATCTTTGTTTATATGTGTTCAGCGCTGCTTAGTTTTACAGTTTAATTCCCAATTTTTTTCCTGTTTTTATTGTGCAGAAACCAGTATGGTGCCCACTTCCTGTTCACAAACTCTTGCTATTCCAGCAAAACAAATTTCTGAAAACATTTTAGGAAAGAAATAGAGAGTGCAGTAACATAATCTTGGTATTTATTTGTCAATTTGTACCGTTTGATCTGTGTTTGGTCTGGATTTCAGAGATAGAGAGAGAGAGAGAGAAAGACAGAAAGAAGAGGGCTGTCTTTTAATCTGCTCATATACTCTTTGTGTCAGTGGCATGCAATACAACAAATGTGTTAAATACAGCCAGCAAAACTCTGCCTAATTACACAATTTGCGTCATCCGACAGAGTTTTATTGGAGGGAAACTGGGAGATCTAGTCACTGGTTAGTTAGTTTACCATATTTTATTAACACTTACTACTCACAATATTACAATACAAATCTGACTGTAACTCAGTGAAGTATCCCCTTTAAATGTGGTCATGTTGTTTGACAGTTAACAAAGTTATGATAGCGTAGAAACACATGCTAATTGTAAAACACCAAACACCATCAGATTTAATCAGTGTGTGAAGGTACAGCCCCTCAAACTTCCTGTTAAAAATATAAAAACATCTACTATGCCTACTTCGACAGCAACCCAACTATTTCACTGGCTTTATATTTTTGGAATTCTTCTCTCATCTGAGCCAAGAGAATTGTCGAAAAACTACACTGTGCGCCTCCACAGCAATACAAGGCTGGTTGATACTGCCTACTGTGTGAAGAAAAGCGTCTCGCTGAACTGGAGCCTCACCTAAGTGTTGTGTGTGCCAAGCTCAGCCTTTTTAAAAAAATTTCCAAAGTAGTAAGGTGTGTACATCCAGGCAGTGCTTGTTTTACATTGTCACATTGGTGCTTTTTACACTGCTGTGAATGTGACATTCATGACCTGAACTCCAGACAACATTGCACAACAACATACTTCCTTTTTGTCACCGAAACTTATGACTTTGACTAATCACACTTTCTTTAAACAGTAATCATGAACATTTACATCAACATAACTGTGTCCTATATACTGATACAATTCCGAATGGGTCATTTTGAGATTAGCATGACGAAAAAGTCTATGATCTTACTGTGCAAGTCCACAGCGGAAATAGCTGTTGTGGGCGGTGCTGTTTTGGGACTTATACTGAAACTCTTTGAGGCTAAATGAGGAACTGACCTTCACAAAACTGCCTCATTACTTCTTTCTTACATCCAAGTCTGCCCTGTAGATCCTGACAAGGACACATAAAAAAGCATGAGTAACGTTTTTTCACTGTGAGTTTATTGGAACTGTTGAAACATGTGTAACGTTAACTTTTAACCTGCAATAATGTGTGTAAAGCTTTTTTGAATGTGATGAGTGTTGTTCAGGTTTACTAGAAAGTATCTCTCAAAACACCAGAGGAGCACATTTATGCATGGACACAGCAACTCAAAAATCCATTAAAGATAACTTCACACACGCAATTACTCAGAGGCTCTCAGAACAAGTGTGAGTAATGAAGCATGCGTGCAATGACTTGTGGGGAATGAATACTGGTTGGATTTGTGTCTGTTTCACTATCAAGACTGAGGACAGCCTTGGGAGATGAACTGAATTCAACTGATGATGTTCAGACAATGTTCAACATCCTCACAGACTCCATGTCTCGCACACTCAGTAAGTGTGTGAACGACTATGGCAAGTGCTACTTTGTATATGGGACTGGAGTAGTAACATGAGGAGATATTGTGTATTCACAATGCTAATCAGTTTACTACAAACCACTCTAAAGAAATGCATATTTTTTCAAAGATGAATTTAAAAAAAAACCAATATGAAGGTAATTTATAAATGTCAGAGACAATTTTATTGGAAATGTATTATATCTAGATTCATCTGACTGAACACCTGTAGAAAACAAGAAGTCCTAGTCCTATGACTGCTCTCACTATCTATCATTCATTTAGTGCCAAAGATATTGCGCAATCAGACACTTTTCCCGTTTCTAGATATCTATGGATATGCAGCTTTGCCGAGACCGCTTGTCTGGACCAAACACTGGCCAGGCTGACATGATATTTACTGTGGATATTCATTGTCTCCTCAGAATGATTACGTATAATTTTGATGAACCCCTGGCAAGTCCTCCTAAGCCACTGTCAGGTCCAAAATGTCTACTTCATAAAAAATTCAGTTAACAGATGAAGAATTATAATATTTTGTTGACCCTTATTCTGGCACCATCACCAGTCCAAAATTCTCACTTTAAATTTTATTTTGAAATTGCAGTTTCCATTCTTATGTCAGCTTTTTTATAGTGTACAAGGCCCACTATAGTTATTCTTTGCATTACCCCTATTATTTCTTCTTTTGGATTGCTACCTAAAAATGCTGAAACAATAGCTCATACAAGATGTCCAATAGCCACAATTTCCAAAAAGCTACAACATAGTGGTCAAATACTTTTGACAAGCAAGATAGTTGTGTAACACCAACCCTGCCTCCTATAAGTTATATTTTTTTGTCACTAAACTGCTTTCTTAATTACATTGTTGTGGCAATGCAATTGCTGCCTGAATTATGTTCACAGACAACTGTGTGTTCAGTAGTGAAACACCACAGTCATGTAACACATAGGCCGAGCAAAAAGGCTGTTGGGGCGGCTGGCAGGCATGCAACGTGCAGGAATGTGATGCCAGACTTTTGGGCTCGTGTCTAGACTGTCTTAGGGTTTGGACAACAAAAGCACTTTGGTTTAGGTTGGGAAAGATTGTGACTTCTGTTACATTTCGATAACAAAAAAAAAACATAATTGCAAAGACTCTTGACTCAGGTTTGGTCAAATTTAGGGAAAGATCCCGGTTTTGGTTGTATGTTAATGAAAAGTTAAAAAAAAAAACCAAATAATGTTGTAGTCACTAGAGTGGAGACTGTATCAAGATTTCCTATATTGTCGCAAAACCACTGAAATACATTGGCAGTACACATTTTGCTGAAATGTTAAGTATCAGCATTTTTTCAAATTCCAGGTTTGTTCATTAGCAACATTTCCTTATTAGCTTTCCCTCAAAAATATGTTTGTGTTTCAAATTAGTTTTATAAACATTTTTTTTTTTAGGAGAAAGGGGCTGGTGAAACTGTATCACTCTATGTGAGCAATGCATGACTCTAGAAAACAAAACAAAAAAAATCAGCTATGCTGGCTATAGGGATGTAACATGAATCAATGAAAACAGAATTCCATCTTTGACAAAAGATGTTCTCCTATCAGTTTCAACAGAGCTGTTGGACAAGTCCTATGCTGTAAATGAAAGCACAAAAAGAACTGAGTGTAACAGAGCTTTACATGGTCGTGGGCCAGCAGTCAGCTGGCAGAATGCCTTGAAAATGAAAAGGAGCGCTTTGCTTTTACAAGACCTTTTTGAAGACGAACGAACCTTTGATGGCAGCAGTGAAATGTCTTCTATAAACTTCATACGTGTATTAGATGGACAAGATGTCTAGTTTGTTTTGCCTGCACTGTTGCTATGTGTGTGGGGTTCAAACTGATCATGACTGAGCAGACAGTCATTATTGCCGGCAGCAGATTAATCAGTTGAGCGCTACTCAAGGCGTAGGAGAGTGTGTGTTTTTCAGTGGTGTCTGTGTGTTTGTGTGTGCACTTCAAAAAGTCAAAGCAACAATCGAAACTGCCCCCTCATTCTACACTTCCAACCACAGTTTCTCTTGATGACTCTCGAAACAAAACCCAGATTCTTTACATATCCCATTACCTATCTTTGGCTGATAATAGCACCTTGGTGCCTCAAACAAATCAATAGTTCCATTTCAAAGCTATTAGAAGATAGCAATTCAAGTTCACCATCAAGGCATCTTGTTTGAAAAGGACCTTGGCTTCAATCAAACCATTCCAGAAAAAACATTGCACAATTTTCCAAGAGTGTGCAGTGCATGCCCAGACCCGCACAACAGTGAACTAATATGCAATACCTCACATCCTTGTTCCCAGGGCATGAGTTCCTCACAGTCCGCAAGATGTTACCTGAATAACTAGAGTTCATACCGCTTGTGTACACATAAAACAAGGTTTTGCTACCCTCTCATGTTTTTTTTAATCTGCATTGTGCAACAAGTGCATGCATACATGTGTGTACATTGCAATGTGTCACCCAAAACAGCAAACTCCTGAGGGTTTTGTGAGAGAACGTCTTGTCAACTTGCCCAGCCTGGCTGTTAAAACTGAGAACTCTCACTCACTGTTACAAGTTCGCTGTGGTGCCAGACAGAATGAGAGTAAAGACATTTTGTCTTTTTGTTTTCCTCATGGATCTCAGAAGAAACATAGAGGAAATAAGCTATCTCTCTGCCACAATTAACATCAATGGACAATATAACCTACTCTTTGCACCACTGAAAGCTTTATGGCAAAAACAGCGTATCCACAGAAATCCTTTTAAGGTTTATGAGTCTTTGGGTTGCAAACCATTTCCGGAGTGTCCCAATATTTTAAGATACTGTGTCATGTACTGTGGAATGAAGGCTGGCAAGGGAGCGCAGGAAAAATATTTCAACAGCCTAGCCAGCAGCTGGGAAAAAGCACTGTTTTCTGGGTGTGTTATGGAGTAGCAGATGAAAACAGATAAGGTAATGATGGGAAAGCCCTAAGAGACAAGTGATGACAGGATTAGATTGTGATACAGACCGGAAGACCCTTGATACAGGTGGACAAGGCAAGCCAAACTCTAAAACCACAGTTAGGTATGTCAGATAAAGTGGACTGTGGTTAATGGGGGGGTAAAAATAAAGAAACTGAAACCTCTGAGCTGATGCATTTTGGGCTTATTTCACTTTTACTTCCATCAAAAGAGGCAGCAATCAATCATTTACTGAACGACTTCACAGTTTCCAGGATGCTGTCTGTAACTGTATTATGGATCCTGAAGATGCGATACTTTCAAACCACTGGATAAATATAGAGATCCTAAAACCCAGAAATCAGTAAGCATTTCAGCACTCTGGGTTCCTTTGTCTCAAAGTAAATGGGTTTTTCAAATGGGTTTTGAGTTAGAAGTCTGAAATAAGGTCGGTTTAACACAAGCTTAAGAGTCTTTTGTGTTTTTTTAAACGACATGAAAAACATCAGTAAATACACCACTCGCAAACATTGAAGCTTTCATGTGTCTTAAAAAAGACTGTTTCTAACAAGTGACTAAATGAGACTGCAGAACGTCATCATGCTGAACCACACTGAACATGACTGTACAGTCTTGCAGCGACGGCGACGCTACTGTAATGTTGTTTGTTTAGGCCTAGCAATAGTTTTGTTTTGGTTTTTTTTAGTTCTGGTTATTGTTTTCAGGCTTCAAAAATCCTGAAAGTGAAGTTCATTTGTGTAGATTATCCTGCTGAACAAAACGTGTAAATATCATGAACATTTGTTTACCACAGAGCTTATTTTAATGCAATTATCCAAAATCCAATGGAAAAATCCCATCGGCTTTTCAACGAGGGAACCCGTGGGATGTTAGCTTCTGGGTTGGCCTACAGAAAAACTTTAATCCTGGTAACTCAATACTTCATCTATTTAAAACCATGTTGGAATTATCAGCCAGAGACCCCTAAATTGCAAAAAATGTTGGTTGCAATGTTAGCTTGTTTACTATATCACTTCAATGCCGCTGTCACACTGAACGTCCTGCTGAGCCTATTCAACCTTTCATACTTTATATGGCACAATAAACAAATTGTCGAATACTTGTGTTGAACAGCTAAATCTGATTCGACTGGCATAATTCTGAGTCGAGTACAGCCCACATAAAATTTAATTTCTGGAAAGATGGACATCAAAAACAGGACGTTTGATATGTTTGCCTACCTCTGTATGCCCTTCAGGCTGATCTTATGTTTCCTTATAGGCGCTTGACGTTCATTTTCTGATTTGCTCTGGGTCACAGTTTTCCTTGACACACTCCATTAACTCAGTGACAGGTGTGCAAGTCTGTGCAAACAACATGCCAGTTCAGCCATGTCAATGCAGCTGTTAACTTGTTTTTTGTACAATATGCGTTCTGTGTTTTACAATGTATTTCCTCTTTTTCTACAATGCCAGAAAGTTAGCATGGACTTTGCAATAATGACTTATTATTCACTGCTTCCCCTTGTACACTATGCATGTAGCCATGCTGTAGATCATTATGGGGGGTTCGTTTGGACTGTGTGTGGCATGTTCAATGATTTAATAAAGTTGTGAATTAATCTGTTTACAGGCTCTACAAGTAAAGGTAATAGGGATGCCTGATATTGGATTTTTTGCCCATATTGGATATGCCCATATAACAACTCATTTGGCCAATAACAAATACCATCATCTATATATATCCACTTTTCTCATCCTCTAATTTTAGTGATATTCAGGTCTCTTCTGTAATGGAATTAACATTAAATTATGAATACTCTTCTTATGATAGCCAACCCACAGACATAAAATACAAGGCTTTCAATGTATGTAATATTCACTCATGTAAAACAAGAAAAATACCATACCTTAGGATTGACGTTTTGTACCTGTTCACTTTGTAAATAAAAAATTAAGTGCCGATATTATTTTGCATCCCTAGAGGGTTACAAAAAAACTAAAGCTTTTCAAGCAAAATATTTAGTGATATTTTGTTGTTACCGAAAGTGGCATTTCTCATGAAAAATAAAGATAAGCAATAAGACAATATCGCTTGTAACAATACTGTAGTATAAGTGTAACAGCAAAAGTGCTGACGGGGCTTCTGAAATGCTGTATGAGATACCTTAGGATTACCTTAGGAGCTAATAAAGTATTAAGAGGTCACCATTAACAGGTAAGGTCAAATACAATATTAAACCGTTATAAAAGATACAACAAAAGTATGAATCATGTTATAATTCTGTTTTCTTAGAGCAATTACCTAGAAACATAGGCTAGTTATCGTGCAAAACATAGCTCTGAGGCTGGACATTATATTTATATTTCATTGATATCATGATATATGAATACACATTGTCTCAGATTTTGGATATCGTAATATTCCAGTTGTTTTCCTTCAATGTTGTGCCATCGGAAAGAGTCTGTTGCCTTGTCACTGCGGTGTGTTCTGCAACGTTGGCCCTCACTGGCATTTAATCGGACGATTCAGTACGTTGAATCAGCCGATAGAAATCGTTTTTGATGGTTTGTGTTGTTGTTTACTGGCACACAGTAAATATGCTCTGTTCTTACAACACCAGGTTGTGTTGTTAATGTGCTAACTAGTATCAAGACGGTCTTCTGGTTTCCCTTTTTGAATGACGATTACCGACGACCACCGTCTGCTGGTATGAAGAGTTATGTCCTCTCACACAGACACAGAACATGCATGCTGGAGGGCCATCAGCTACAGTCTTTGCTGTGTTCATGTACAACTTTTGGCTGAGACACAGGCGACTTTCATTTGATGTCACTCCGGTGTGTCTGGGCCTTTAAGTCCTCCCCTCCATGACTTTGTTTAGAGTAATTAGAACGAAATATAGCTATTGTTCTAAAACAAAACAATGAGAGAAAATAAATGGTTTAAACACGATTATATTAGTCCTACAGTGTAAAGGTGTACAGTACTTTGGGCATAATTTCAGTATTAATCATATGTTGCCAGAGCAATTATTTACATGTTAAGGTTGAAAACAGAAGGATACAAGAAATCTACTTTGCACTGGCCCCTGAACTTACTGTACACCATTGTATTTACCCAACTACTAGACAACCCATCAGTCAGCATATTTACAGTACCACAAACTGAGTAACACTGACCTACAGTTTGACCCAGTCTACACTGTGTAGAAATCAAACCACATTTTTCTTGATCTTATGTGTCTGCTTAACAGGTTTTTATGCAAAGGACTCCTACGCAGTCAGACCAAAGACAAATATCTGATAAGGTTTATCCTCAACAGACCCTCATCGTGAGACTTGCTAGTGGACAAAAACTGGTACAGAATTATTATGTAACTTTCTGCAGGAGGTGGAGAGGTAACTGTGAGGACTGTGACACATACAACAAAACAATTATTACAACACTTTGTATCTGCACTAACTTTTAAGCAGCAATTTAATGACTTACTAGACTCTCCCAATATTAGTCACCACTGTGTAAATCTAAAAATATACTTGCTTTTAGCTAAACTGCATCAGAATAGAAACGTTTAGCTTCTTTATATTAGGAAACCTGGACAAAATGTGGTTTAATTAGGTCATAATTCATTTTAAAATGTCAGTTTCCGTTCCTGTCAGACCGTGTGTAGACTCCCTCCTACATTCTTCGAAAAACAAATGGGAGGGGTGTAACAACAAATGAATTTTGTCGGCACATGGCGACTAAAATTAACTTCACAGGGATAACAGACGGACATTTGATATGAATGAAGGTATTCGTATATATTTGTGGCGGCGGGCAGAGCAACAAAGAGCTTGTCGAGGCATGCTTTCAGCGGCCACTTCAAAGAAAACGACCGTTGCAAGCTACCATCGTAAATGTCATTCACGGTGATGTTTATCCTTTTAAAAACGTTTGGCTCACACTGGTGTGGAAATGCCGTTTAACCGAGAACTTATTCAAGTTCATTTTCAGATATTTAATGTCGGTTTTCATTTTAAAAACTCGATAGTGACCGCCGACTCAAACAACTTTAAACGGCTCAAAAGCAAACTTGAATGTTTGAAAAGTCTAATTTTACTCACCTCCAAGAAGAAATATCAGGGTTTTTATTCATTAGCAGATGTATGTCCGAAATGCAACGACACTGTAAGCTACTGACTGCCAGTGTGTCACTACTTCCCTCTTTCTCTCTCCCAACATCCTTGACTGCGGCTCCACGGAGGAGCAGGGGGCGGAGTTACGACTTATCGTATCCACAGGAGGCGAGCTGGGCCCGGGCCAGCCCCCCAGCAGCGGCCCGCGTGTTGAAACTACGGGAACTCAGTGTCCTGATCAGTCAGTAATTAACCACTGCACAGACTACAGCCGCGCGGTTCTTCTCAGCTGATGGAGTTCATACATTCGTGGTTTACGTCTCATAATGTTATTAGCTATACAGTCTATTTGTTTACATTCATGTGCTGCAAGAAAGAAATGCGCCTGTATGAATTGCAGGGTTAGTCAGTATCTGCGTTTGTCTGATAATGTATGGAAGCAAAGAAGGGCCAAAATTATTTCAATTTCATATGCAGCTGAACACCATATTGCAAAATTCAACAATTAAAGAATACCAAGATGTCCAAGTTTAAATATTGCTAATTTGAATTTTTGGTGCTTATTTCACCAGTCTCACTCTGACCTGATTTGAATTTTTAAATTTTGAAAATTAATTTGAGCAGCACACACTCCATGGCATTGCACAGTATGGAAATCTGGAGGGAAAAAAATCTGATTGTTCTGTTTTCAAAGTAAAATATTTCATGTCACACTTAGTCATTTAATTGCTTTATTGATTCAAATCTTTGTTTGTGTGTCTTTTTATTTGTCTTACAAGGTATTGCTGTAGCTACTTTTTAACAAACTTGGAGAGGTACACCAGCAATTTACTTGTACATCTCCACAACATTGGAAGATTTGCAACAGATTTAAAAAAAAAAAAAAAAAAAAGGTTTAAATTGGTGTAATCCAAGCTCCTCTATAGTTTTGCAACAGCCAGAAAAACACTAATCATGAATAGTAAACTGATTTGCAGAGATCCCAGTGTCATCTTAGTCTGATAAGGTGATTAACTTCATTCAAGGGGTTTTAAAGGAAAAGTTTTTGACTTACATGAGTATGCTAAGTTCATTTCTCATAAAAGTGGTAATGCATGTAATTAAAGGTGGGCCTTGAGCTGTGTTTTCCAAAGCGGACATGAAACAGTTCAAGCTGGTTACGAAAATGTTCATGACAGAAACACAATGCACATTGATTATTTACTTTTTTTATTAATATAATTTACAACTCAAATTATTTACCAACCATTAAAATAGTGTTGTTTAACATCATTATTCAAGGAAACATCATCACACAAATATGCTTAACAAAGCTGAGTCATTACATATTGATAACGGATTAAAAGTCATACAAGTACTGAAATGACACACAATCAGCTTGTGAGAATATTGTCAATTAATTACATTAAGAAAAAAAAACCTATTTCCTCAGGCACATTATCCAACAGAGGCATTGGATTAAAGCTCCCACTTTAATCGCTGTATCTTTGCGGTCACAATAAAATCTCATTTTATTTGAGTCCTTCTTTGCTAAGTCTGTTATTGTTTTTTTTACAACAGTTTTTGTTAAATAACAGATAGGGATGGACAAATAAATTTTTTTAAAAAAGATCCAGTTTGCACATATTTCATCATAAATGAATCGGAATAATTCAGTCAGTAGAACGTGAACGTTACAGCATAATTAAAAAATGGATTTATTTAAAGTTTGTAGTTATAAATGTACTTGATTAAAAACTACAAAAAGAATCCATGTAGATGTTGGCTGGGGTCTTTACCCTTCTTAACAATATATCAACCCCACACAGCAGGGAGGGAGAATACTAATGCACATATACAGTGCATATGTGGCCTCATTCAGACCTAAATCATTGTCAGAAATCCATACAACCTGCCCTCACAGGTGCTTTATTCACATTTGACACACAACCATTATCTGCAGAAAGCTTTCTATCCCATAAACACATTCAGGAGCATGTTGACCCTCAGGACATTATCATCATTAATTCTAACAACCTGATCAAACTCACAGCTTCACAGAAACGCCATAACTCAGAGGCTTAAAAATTTAGAATAAATCAGCCCAGAGTGGTTTATTTAGTCTCTACTAAGTCTTTGTTTATCATTCATTTGACACAATGTAGAACTTTGACTTTTAAGACATCATATTTGAAGGGCGGGGCCATTATTATTAATATTATTATTTATGGTTTTTATATTAATTTTTAGCTTCCCAGTGGCGTTACTTTCAAATCCGACCATTCAAATTCTAAAGTCACAAATTAACATAAAGTGATCGAGAAAGCAGTAGACAAGCAACTCCAGTGTTCTGTGAGGAAAAATGACTGTTGTCAATGGAGTCCGGAGGCTTTGAAGAGAGTGTAATAACGGCTTCAGTTCCCCATCCCCTTCTCCACACTGGGGGCCATTTAATGTAGGTAGTACACTGGCTATCGATAAAGACCTCACACAACCACACTTCAAAAAATCTAAATAAGGCCTTTTAGTTATTATTATTATTAGCATTATTATTATTATCATTATTATTATCAGTGCGCGAGCCTGCATCACTGCTTCTTGCCAACAACTGAGTGGACATTTCCATTTGAAAAATGCAGACATAGTTGACCTTTAATTTTCTCACTGCTCTGTGGCACAGATGATTTTGATGTATATCCAGGGGCTTTATCTACTGTTTCAAAATGGTGCTGCCACAGTATTTTACAGGGGAATATTTTTATATCTTCACTTGATGTTTCTGTTGGATCTCTGCTCTAATCTGCTAGGCTGTTTATCCAGCGCAGTCAAAATTGTAACTGTTATTTAATTCAATCATGTTAATCCATTATTCACAGCTATGGAAGGGTAAGGAGGCTGCCAAAGACTGGTGCTATTCTTCCTTGGTGCCTACAGCGACTGACAACGGTCATGGATAAATTAATTCCTCTTAAATAATGATTATAACATGTTGGTCCTCGTTGTCAGGGGAAACAACCAAAACAGATTTCGCTTTTGGTTTGTTCCTAAACAACTAACATTATGTAATGTTCATAATAACATTGTGTTCTTGTTAGAAAAAAAAGGAGAGAGATGGCATTTTCATCTTGGCTGGCTCACACAGAGGAGCCATCAGGCATGCAGCAGAAAGTGAAGAAAAGATGGGGGAAAATTAATACTACTGATCTTCACCATTAAATTTTTCAACAGAAAACACAATGTTCTATAAATGTAAATTCTTGATTGTTTACAGCATTCTTAAATGTATTTTTGTCGTAAAATAATGACTTTTATTAGCGCTTTATAGACAGAATTTTTATTCCTGGTTTTGCTTAGATCCTCCTCAATAATTACATCGTCTTCAGATTGTTTTGGGTTTTTCAACACCTGTTTACAGCCCACTTTTATTTCCCACATCACCCCCCATCATCCAAGTCATGTCTATATTACCCCAAAGTGTTGCTGTATACTATGGCCTTTAAAGAGAGTTAAGTAAGAAAGGTTACATTCCTTCAGATTGGTAAATACCACCAGTGATAGCCATCATGGGGTTGATATGATGGTAAACGTGGTTAAGGTTGTTCCTATGTACGCAGAGTTGAGGGGTCACAGCCAGGAATCATGGTGTGAGAGGGTCAGCTCACAGTTTGGACCGAAGGGGCTTCAGGTACTTGTGGAAGGATTCATGGACCTGTAGAAGCAATAAGGAATAGAGCATTTATTTAGCTAAGACAACGAGCAAGATCAGGGAATAAGACATACTTATGTAATTTCGCACACACACACACACACAGAGAGTCTTCTTCCTCTGATGCAGAATGATTGTGGTCACCCATAAAGTGCACAGTTGCAATCTTAGAAAGAAAGATTTTAAAGTCACTTTGTGTTCCTGTCTGTAACCTGAGTAACTGATCAGTTTGATCATGTGCAGGCTGTCTTGATGCAGTAAAAATCAGTCATAAAGAACTTTAAGCATAAGTTCTACAGAAATGAAAGTGATTTTCACTGTTAGCCAGTTTTCATGTCACTATATACATCCAATGAAATGTAAATTTAAATAATGTTTTTGTTCTATACCAAAATAGTAACGGTGTCTTTATTCCAGTCAATGAAATGATAAGCACTATTGCCCCCACTAATTTAAACTGCTTCTCTCACCAACAGAAATAACACACAAATTGAGAAATTAAAAATGTGCATTTATAGTCACTGCTGTTATGGTCTCATGCAGTATGAATTTTATAAACAGAAACTATGACCAAATATGTTTGTCAACAACATTTGTTTCCACAACTGAAATGAGACACTGATGAGACAGCGTAAACACAAACTGTGACTAATCAACATGCAATATTATTGACAAAAAAGACATGACTAAAATGCAGTTTAAAAAATAAAAACAGTACTAAAATTCCCTTATTTTTGTTGAATAAAGAATAAAAAAGAGGCAACAAAATATTATAGACTTGGTTTTGTTTTTAGTTTTTTTAAGAAGCAGTTTCTTGAGCGGTGTGTACCAAATCTGCAGCGAACAATGAGCACCAACAAAACGAGGAAGAGTGACTTCTTTAAGTTAAAGTTGATAAGGCTAACAACAGGGGTTTAAAGAAACAAAGTGATATCTGGACCCATTTTCGTGACAATGACGCTGAAACATGAATCGCTTTATCAGAATCTGTGATCTTTATTAAATAATGATAACATAAAGTGTTATGTTATTCAAGTTCTATTAAAATAACAAAATAATTGGTTTTGGCTTGGCTAGATTGACTGGAATTTTCAGTTATCTGATGACTAAAAGACTAAAACAACAACAAATCAACAATTTTCACTGACTAACATGCCCAGACTTCTAAATTTAGTTAACTAAAACCCAAACAAAACAAAACAAAAAGGTGAAATGGACTAATTATAAAAAATAAGAAAGAACAAGAAAATTTGACACAAGACTATGACTAAATAAAAAATAATAATTAAAAAAAAACAGCTGAAAAAATCAACACTAGTCACTTGTTGTCTATTATGTCAGTTATTATCTTTGACTGGCTGCCAAACATTAAAAGGGCGAGTCTTATCTGGAAGACGCCTGTCGAGAACAGATGCCAATAAGAGTAGAGGTGGAAGATTAAGAGTTGCATACCGTTACGGACACGTTATGCATTTACTTGAGGAAAAGTATACTGGCCTTATTTTTTTGAACAAACAAGATTATTACCTCATCAATTCAGATAAGGTCTGCATTATTTTCTCGCTGCTAGCATTTAGCGTGACCCCGACTGACCTCTGTAGCGTTCAGGGGTGACCGGCGAGCCCACTCGAACATGTGCTCATAGACGTTCCCGTCATATCGTCCCAGGACCGATTTCAGCCTCCTGTCGTGGAAGTCAAAAGCATCTACCAGCGCCACAGCGTTGGGCCTCAACTGAGACAGCAGCTCCTTGATACGAACAGAGATCTGATGCACCTGGGGCACATTCAGCAGTCCAGCCTGAAATAAAACAGACAGAGATGTGGATGAAAACGTGCTGCTGGACTTGCTGCCTGAATGGCGAGGAATCAGATAGTAGAGATAGTGGGTTGTTCCTGTTAAACAAAACAAGTCTTGTGTTATATTTTCAATTTAAAGTTCAGCTGATAAAACAAAAATGAATCTGCCTCATTTGATCAGGAAGAAGGCCAACAGCCAGCCAGGCATACAAATCATACACACAAAGACCCCATTTTGCTACCTCTGAGACAAAGAGACTATTGATGGTGGTGTTCATATGGAAGCGGACAATAAAACCGACCAACTGCACAACACATAGATTATGTAAATAACTGCAGCAGCTTTGCAAAATATGGCTCTAACACTTGCAATAACACGAACCAGTGACCGTTGATAAGATGGTTTTTCTGACCTGGAGGAAGTCTCCAGAGTTGTTTGTGATGCCATGCAGGGCATACAGCAGAGCCAGGGTCGACAGCACTGAGTGTATCGCTGTGTCACCGATCTCCCCCAGCTTGTCCGTGAAGAGCTTCACTACAACATAGTGACAGTGGGCCTGAAGACAAAAAAAAACAAAACAGGGGGACAGGTAAATAAATGAAAGACATTTAAGACAACAAACAAGAAAAAAGGGATAGAACAAGAAGAATTGAACTGTCCCTTTAAATTGTGTCACAGCATCGTGATCTCACACACACACACACACACAAAGAACTGAACTTACATCTGAAGCTCTGACCAGGTCAATAGCACTGTTGTTCCAGGCGTCCTCCTGGCTCTTCCTGCGTTGTAACTCATGCTGGATGCTCTTTGCTGCCAGCTCAACTAGACTAAAAAAAAAACAAAAACAAAAAAACACACACACACACACACACACACACACACACACACACACATACACACACATCATCTGCATTAACCTATGATGTCATTAACAGTGAGGTAAACAGCAACATGCCGGACCAACCGGGTGGAATCTCCATAGTAGCTGCTGATTTTAATCAACTCAAAACATGTAGCAGGATTAAGGACAAATGCAAACTAATAAATTTACCTTCTAATTTAAATAAATTTGAAAGACACTTTCTACCTCCCCTGCTTTAACAACAAGGCAACACATATTTGTGTTCGACTGTGGGTTTTACATAAAACACAGGCTTACTTGTTACTTTAAAAAAAGTTGTGCCTATAGAATTTCCCTGTAAATCTAGAACTTTTCTTATGGAATAAGACTGCCTTTTCACAAATAAACTATTATAAATCGAATCTATATATAGATAAAGATATATAGATGTATATATTTTTAGAAGACTGAATATGTTGCAGGAAACCTTCAGAAAGAAACACAGAGGAAATGATTACTCCCTAAGCCCTCTAATGTCTGAACTGGCAGGCTATATTTTGTCACCCTCCATCAGACTGGCTTAGCTGCTGTTTGTGCTCACCACACAGCTGACACTGACTGCCTGATGAATTTAGATGTGACTAAGGCTGACAGTATGCACGTATGTGATCAAGGCAGCACATCGCCTCAGGAACATGAAAACTGATCATGATGATTAATGTTGACATCTGAAGCACTAGCCGGCACCAATACCTGGGATAAAAATCTAACTGTGTTATGAAATAGCAGACAGTGTTACTATCCTTCTTCTTTTCAAGCACTTAATAAACATAATAATAACACAGAAAGACCAATTTCTACATCTTAACATCATACACATGCAACTTTGAGCAAAGAGTGGAGGGGTCAATGCAGCAGTACATTGATGAAGGACAATAAATATAGCTACTTAAAAAATAAATAAAAACTGTTTCACAACATACATAACAAAAAATGTGTCCAACGAAAATGTAAAGCATGTGAAATGGTACAAGGCGTTAAATACTTAAGCCAGAAATGAGAATAAAAGCAATATTTCAAGCAACTAGGTCACTTTCTCTCCTGCTCTTGTCTCTTACATGGCAGCTCGCTGCTTGTAGACTTCCACCAGGCTCGCCAGGTCGTTTATGTCGACCACGGTTGGTCTGGCAGCGACAGGCTGAGGCTGGACCCTCCGATGCGTTGCTTCATTCAGATATGAGACAATGCCGCTCAGCTGCTGTCCTGCCTTAGCCTGCCGGTAGCTCTTCACCAAATATCTGCATAGACAGAAGTTGAGGAGGCATGCAGGTGAGGGTTTCACAACAAAACATGGGTGACAGAACAAGCTAGTGCGCTAAGTCAGTCATATACAAATGCAGTATGATTATCTTTTTACTAACACAACAAACAATGTGTGGTTTCATATGTCACCTTCTACATTCATTCTCGTTCACAACACCTTTATCCACTGTGTGTGTACTTTCAGTAATTGTTCGTTCCTTGCCATGGAAACAATATACCTTCAAAGGGACAAAATACCATACAAGTTTTTGAAACTGCACAGCTGACCTTTGTAGTACTGGTGATATGAAACCACAATAGCTATCATTTCGGCATATAAAATATCACCCGTGTTTGTTTTTGTTGTGGGTGGAGTGCTGGTGTGTCCCCGTGCATCAGTGGTATGATAGCGCTGCTGAGTGGGCGAATGTTTATGTCTGTATGTGCCTGTATTTGTCTCGGCCTCATTTTCATTCTGTTAAAGCACGTGATAAAATGATGGGTGAAAAAGCTAAACGCGTGTGTGTGAGCACTGTTCTTTGAGTTTCTGTACTAAAAACTGCATTTTAGGAAAGAAGCAGATGTTGTGAGTTTACGTGTAACAACTTAAAAAGTAAAGTAAAATTAAAGTAAGAACATCTCTCCTGCTGTATTAGCACATTTGTAGCGGGTGTTTGAATTGGGTGGAAAACGTGGCAGGCTGTGAACCTGGTCCTAGTGAAAGGGTCATATTGTGTTTCTGCGTGACAAGTTACCTCGCAGTCTGCAGCATCATGACTGTGTTCTCTCCCTCGTAGGTGCATGTTGGGGTGAACTCGACGTAAATGTCCGGCAAGGCACTGCTGCGGGAGTAGCCGTGGCCGCCGCATGACATGCGGCATACCTCAATGCCAGCGTTGGCTGCCCACGTGGTGAAGGCCTTCAGACCAGCAGACAGGGCATGGAGCTGTAGATAAGAGGGCAGAGAAGTTGACAATGGCTTTATGAAAGCCTAAACAGTGGATGATAATTATATTTAAAAAAAAAATCAAATAAACACATAGGCACCTAAGTAGCAAATACAAAGAACTTCCTAGAAGTAAAGCTGAAAGAATTATTAATGACCCTCCTCAGCAACTACACAGTGAATTCGATGAGATGGATGATCCATTGCCCTGAAGACATAGTATGGTGATAGGGCTGGGCAACATGACCTGCAAACAATATCATAATTTTTAAGGCTATATCAAAATACACCATATATATCTCAAAATGTTCCACTCCACTAAACTACTAAATATGTTACTGTTATAATCAAGCTAATGTTATATAATAAAGTTAAATAAACTACTGTTATAATAAGGTTACATAAAATACTGTAAGAATTAAGTTTAAAAATGTTTTTATGATAAAGCCAAATAAAGGATTGTTTTAATAAAAGTAAATAAAGTGCTGTATAATAAACTTAAATAAAGGACTGTTAAAATTAAATACTGTTATAATAAAGGTTAAACTGTACAATCAAGCGGGATAAAGCAGTTATAATTAAAGTGAATAAATTGTTTACAATATTGTTCAATCAAGTGCTGTTATAACAAATTTAAAAAAGAGTGTAATCAGAAAACCTGTCAATCAACCAAACAGACAGAGGGATCACAGCTTTTATAGTCAGAATATAGCATGTTAATCATAATACTTGATTTGAAAAAATTGCAAGTTGTGTCGGCTTTCGCGCTGACTTACAAATCAGGCATTCCAATGATTTCACAGCTTTAACCAGCACATATCTCCTCAAAATAGCTGCAAAGACTGAGGCTGATCTACAACCCCGTCAGTCAGTCTGCACCATCCTCAGTCACTCAGTCATCATTAAGCCTTGATCACATCCTACATGTGTATTTCCTGTCAGTACCTCAGGCATTTCACTGAAGTCCCCCTGGTTGATGTCCCCACTGATGCGATGGTAGGTCTGCTTCATGTACTGTCCAACAAAAGTGTAGGCATAGGCTGTAGCCAGCAGAGGGAACAGCTTGTACTGCTGTGTCTGGTAATCGAGGATCTGAGGCTCGGGCTCTCTGTGTTACAGAAACATACAGGCTTGAGTTTTAGTGTCATATAGAGGTTTTACTTTCCTTTGATACATGAGGATGTGGCGGGACATAGAATCATAAAAAAAACCAGTGCTACTTCCCTTTCCTGCTGGAATAATGTCCCCATTTCTGAACCCCTGAAACCAATTTCATGTGTTGAATGCTCTGTTATGGATCAAAGATAACTGAGATACAAATATCATTATTCTATTTTGACATATCGGCCCTGTTCTGTTTACTGTATAAACCATAAACTGTTTAAGTCACATTCTTACAATACAAACTAAAGTAAATTGAACTTGTTTTTTACATTCTTAATCATGAAAGTTAGGTACCAGTCTACCATTCAGTTAAATGCAATTATATATTTATAATTTGTTATTTGAGAGTTTTGCACATGCAGCATTAAGCATGTGTTTGTTTTTTCTCACAGCTTTTCTGAGTTATGCATTGTGTGTGCATCTGTTTGCAGAAAAGCCTTTATGCGTGCATTTGTAATGACTGACCCCGGCCGGATTTCAGACTGGTGTCGAACAGCGCTGTAGCGGATGGCGATGGTGCAGGACTTAGAGAGGGCCCGGGCTGACTCGCCAACAATCATGGAGCGGATGAACACCATGGTGCCGTAGGTCAGCTTGGCACTTGGTGGCTTCACATAGGTCCCATCTGGCTCCACCTGGTGGAGAGACAGAGTCTTTTAACTAGAGGAGTGAAAGTTGCATTTTAAATGCAATATATAAATTCAATTTATTATAACAACATTTTATTAGACACACCTAGATAAAGTAATGCAGTCTTCTACAACAGTCCTGGAATAAATGCTGCATTAATGGAGGTTGTAATGTAAAGTATTTTTTTAGACTGTTTGAGATGTTAATTCATCTTCATGGTCATTCAACAGAATGTTTGTGGTATTGTAAAGTTGTATGTACTGACAGGTATTTCTATCTGAAACAGGTTCTCCATGCATCTTTCAGCAGTATGCAGATGAATCAGGTGCTTCTCAGTTTAAAGACAGCAAACTTACAGCGAGAAAAAGGGAACTGGAGCACACTGATTGATCTGCAGCCGTTAATTGTGCAAACAGACTTAATTTCAACATTACTGTGTCTTCATTAGAGTCAAGTTCTATTGTTTTAGCCACAGTTTATACATCTCTCTGTATACTTTACTGCAGTTTGACAGCATCACAGATGACATCCTTTAAAATGACCACAATGTTGAACGAACACCTCTCTGAAACACTTTCAACCAAAACCTTAACATTTGAACCTTTATGACGGCAGGGTTTACTGCAGGAATGTTGAATTGAAATACATTGCTTTTAGCTAACTTTACCTAATCAATTGGTTACTGAGTATTTATACACTAGGCCTGAGGGGTTTTACAGTATTTCAGTATAACAGGGTATTAAGAAATTCCTACAGTATATGATTTTCAATACTGTCATATATAGAGACGCTCCGCTTTCTTTTAAACTCACAATGACAGGCCAGATAGAGGATATATTGTATGCAGTGCACATCATGTACCACCAAAGGTCCCTACTCATGGAACAGGCAGCTAAGCGGACAAACATGGCTACTGCAAGTGCTGTGGATAACGTTACAGTACTGTAAACAGGCAGCTAGTAATGGACGAAATCTGTATGTTTTCACATCTAACTCAGTAAAATCAGAGTTTACTTTAACCTAACCAGAGCTGGTGATTGTTGAAACAGTAAACTAACTTAAAAAATGAGTAACAAGACTAAACAAGTTTTATTTTGTTTCTGTAGAGTTTGAGTAAAGTGCGATATACATTGGATATACAAGGCAATCAAGCTAACATTATTCCTAGTTTGGTAAAAGAGAGAAACTTGAATTCAGAACATGAACAGTGCAGTTTTTCTTCTTAATAAGGAAATGGATACAAGAACATTACATTTCCTGACATTTTGTGAATTTATATTGTTTATATAATCAGACTGAAAAAGCTAAGAGAGCTTTAAGAATGTAGTGAACTTTCCAGTTGGGGAAGGTATGAAAGACTAGATACAGCCTAAGCCTAAAATACAATATTACTACACTGAATATACGGTATTCTGACACTGACATTATGTCCTATATATATAAGATTTACTGATTGGGAAAAAAACAACTTTTGCATAATATGAGTTTCATGACTGAATTAAAAGAAAATGTAAATGCTGATGACTAAAGCCACATATACCCAAGCTGATTATTCTGCATTAAACAACAATATTTGCACATCTGTAATTGCAATAACTTTTGTTTATGTGACACATAACAGAACTGCAAATGCAACAATCCTTCCCTATTTGGTAACCTAACTGTCATGCAGGTCTTTGCTTAACTTTTAAAGTATCTGCAAAGAATAGCATGTTTTACACTCTCTAGTGACGATAGACAAGCAGTGATGAGAACCACCAATCTGGTGATTGCCTCTGGTGTAGGCATCGAAGCAATTACACTGACAGCCATCCTTTCACAAAAGAAGATCAAATCTTGGACAACAAAAATTATTTCATCAATTTGAAAAGATCTGAACTTAGGGAAACTCAGTTCAAATATTGTAACCTCACCTTGGCGTATTTCATCAGCATGTTCTCCCGTGGGATTCGTACATTCTCTAGCTTCAGGAAGCCGTTGTCAACTTCACTGAAGCCAAACTTGGGGCCGATGTCTCCAACCACAATACCTGAGAGAGACAAGAAAAAAAGACACAGACTGAAAAAAGGAAGGCAGAGACGCAAAGGTGTACGAGGACTGACTTAACCACAAACACCACATCCAGAGGGACGTCACAGATGGTGGTTACCTGGCAGGGGTACGTGTGTGTTCATGTCACGAATGGGTACGATGAAAGCATGCAGACCATGGCAGTTTCCTTGTGTGTAAAGCTGGGCTAGAACAATCGCATGGTTTGAGGTCTTTCCAACTAGAAAGGGAGAGAGTGAGAGAGTTCAAATTAGTTTCTTCTGAATGTCAATGAAGCTCTCTTAGCCTCAAAGAAAAACCAAAAAGAAGCAGCATAACATTGTGAGGAAAACATAACACATTATTTAAACTCACAGAGATTCTGATACAATGCCAAATCCAGGCTGCAAAATGACTCTGTCCACTTCTGCAGAGACATGATGACTGTGTGAATGTACTTACGTCCTCCAGGCCACCATTTGATGGAGCTGACTGTGGGACTGTTCAAGACAAACTCCTGTGTGGATGGGTCATAGGTGGCTGTGGTCTCCAGCCCCCTGAGGTGGGTGCCTAGAGAGAGACAACACGTCAAAGCCAACTAAAGACAAAATGAACTGATGTAACTTGAAGATGAATAAATTCATCATACAGAACATATTAATATTTTAGCGTCAATCACACAAGGACAACAGATAACTCAAAACATGAAAAATGTGAATGGATAGAAAACATGTTTAGCCCTTGACAACTTCAAAAATGTATTAACAGATAGCTGAGCTCTTTACAATGAGAAACAAAATGAATGAAGCCAACATACAGGAGGAAAACAGTGCACTTTATAGTTGTTTGACAGATCTAAAAACATATCAAAAATCACATTTTAAGATCATTCATGCTGCATGTTTCATGCCGTTTGCTTGGTGGCCGCTGAATTTGCATCTAACACAAGCAAAACAGGATGTTCCTGTTCAAACTGGAACATGTTCTGCTATACTAGTCTGCAACTGAAGGCACATCTCAGCCTACAACAAGCTATCTAAAATTGTTAGTAAAGACACAATTTTGTTAAAGGTACATACAAAGGGTTTGTCTAAGAGTGGTATCTGGCGCAGGCTTGTGGTCATGGAGCATGACAAGTGACAAACTATTATAGAGGTTTGGGCATGCAACTCAAAGGAAATTTTAATTTGGTACAAACTTTTGTTAACTTCATATTTGTAAAGTAGGTCTTATGGTACTATCAGTCAGGCGGGCTATGCACATCAAACATTTGACCTACAATGGATGTTTGATTGTGTTACTCGATTGGGCCATTATTGTAGCAGAATTATTTGCGAACGTGTGTAGAGAGCTGTGTAACTGTCAGTCCATCTGCATAATCAAATCTGTCAATGTAACAAAAATATAGCCACAATCTGTATTCAGATTTGCAGGTGTATTGAGATTTGTTAACGTGTTGACAATTCTGATAATACGTACATAGATCTACATAGATGTTTATGGTTGATAGTTTAAGTATTTGGCACCAAAAGTTGGAAATGCAGACAAGTCTCCCACACTGTGCTTATATAGTCTACAATCCACAGACTGCATATGCATATACAGTACATATACAAAAACGTTCAGGTTTTTGTTATATACCCTTAATTTTAGACTTGATCGCTAAATGATCAGTATCCATTATGTATCAGTAGAAGAAATTAGTTACTCAACCTCAAGTGACAATGCTTTTTTCAGGTTTCTAGGGCTGCCCCTTGAAAGTCAGAGATTCAAATCATCAGTCGAAGACCCTCAGTCAACTGAGATTGCTACAAGTCCAGCAGTCATTCTTTTTCTGTGCTGTGTATTTCTGGGGATGTTGTGGTCCCCAGATTTTGCTGTGGAGTGAGTTCTCTTGACTGTCATGCTACTCTTTGGAGCAGGGAGCTGCAGACATGCAGGCATTGCCATGGAGGAGAGAGAAGAGACCTTCTGCTTAGAAGTCGTGAATTTACAGCTCACAGCAACTTAATGTTATACAGTTTTTTGGCTTTTGTTTGATATTTAGTGTCAGAAAAGTGATGCACATTTCCGACCCATCATTAAAGCTGTTAGCTTGTTTACTACACATGAATGATGCTGTTATACTGAACATCCTGCTGAGCCCATTCAACTTTAAAACTCTGTGTGGAAAACAAAATAAACAGTCAAATATTCATATTAAATAGCCAAATCCAATTTAACCGGCATAATTCTGAGTTGGGTACAGGCCTACAGATTTTGCAACCCTTCCTCTGCACACACACATAGTTCTGCTACAATAAAGGCTTCAAATTTATCCTTGTCAATTTAAAACAGCTTAGAAAATAAATTAAACATGGGAATTGTTTACAGCGTGTCTGCCCTCTCATGTATCTTTCCCTTCTTGACTGCATTTAATTGTAAGGATATAAAAAACACTACCAAGGCAGACTGACAATAAACTTTCTTGAATAATTATTAATGGAAGTTTAGAAACAATAAATATTAGTGCTTATTAGATCAACATTAGCTTGAATTAAAGCCTGAGAAGTATCACAATGTTAAAATGTAGCACCAGTTTGTTTTTGCAATGAAGTAAGACACATATAAACATCATTTCTACACAATTTGGGGTCCAACAGCAACGATAAAGCAACTAAATAATCCCTATTTATGGTCAGGCCTCAACAAGCCTGCTGCTAGGGACGCTCTGTTTATTTTACCATGGCCCATCTCAGTCTGAGCGTAGGTGCCGATGATCTCTAGATTCCAGGCAGGCATGAAGAAACGGTCCATTTGCTCTGGGGTGGCCTGGTTGAGCAGTGTGGGCAGGAACATCCCCAGATGGAGATCCAAGGGCTCTGGCCTGTCTGGGTGCACACAGCTAGGCCACGCAGGACAGGGGCAAATTGGGAAAGAAAAGGAAGTAGTAATGTGGAAAGGGCAAGGAGGGGGGTCCGTAGGAATATTTTGATGGAAGCAATTTTATGGAAAATTTTAACCATACAAGTTCAAATGAATGAGCAGATAATGTTGGATAAAGCATTTTTTTAAAATCCATTATAGTTAAGAATCAATGTGGTTCAAATGAAGAAGAAGCGAGTAAAGAGATAGAGACAGCGCAGCAGTAAGCATTGAGGGAAGAAGTGACAAAGACAAATAAAAACAGCTTGTGAGCATATCATGCATATTGGTTTAATCATATGGCAATTATTTGGCTTCACTCTTTTAGGAGCTGCATTGATCAAGTTTCTCTGACACGTGAGTTAAAATACCCCAGTTATTAAAGTATTAAAGCACTTTAGTTTCAGCCAGTTCTCAGTTTTGGCTCTGCTGGCCCATGTTCATGGTCTCTGATCATAAACTGATCAAATCAAAGCATAAACATCACACAAACCCTTAATTAAGCTGCCTCTTGCATTTTTTTACATCAAGTTGCCAAACCTAAACTTCTTGCTATCACTACCTGGATGTTCAACTACTCTGACAACATACAGTTTGAAGCCACAAAAAATGTCTGGTTGAACTTTTCATTGAACTGCATAGAGAGATACATGAAAACTAGACCTGCTCCTCTCTTAAGTGCATGTTTCTCAGGCCCAGTAACTACAGCTTCGAAAAGAGATTTACTGAGATGACATGTATATTTTGGACTGTATGCATAATGATATCGGCACATCATCCATATCGGCGATTACTGGCTTTAAAACATATTAGCATTTCAGATATTGGCAAAAAATCCTATATTGTACATCCCTACTTTGGACACTAAGGCAAGGATTGGCAGATAATAATGTGTAGGTAAGTGCAGTTTAGGCAAATTTAACTGCCTTTTTTGTGATCTGCCTGTTTTATTACTTTTACTCCTTTTATCTGCTTTATTCTTGTTTACCTTTTGTATACCCATATTGTTCTGGGCTTTTTGTTTGACTGTTCTAGACCTTTCTCTGTTTGGCATGTTTGTTGATGTTGATTTTATTATTACCCGAGTTCGTGCCTTTGCTTTGTCTGTCAAAGCCTTTTGTAAACAACTGTTTTTAAAGGTTCTATATAAATAAAGTTATTATGATTTAATTTAAAAAAATATTTAGGGCACTAATCTGATTGATTTGTTTAATTGCTGAGTTGTTTTTCTTTTCTTAAAATTTACAGCTTTTCTTCAGTTTATAGTAGATTGATGATTTGGGGACATTTAATGACATCACCTTTTATTGTGATGGGCATTTGTCACTGCTTTTCTGTGTTTTATGGACTGAAAAATTAATCCATTAATCAAGCAAGAAAAGATTCATAAGATAGTTATTTGCAGCTAGGGCTGAGGTATCAAAATTATGAAACAGTACCAATACCAGTAACTTTGTTTTCTACTTAATACCCATCATGTCAATTGAAGTATTAAGTTACGTAACATGCCAAAGGCATGTAGTATAGTGATACATTCAAACATTTCGGCAACATCTAACCATGCTGAACTGCCAACTCAATCAAATTTGCTGCCTCCAACTTCAACACACCACAAACTGCATGAGTTGTAGCTGCTGCAGTGGTGGACCAATCACACATAGCATCAAATTAATCAATCAATTTTTTTTTTTGGTCGGGGTACAAAAAGGGTTAAATATAGGTATTGTCTGCCTGGGGAATAGTGTTGTCAAGATACTGGAATTTCTAACTTTAATACAATATCTTAGAAAATATTGACATTATAATATCACATAATACTGCCTTTAATAGCACCTAAAATGCTGGATTTTGAATTAGTAAGTATGCAAATTCATACACTGATCCAATGCCATGTAATTTATTCGTAAACTTTCAAGAAGTTTCACACCTAGATAAAAATTGAAATTTTCCTGAAATTAACTCTCTTTTGCTGTTTAAAAACAATAGCCTCCACAGAAAAGTTGTACTGTTCAGCCACTGGCAACTGCTGATTTAGACTGGTGAAGAACTGATTTCTGGTAATAGTGTAAACTTTGTTAATAATATGACCCGGTGTTGGTCCTACCTGCCAAAACACAGGTGAACAAAATGTTCATTAAAGATGGGACCATTGGTTCTAAAATTTCAGTGTAGGTTTGCACAGATTTAATACTAATTCATAATAAAATCCACTTGACTTTGTTATAGCTGGGCAACAAACAATAGGTGGTTTGGCCTACATTCTCTCAGATTACAAAGAGACATTCAGAGGCTCGGACTCAGCCTCATTATGGGATCCCAGACCACATATTTGCGCAGCAAGTAATGTAGCCCTTGCTTTTGATGTCATGAAAAGGACAAAACATAGTTCTGACCAGTTTCACTTCCTAGTCTACACAACCTACTAATCCTAACATCACAACTTTTCTGCCCACTTAATATGTCAACAGCCAAACCAAAGACAGAGCAGATAATTATGACTATTGATTAGAATGATTTGAAACTGAGTGCATCATTTGTAAAGAGATGCAAAGCAATCAAGACACATCAATCAAAATGCACACAAGCTTTACCATTAGTGCATCATTATGACATAAAGATGGAGTGTGAGAGTTGTGAGTCGGTAAGTAATAGAATTACCGGTAGATGGGAATACGTTTCGGAAAATGTGAGACAAAACTAATTTTTACTAGTATTTTATTTTAGGATACTATTAACTCCGAAGGTGTAAGGGACAACCATTAGTAAAGCAATGTTAATACAGCTGCATGAACTTAACTAGCCACCTATCACTATCTCTTGTTAGAACAAGATGTAAAGTATGATGAACATAATTGTTAGGACACACATGCAATTACTACATTACTACTACAATTTGCTACATGATTTAGATCTGTCAAACACGTACAAAAAGTCAGCAGAACTGCTCCTGGTTCTAAATAGTCCATTACCTGCTGTAACGCACTCTTTTACTGCCCCCATTATCATGTTGGCAACACACTGAAAAGCTCAAATGTCAATTTGTTCTATTTAATGACAGCCTGCCGAAGTTGTCTCTGAAGGCCTTCAACAACAAGCAAGTGAGTATGTTAAGGGCTTAGTCCAGGACTGACCGTGACCCATCTCAGTTTGGGCATATGTGCCCACGGCCTGGAAGGACTCTGCCAGAGGTAACCACTTCCTGGACTGCTCAGGGTCACACTGGCTGTACAGGGTCGGGAGGAACATGACATAGTGTAGACCCAAGGCCTCATGCTGGTTGCCTCTAACCATACTGGGTGAAGGAAAGGTAGAGGATACGATTCAAGTTTAGGCTTGAAGTTACTCACACGTTGTGAAGCTACTGTATTTGCTGACTCACTATGATATGCAAGCATTGATTTCTATGGCCGGGTCCAAGTTTACCTCTCAATTTACTTGTTTGGACAATGTCACTCTGTCAACCAGGATGTTATTCAGCGATCAGTAAAACTGTATTTGGGGTCGACCGATATTGGTTTTCAGGGCCGATACTGATGCAGATTATAAGTGCTTAATGAGACTGATGGCAATACATATAAATCGGCAAAATGCAAATTATCGGTCCGTGTAATCGGCCAGGCTGAAAATCTGTCGACCTGAAATAAGTAACTAGGAAAAGTCTCTGGTTGAGGTAGGTACTTAAAAGTGGATAAAGCCGCAGACTACATTTAGCGCTTTTTAAATAAATATTATTATTAATATATTATACTAGATATTACTTGTTGTGGAACAGGTGTATTTGCTGACTCTCTATATTAAGTAAACACTGACAGTCTGATTTTTATGGCCAAGGTTCAAGTTTATCTTACTAATTTTCTATTTTGGACAATTTCACTCTGTCGACTGGGATGTTATTCAGTGGTCAATAAAATTGTGATAAAACGAGTACTAAGACTTTCAGATAAAAATAAGAAGTCTCTGGTTGAGGCACTCATTACAACTGGATAAAGCGGCAGCATTTGTTTTTTCTTACTTGCATTACATTTGTACAGACGGCGGACAAATTAAAGGAAAAACTAGAATGCTGCAGTACTGTCTGTCTTGCAAAAGACCTCAATCTCAATGACATTGCCAGATTAAATAAAAAGCTTTATATATAATTCAGAAAGCATCTTGTGTAGGAATGTTGTTCATCCCCCAGTAGAGATACACAGATCTAGTAATGTGCACTGAAGCTGTTGTGGAGGCTCATAGTGGCCTGACTTCATACTAAGGGCCCTGACACACCAATCCGTCAATGTCTGGCCTTTAATGAGCATCTGTCGCCCTAGTTTTTGAGGTGTTCCCTGCACTGTTGCCACTAGTGGGTCCTTGTTTGCTGTTCTTCAGCTGTTTTAAACGACTACATTCACAGGAGTGTTGGATTGAAAAAACTTCATATTTTAGGCAAGATTATTTTTTTAGCCATTTAGCTCTCTAGAAGAAAACTATTGTAATAGTTTGTGTAATTGTACGCTAGCGCACTTAAAGTATAATTGGTTCTTCAAACATATACTTGTACTTGTACTTACTAGTGTCTTGAATCCATCCTGTCAGTCTTCAAGTTTTCCTTTATGAATAACAAATACAGACTACTCACACCTGCTGGTATGAAGAGTTATTTCCTTTGACGTAGCTGCAGAACGTACATGCTAGCTGGCCATTGGCTGATGTCTTTGCAGTGTGTACAAACACATCTTTTTGGCCGAGACACAGGAGGCATGGGGCGACATGAGGTGAAACAACGAACTAGTTCTTTGATGTCGGTTTGCTGTTTCTGGGTCTTAAGACACTATATGTTGGTTTTCCTTTTATTTTTCACCCATTTTAGGTTTTCCATAAACCACCCATCCTGCACTCTTACTTTTTTCCCTCTGAAGCAGCCACACTTAGAATGACTACAGTGAAAAACTCACTGCATGTAAACATCAGATAGACCGAACAGAAAGATAAAGAGTGCAGGATCACAGCACACTGAAAGTTTGAACAGAATCTCTCCTGCAACACACAGTAAAACCTGGTTATCTATTACACTGCATTACATTGTACAGCCGGTGAATGCTGGGAGCTTGCATACCCTCTGACACAGTTTTAGCTCGATCCTGTGTTGAACTTTGATTCCCTTGCATTTGTTTGCTTAGAGACCACACACAGAAAAGATTGTCAGCCATGTTAAAATCACACATTTTCTCCAAAGACAATTTTTTTCACCAGGAAGTTTTTAAAGCACCCTGTTGTTTAGTCATTTGGTGCAGTCGCAGGACGGTTGTGGAACTGGTGCCATATACATGTTAAAATGGTCCACAACATATCTTTGGTATTTGAAACAAACCTTGGTAATGTTAGTTTGTATACTGCATGTCTGTTAATGAACAATCCAGGTATGTTATTTAATTACGGCCATAAAGAACAGTAAGGTTGTGGTAGCATTACAATTTCTTTTTAATTATTAACAGATAAAACTAACAACGCAATAACATATTGATTCTGTGGAAAGTATTGAAAAAGTTTCAACAGTCAGAATAAATATGTATCAAGAAAGTGATATCTTTGACAATATTACTGGAGACGTTTCTATTACAGTTGTTCCAATATCAATACAAGTATCGCAAAATGCCTCCTATAATACTGCCTTTAATAACACCTAAAATGCTGGATTTTGAATTGGTAGGTATTCAAATTCATACACTGATCTAATGCCATGTAATTTATTCGTAAACTTTCAAGAAGTTTCACACCTAGATAAAATTGAAATTTTCCTGAAATTAACTCTCTTTTGCTGTTTAAAAACAATAGCCTCCACAGAAAAGTTGTACTGTTCAGCCACTGGCAACTGCTGATTTAGACTGGTGAAGAACTGATTTCTGGTAATAGTGTAAACTTTGTTAATAATATGACCCGGTGTTGGTCCTACCTGCCAAAACACAGGTGAACAAAATGTTCATTAAAGATGGGACCATTGGTTCTAAAATTTCAGTGTAGGTTTGCACAGATTTAATACTAATTCATAATAAAATCCACTTGACTTTGTTATAGCTGGGCAACAAACAATAGGTGGTTGGCCTACATTCTCTCAGATTACAAAGAGACATTCAGAGGCTCGGACTCAGCCTCATTATGGGATCCCAGACCACATATTTGCGCAGCAAGTAATGTAGCCCTTGCTTTTGATGTCATGAAAAGGACAAAACATAGTTCTGACCAGTTTCACTTCCTAGTCTACACAACCTACTAATCCTAACATCACAACTTTTCTGCCCACTTAATATGTCAACAGCCAAACCAAAGACAGAGCAAATAATTATGACTATTGATTAGAATGATTTGAAACTGAGTGCATCATTTGTAAAGAGATGCAAAGCAATCAAGACACATCAATCAAAATGCACACAAGCTTTACCATTAGTGCATCATTATGACATAAAGATGGAGTGTGAGAGTTGTAAGTCGGTAAGTAATAGAATTACCGGTAGATGGGAATACGTTTCGGAAAATGTGAGACAAAACTAATTTTTACTAGTATTTTATTTTAGGATACTATTAACTCCGAAGGTGTAAGGGACAACCATTAGTAAAGCAATGTTAATACAGCTGCATGAACTTAACTAGCCACCTATCACTATCTCTTGTTAGAACAAGATGTAAAGTATGAACATAATTGTTAGGACACACATGCAATTACTACATTACTACTACAATTTGCTACATGATTTAGATCTGTCAAACACGTACAAAAAGTCAGCAGAACTGCTCCTGGTTCTAAATAGTCCATTACCTGCTGTAACGCACTCTTTTACTGCCCCCATTATCATGTTGGCAACACACTGAAAAGCTCAAATGTCAATTTGTTCTATTTAATGACAGCCTGCCGAAGTTGTCTCTGAAGGCCTTCAACAACAAGCAAGTGAGTATGTTAAGGGCTTAGTCCAGGACTGACCGTGACCCATCTCAGTTTGGGCATATGTGCCCACGGCCTGGAAGGACTCTGCCAGAGGTAACCACTTCCTGGACTGCTCAGGGTCACACTGGCTGTACAGGGTCGGGAGGAACATGACATAGTGTAGACCCAAGGCCTCATGCTGGTTGCCTCTAACCATACTGGGTGAAGGAAAGGTAGAGGATACGATTCAAGTTTAGGCTTGAAGTTACTCACACGTTGTGAAGCTACTGTATTTGCTGACTCACTATGATATGCAAGCATTGATTTCTATGGCCGGGTCCAAGTTTACCTCTCAATTTACTTGTTTGGACAATGTCACTCTGTCAACCAGGATGTTATTCAGCGATCAGTAAAACTGTATTTGGGGTCGACCGATATTGGTTTTCAGGGCCGATACTGATGCAGATTATAAGTGCTTAATGAGACTGATGGCAATACATATAATCGGCAAAATGCAAATTATCGGTCCGTGTAATCGGCCAGGCCGAAAATCTGTCGACCTGAAATAAGTAACTAGGAAAAGGCTCTGGTTGAGGTACTTAAAAGTGGATAAAGCTGCAGACTACATTTAGCGCTTTTTAAATAAATAATATTATTATTAATATTATACTTGATATTACTTGGTGTGGAACAGGTGTATTTGCTGACTCTCTATATTAAGTAAACACTGACAGTCTGATTTTTATGGCCAAGGTTCAAGTTTATCTTACTAATTTTCTATTTTGGACAATTTCACTCTGTCGACTGGGATGTTATTCAGTGGTCAATAAAATTGTGATAAAACGAGTAACTAAGACTTTCAGATAAAATAAGATAGGTATGAAGAGTTATTTCCTTTGACGTAGCTGCAGAACGTACATGCTAGCTGGCCATTGGCTGATGTCTTTGCAGTGTGTACAAACACATCTTTTTGGCCGAGACACAGGAGGCATGGGGCGACATGAGGTGAAACAACGAACTAGTTCTTTGATGTCGGTTTGCTGTTTCTGGGTCTTAAGACACTATATGTTGGTTTTCCTTTTATTTTCACCCATTTTAGGTTTTCCATAAACCACCCATCCTGCACTCTTACTTTTTTCCCTCTGAAGCAGCCACACTTAGAATGACTACAGTGAAAAACCCACTGCATGTAAACATCAGATAGACCGAACAGAAAGATAAAGAGTGCAGGATCACAGCACACTGAAAGTTTGAACAGAATCTCTCCTGCAACACACAGTAAAACCTGGTTATCTATTACACTGCATTACATTGTACAGCCGGTGAATGCTGGGAGCTTGCATACCCTCTGACACAGTTTTAGCTCGATCCTGTGTTGAACTTTGATTCCCTTGCATTTGTTTGCTTCGAGACCACACACAGAAAAGATTGTCAGCAATGTTAAAAATTACACATTTTACACATTTTCTCCAAAGACAATTTTTTTTCACCAGGAAGTTTTTAAAGCACCCTGTTGTTTAGTCATTTGGTGCAGTCGCAGGACGGTTGTGGAACTGGTGCCATATACATGTTAAAACGGTCCACAACATATCTTTGGTATTTGAAACAAACCTTGGTAATGTTAGTTTGTATACTGCATGTCAGTTAATGAACAATCCAGGTATGTTATGTAATTACGGCCATAAAAAACAATAAGGGTGTGGTAGCATTACAGTCGCTGTATTGTGTAACATGTCAACCATGTAAATTAGGTCATAGGTCATAATAGTTTGCTTTTATCAAAAACATGCAGTCAGTGGGTACAAAAATATATCACACGAACATATTGTGTCGCTAAAATTAAGCTTGTGGAAAACAGAACTGTTTCAGAATCGTAAGTGATGACCAGTAAACATATTATTTCTTTTTCAACACTAATTGTGTGCCTCACCAGTACAATACTACTGCGCATCGAACTGAAAAGACATAAAAAAAAGAAATAACTGGATTTAAATAATTGTTAAATGCCTAATATTGCTTGGTAAACAGGATTTTGATGATACTTGGGCATAACTTATATCTCTGAGTTCCAAAATTCTCACATTGAGGTATCATGATATATAGTTCTCATATACAAATAGAGCCTCTTTTTAAGCCGTGGCATCTTTTTTTGAGAATTTTAAAGGACATACTATATTTCTATCTCTCCTGACAGTGGATTTGACTGCCTTGAAATCACACAGACCTATCTGGATCTATACTGTGTAAGCCAGTTGACGACTCATGCATGGACTTGTTTACCACATACTTTTATAGCAGTAGATCTCCTCTGGGTCTGCTATGCCGTACTCCCTGAGCTTCAGGATCATTTGGGCACTTTTTCTCACAGCCTGGTCATAGCGCTCACTGCGGGACAGAAAATTTGGGTCCTCCTCCTTAAAGTCCGGGTCGCTGAGAACCATGGACTCTACACAGTGAAAATGAAACCAGGAGAATATCTTTTAGTCTACACAGCTGCTGTAGTAAATGCGATACTTATTTTAAAAGTTTAACTGCACCTTTCCAAAATTCTGTTAAAATGAGTCAATATGTAGCTCGGTATGAAAACGTGCACCAAATTTGTGAGCGTGTATTAAGATTTGAAAATGTGTATTCAGCAAGACAATAGTCCACACGATAGTTTAGACAGATAAAAGTTTGGCGATCACGATCTATTCTCAGTGGCCTATAGTTCAGTTATCATGGCTTCCTTCTTCTTAACAATGTTCCTGGGCTGACAACGAGTACAGTCTTTTGGCCGCACAATCTATGAGCACCTTGACTTTGGACAGCAATAAATACAATGAAATGAAGAAAACCAAAGTATTGAAAACTTAGCTTCTGGATCAAAGCCCAATAAAGTTCTACATGGTGTCATTTTTTTTAGGTATCTATGCACAACACTTTTGGCAAACATTCAGCACATCCATGCATGATAAAGGCAGCACTATTTCAATGGCTGCGTCACAATGGGAAAATGGATCCTGCAAAGTCTACATTTTGAGATCAAACACATCATATATGCATGCAAGGCCTTTGTCAAGAAAAGGGAGCCTTCTTTTTTCAGAATTCGGAGGACACCACCACTGCATCCTTGCTGCCTCCAGCATCCTGAAATCACCTGTACATCAGCCGCTAGTTCAGTTGATTGTTCTGGTGAACTCAGTCCATAAGTCAATGTGGACATAAGCTTAAAAACTTAATTAGAAACTCTTTTGACAATCTATTAATTGATATGCGTAATATAAAAATCACTCTGGTTTTCACTTCGACAATGTGATTATTTGTGGGTTTTCCTGGTCTCCTTAATTTATGAACTAAATACGTTTGGGTTTTGGACTGTTGTTTGAGGAAAAAGACATTTGAAGAAATCATTTTGGCCAATTTTGACATTTTACAGAAAAAAATTTTAATCAAGAAAATACTCTGATTCATTGATAATTATAATTATTTGAGACCCTAGTTGGTTGCAGTTCAAATCCCTGCACCATTAGGTTCAATAAATTTACAGATACATTGAATTAAAAAAAGTCTGCATGTTGTCAGTGGTGGAAAGTAACTGTACAGTACAGTTTTACAGTACTTTACTTAGTATTTCTATTTCCACTACACTACATCTCAGAGGGAAATATTGTACTTTTTCCTCCACTGTATTAATTTGACAGCATTTACAAGCTTTTTTGCGATTCGGATTATAATTACAAATTATTATAGATTCATAAACTACAATTTCTTACATTATACTATTAATAAAAAATAGTGTCAACGTAAAAGATTTGATCTGTTCTTATAGTTATAGAATAAGCTACGCGGCGGTAAATGAAGCAGTTAAAATAAGACCAGTCTTAACCAGCTTAAATATCAGGTATTATGTGAATTAATCTATAGACTATTCTCCAATTATATAACATATTATTCTGAAATGGGCCACTCTGCATTATGAGTAAGCCTACTTTTATTTTTGGTACTTGTCACGCTTATACTTCCATACTATTGCTTGGGTAAAGTTTGAATATAGGGCTTTTACCTGTAAGAGAGTATTTCTACACAGTGGTATTGTTACTTCTACTAAAGTAACTGACTTGAGTACATCAGTTAAAACACAGCCGCTGGTAAACATTAAATAACTGGACACTATGACGCCGAATTAACCTTTGAAACATGTCAAATCACTGTAGTATGTTAACTTTAGAAAGCCCCCCCTTAAAATGGTTTTATGGAGAAATAGTTTATAAACAAGGTAAAAGTTTGGTTAAGGACAATGGAGGTTAGCTAGCGGCCACAGGCAAGAAAGCTGCTGGCCACTTCATAGCAAACAGCCGACGACAGCATTGTTGAGTTAGCGCTTTTTCGTCGCAAATGTCATTACTTTCATCAATTTATAGCGTTTCAAGTGTCGGCGGTAACTCCTGACGTTATGGGGCAAAGGGGACATCTCAAACTCACCAATTTCTCGCCGTCTTTTGGTCTTTTCAGGCCCTCCGTCCAAAATGTATGTCAGTTTGTCGACGTCAAAAGAGGCGTTTTGCCGCTCTTTCGTTATATCAGGATTCATGGTTCTGTATCCGACTGAAAAACAATGTTTAAGGTGGAAAAGTCTGATGATAAAAGTGTTGTATAACCTCCAGCAGCCTCCTCAGCAGGCAGTGTCTTCCTGTCTCGGCCTCCTCCTGCTGACGCAGCCGCAGAGAGGGGATGTGGGAGAGAAGTCATGTGACCATGTGAGACAAACAAACACAGACTCACCGCAGTGCTAACTTCCTCATCGGCTTATCGGCTTATTCTCATTATTAAACCACTTCTGTTTTTTTTTAAATCTATTTCCACGATGCTTCCCGCAGCCGCAGTTTTTCACTTCCCCTGGGAAGTAAACTCCGGTGCAGTGCAGGAAGGTGAATCAGTGAGAGTTTTTGGCAGGTGGGTTTATCAGTTTTGGAGCTCTGATTGGAAAACATCATTTCTCTTTTGTTTGTTATTTTGATATTAATCTGATTTTTTTCTGAAATTATAACAGTTTAGCAAGTAGCAATCCAGGTTTGGCAAGTAGATGCACAATATTCTATTTTTTATTTTACGTGGTATAATGTTGTAAGGAGGAAATGAGGGAAAGCGGGTAAATCCCCTTTTTCCCCCTCTGTTTTCACAGATAATATAAATTATTCACAAATCTGAAAATTAGAAGGAATACCCTATTGTTAAAGTCAAGTGAAGTCCAAGAGCAATAATTTATTATTTAGTTGTCTAGATGAAGAGAAAGCAGTGAAGGCAAGTCAGTCATCTGCCAGATGCATGTATCTTATATGTGAGGATTTGATGCTTTTCTTCACTATACATGATAATTAAGTCAATAGCTTTGCAATTTTGGACTGTAAGTAGGAGAAACATGCCATACAAACACGTGAACTTGGGCCCTGGGCAATTACATGGGACATGTTTCACTGTTTTCTGACATTTCATTGACAAAATGATTAATTGGGAAAATAATGGGCAGATGAATCGATAAAAAAATCGTTAGTTGCAGCCCCCAGTCTTAATGGAGGAAAAGCTTAGCTCTCAGAATGTCTCATCCTGCCTTTAACATCAACATAAGTATGTAAGTACAATAAAAGTAACTAGAAGTACAGCCACATGGGCGTGTGCCTCCGTGCAGCAGTCAAACTGCACTTAGAGTTTACACACATCTTTCCCCGGCAGCACAAAAGATCCATACAATTAGCACAGTTTCAGTGTGGACACCAAAGATTAGTGTCACCAATTCATTATCTGACCAAACGTCATAATCATGACTTATGACATTGATAAATGGCCAAAAAAAATGTTTTTGCAGAACGTTATGATTTCACAGTGAAATAGACTTTTGGCCTTTTGGATATTAAATGTCAGCACTTCATCATTTTATCCTATTGTGTGAAATTTTAGTGTATAAATTCTTGAGTAATGGACAAAAACATGTTTTACAAAGTAAAAGTGACCTTGACTTTTAACCTTCAAACCACCAAATTCAAATCAGTTTGATGTTTGTGCCAAATTTGAGGAAAACTCCCTTGAAGGCCATCTTCAGATATTGTGTTCATGAGAATGAGAGGGATGCAAGGTCACGGTGATCTTGACCTTTGAACGTCAAATTCAAATCAGCTCATTGTTGGATCCAAGTGAACGTATGTTTAAAATCTGAAGGAATTCCTTTAAGGTGTTCTTGAGATATCACGTTCACGAGAAAGGGATGAACAGACAACCTGAAAACATGATGCCTCCGGTCACGACTACGGCCGGCAAGAAGGCATACAGACACTGCTAATGTGGTACGGCCCTCTCGGTCATTACGTAGCATTAACATGATAGCAGCATTTTAATATTGTAGCCTGTCAAACTGGAGCCTGTTGTTTCTACTTTACACACTGTTGGGTAGTTTCATCTGTGTAAGATGATCATATGTAACAGCCATCAGATAAATAAACAAGAATACATCATACAGCTGTTCACTGGGCTTGACTCGAACAATAAACCTTCCTGTTCACTTTTTCCAGACTTGTGTGCTATCAGCCTGAGGAGTCCATGGCTACGCTGTCTGCTCAACATGCTTCAAAAGAGCACCAGGTGGTCATCCACACCCTGTTTGTGGAGCCTTTTCACCCGATAATTGGAGCGCAGTACCTAGCTCTGGGTGAGATTGAAAATGCTGAGGGTAAGGAAAGACGGTTTTTCTTGGGTTAATCAAAAAGAAAATTGACTGTATATCTGAAAATAGTATCACCAGATGTGAAAATAGTGTACGAAATACAGTGTGTCGTACAAATATGATTAGTTTATTAATTGATCCTTAACAGCTGATGCAGTTGCATTTAAAAAACATTTTTCAAGCGAACTATTCAGTTTTCAAAAATGTTTTGTGTATGTTTGTCCGTGTGTAAATTTCACTCTCAGTCTCATTAAATCATGACCACTAGGCTCATTTAAATACATCCAGCACTCTTCACCTCTATCACCTGCTTTTATCTGCATCTTCTCGTCTTACAGGGGTTGGCGTGATGGTCCGTGCCCGTGTACTGAACTGCGTAGATGGTGTAAACGTTGCCCTTCTTCAGAAAGCCATCAATGAGCAGAGAAGCTTCTTCAGGGAGAGGGAGCGCCAACAGGGTGATGCTCCACATGCCACCTGATCAGGATCTGTCAGGACTACAGCGCCACCTCTGAAGTGCACTCGAGCGCTGCAGTGTGAGCTTTAATGAACTTTAAGACAGTTTGGTTAAATGTTAAAGTTTTACAGTTTATATTGTTATCTTGTCTACTAGGGGTGGGGGAAGATATGGATACAGGATAGTATCGCGATAATTGTGCGGCAACATTGTATTGATACACAAATGTATAGTTTTTTTTGTCATTATATAAATGATTAATATTACAAATACAATTTCAATTTTGGTAGCCCTCTAAAATAATAAAATCACTTGCTTTTTCAGAATTTTGCTGCAATAAAAAATATTCAAGTGAAAAACTTGATTAGGCACTCAAACGTCTCAAGAATAAAATGTGTTTTTTTCACAATAATGTCTATGCTTGGAATTACAATGCAGCAAAAAGGCCAACATGTTTGAATTGGGATTGATAGCCCCGGGCCAGACTTTGGACATACCTAGTGTAGGAATGCTACAGTTAAAGGCCCTATCTAGAGGCACTGTTTGGTTTGTCCATTCTGGGCTACTGTAGAAACAACATTGCAGACTCTACGGGATTGGACCCACTTTGTATGTGAGAAAACAGCTCATTTTAAGATAACAAAAACACAATATTATTTTCAGTTTATTCTAAACTAATGAAAACATAATAATGAATATTATATACCATTTCTGCTATTTGACTCCCCTACATACATTGCGCTTTTAATGGGTAATATTTGCAATATTTGTTTGATATCTGTCGAGAAATGGCACCCCTTCCTCTTGGCACACTCGGGGTGCCTTTCAGGAGCGTAAAATGGGAAACTGGGGTAAAAGTAACCCATATTTTATGTTTGTACTGGGTTCTTAAAATAAGATTAGACGTGACAATACCTACTTGAAAGTAAATGTAAAGTAAATGTTAAAAACTGTCTATTATACCTGTTTGTGTGTTTAATTTACAAAGAATACAAACCACATTGAAGCTCTCTATTATAATTTAAATTTATTGATATAACTTTCTTCATAAAGTATCAAACAAGATTGAGTTTAAAGTCAACAGTGTCAAGGATAGCCCATGAGTAATACAGAATGAAATCAAATCTTTGTAAATAGCATTGCACCATGTCCCAGTATCATTAATAACACAATAATATCAAAGATGGACTGCATTTATGTTCTCTGTTTTTAAATTAAATCAAAAATCCATCTGCCCACATCAAGACATGTTTGGTAAACAAAGGCAATACAGCAGCAATCACTTAAGCTAGACAGAAAGCTTTACAGCAAAATACTTTTCCTGAGTCCAAATGTAGCCTATGTAATTAACGTATGGATTTCCCATAATGCAGTAGGGCATGTTTTACCATATCACTCCACAGAACAGATAACTGCAACTATGTTGTAAACACATCTAGAATCTTGCATATTTTTTGAACGATGACGTGTAACCAGACTCTTTGGAGGAGGCGGGCAGCATCGGTAAACCTGACACTGGGTCTTTCTTACAGCGCTCCAGAGCTTGTTTGTAGCTGATCTTCTCCTTTGTGATCGGGTCTACAATATCTTTGGTGTGGGTTGAGTCGGCCTGCAGCTCCCTCATCATTCCACTGTCGATCATTTTGGACCCTAGGGCATCAAAGAGGTTTACTCTTTGGCCGGTAACGGGGTTGATCAGCCCTCCTGTCAGGTGCTGTGCCTCCATGTAGCGAATGGCAGTTTCCTTTGGCATCCAGCCTTTCTGAACAGCCTCTCCCACAGACAAACACTCTCTGGTCATGGGGTCTTCAACTCCAGTAAAGGCCTTCTGTGCATTGAGTAGCCTCTGGAGTTGACTCTCCTCAACGAGGCCTCTGTTTGCTGCCTTGTGAGGAGTGTATCTCTGATTGTTGCTGATGTCAATGATGCCGCCTGTCGATGCCTGGGCCTCCAGAAGTTTTTGGGCGGTGGTGGGGTCAATCAGTTTACGCAGGGTGGCACTGCGTATTGTAAAGCAGGTGTCTGTGTTTGTATCTATTAGACCAGCGATTGGGTAGATTTCTTTTGCAGAGGAGGGCTCAGAGTTACCCGTTGTGGCGGACTTGGGGATGATTGAGTTGAACTTAGGTTGCTTATTTTTGTCACCGGCAACAAGCAAGGCAAACTCTGAGATGGGAAGCTTGCCTTTCTTGTACTGTTGTATATCATACTCTGTCAACCTGCCATCCTTCAGGGCATCTTTGATAGAGTACTGCTTTCCACTCTTGCGATCCTGCAGTAGAGATGTCTCCCCATCAGGTCCCAAGGATGTAATCTCCTCCCAGTCACACTCCAGCTCCTGCAGATGAATGTACTGTTGACGATCAATCAGGCCCTGCAGGTAGGCATCATAAGGGGACATGTCTTTGCCTGTATCTGGATCCAGAATGGTGATTTTGGTGGAGACATTGGTCTCTTTGGTCCTTGTCTCGGTGTGCTCCTCTTTCTGCAGGTTCAGCACAAGCTCCCTGATGGTGCTGTCTCGCTGATGGATTTTGTCTTTTTCGTCCAGGATCTCCCTCTCCAGACGCTGAACGTCAGACTCCATCTTCAGGCTCCTCTGCCTGCTCATATGTGTTCTTTCGCTCACTAGCTTGCTCTGCTGCTGGAAAGTCAGGCTGATGTCATGTCTTGTAGCCTCGAGTGTCCTGAGCTCCCGAGTAAGGTTGTCCCTCTCCCTCAGTAGGCTTTCTTTGTTCGAATTGAGGGTAGCCTCTTCTCGTGAAGAGCTGGATTTGTTGCCCATCAGAAAGTTGATTTTATCGTTGAGACGTCTGATTTCATCTTCCAGGTCCTGTCTGGAAAATTTACTCTGAGACACTTGTTCCCTCAAGCGCTCCCTCTCGGCTTCGACAGCCTGGTCTTTCTCTACACGGACAACCTCTTTGTACACCATCCTCTCACCAGACTTCTCCTTCTGCAGGATCTCAAGCTTTAGAGTGATGTTATTAATTTCTCTTTGGAGACGCATGATATTGCTGGTTTCCTTGTCCATGTCTGACCTAACGTCGTTTGTCATCCTGTCCAGTCTTGGGTCTCTTTCAACCTTCAGCACCTCCTCAACAATAATACTTTCCTCAACAGGAGGTGGGGCATTTTCAAGCTGTGTGATGCGCAAGCGGATCTCTTGGAGTTCAAACTCGGCTTGAACCCTCTTTTGGTGCTCATCACTCTCTCTGAGGATCCTCTCTTTATCCTCCAACTTGGTTCTAAGCTGCTGCAACTCTAGGTTTATCTGACGCCGCGTCATTATTTCTTCATCCAGGCTCCTGCTGAGCTTCTCATGCTCGACACTTTGCCTCGGGTCCCTCTGTACACGCACAACCTCCTTCACAACCACTCTCTCCTCAGGCTTCTGTCTCTCCAGCAGGATGTAGTTGTTTTGGAGATCAAACACCATCTCTTCAATGCTGCGCCGAGTCTGTGCCTCCTCCCGCACAACTTTTCTCAAACGGTCAGCTTCTTTCTCCAGCAGAGGATCAGACTCATACCTGATGACATCTCTTGTGACAACCTTGGTCTCTATCTTGGACTTTTCAGCCTTCACTTCATCTCTTTCTCTCCTGAGCAAATTAACCTGGTCCAAGAGGGAGCTGTAAGTGGAGTGTAAATGGTTCACCTGATCATTTAGCCTCCGAATCTCCCTCTCATTTTCAGGGCTTCTTTCCTCTTTGATCACTTCTTGGAGAACCTCCTTCATCTCCACCTTGGGTTTCTCTGCACGAAGGATGTTCACATCTGTCGTGACGTGTGTGATCTCCCTCTCCAGATCAGAACGTTGCTTGTTGCAGTCCGTTATGTCTCTTCGGAGCCGCACAATCTCCACCTCTGTGTTCGGGTCAATCTGGTAGATCTCGTTGACAATTTCCTTTGTCTCGATTCTTGGCTTCCAGCTTTGCACATCTTTGTAGCGATTGTGGAGCTCTGTCAGCTCTTTGGATATAGAGATGTTTTCAAGCTTCTCTTCCTCAATGCTTGTTCGAATCCTCTTAGATTCAGCGATGAGTTCAGGGTCTTGTTCAATCTTTTTCACTTCCTTAGTGATGACCCTGGGCTGAATGTTAGGAATCAGTCTTTGAATTGTATTGATCATGCTCCTAGTCTGGAAGATTTCATCATTGATGAGCTTGACCTTGTTGCCCTCTTCAGAAATTTCTGTCTCGAATGTTTGCACTGCTTTCAGCATTTGTGGGTCCGCCTCCACTTTCACCACTTCCTTCTTAACCACTCTCTCTTTGATGTTTTTTGGCTTCTGCTCGAGAATCGTGTATTCTGTCCTCATCTGAATATTCTCCCCATCTTTCACTCGAATTTCATTCTTCATCCTTGATATCTCGTCTCTGATCTTGGCGGCCTCTACGTCCAACTGAGGATCTTTCTCAAACTCTGTCACCTCTCTGGTCACCAGTTTGGGTTGAGTGTTTTTGATGGTTTCCTCCAGGATGTTGATTTTCTTGTTCAACACCTCGACCTCAGTGTGGGTGGTGCTATGTTTCAGCGTCTCCTCTTGTAGAGTTTTCTGCAGATCAGCCAAATCACTCTCCAGCTTTGGGTCCCGGAAGTACTGCAGTACTTCTGTCTCCACAATGTGCTCCACTCCTCTGCGGTTCCTCAATGACATCAGCCTGTCTTTAAAGTTTCTCAGGTCTGTCTCAGCATGAATTTTCCTCTCCTTCTCTTCATCCAGATCTTTAAACAGACTGTTTAACTCCAAAGAAGTCTTCTGCTGGTTTTCAAACTGCACTTGTTGCTGTGCCACCTGTTGGACTTTCTCTTCATTCTGCAGCAGGAAAAGCAAATTAATTGAATGGCAATTACTTGTCAAGTGAATTGTTTAGTGATGAAGCTTTATGGAAAATATATTATACAGTGAAGAGGCCACTATAAAACATAAAGGCTACTTTTATTCATGACTTGTTTTCTTACTAGTGCCATGAGATTCTGAGCCAAGCCCATCTGTTTTTGCCGTTGGGTATTTTCAGCTGACGCTTTAGCATAACGGTTGACCAGATCCTTTCCCTGTAATAAACAAGAGAGCAAACCATCAGCCACATACACATTTTACGTACACAGTCACGTGACGTTTCAAACTAGGAGTTTGACTGTTACCTCTTTCTGAACAGCATCAGCCAGTGTGGGCATACCGGATTTCTTGGGAACAGTGGCTCCAGCATCCTCAAGTGTACTGTTGTATTTGTCAACGTTGGTCTCATATTCCTGCACATACATGAGGAATTAGGCTTTGGGCGCAACATATTGTATTCAGTTAATCGAGTATGCTTGTTTTTCCACTTCAAAGGGAAGCCAGTGGGAGAAAATGAAGACATTTTGTACATCTTTATATACAGCTGTTGTTTTCCCATTTTTTGACTATTTGCAAATATTTCTTTATACATAAACTAAAAAGGTATTACAATGATGACATCATTTATGGTATCAATAGGGATTACTTCTTATATAATTGGATAACTAGAATTACCAATACACTCTTATGCTAATATTTTATATCACTGTCTAATAATCCATTTGAGTCTCACATTGAGTAGACTCTGCAGGTCTTGAGACAAGTCAGTCACTCTGTTCAGGTCATCTCCCTTCCTCTTCAGATCATCCATCAGCCTCTGTGGTTAAAAGGTTTGAATCACGGTGAGTCATTAAAATAATTATATATGTATACACACACACACACACACACACACACACACACACACACATATATACATACATATAAAGTCAGGTACATTCATACAAACAAACTACATATTTACACATAAATACATTCCTTGCAGTATATGCATTTACACAGAACAAATCATATGTATAAATAAATCACAGTCTCACCTCTTGGGAGCTTTGCCTGGCAGACACCTCAGACAGATTAGCATTGTAGCCCATCTGGTCTTTCGGCATGTTGTCCAGGAAGGACTTGAGAGATGTGGATGTGCTCTGGTACTCCTGGTTCTTGATTGCAGCTTCTTGTAATATTTTCTCTCTGAGAAATTATCAATATGTTCAATATAATTCTTTTGTGCCCTTTCCTAAAATATATTTAAGTCTGAGGTATAATTAGCTTAGACCTTTGCCTGACACATCATATCAGTGTAAACTGCTTTTTTTTTGCAAGCTACTGCATGTAAAAGCACTGAAACATTCTGCAAAATAATGATATACATATTTTTTTTATTTGCAATAGTAACTTTTTTTTTTTTTAAAACAAAACAACAACAAAATGTAGGTCCTATGTATGTTTGAAGCCAGTAGGAAAGTTGTATACATCTAGTACTCAACTTGTTGGGGGGCAACTTTTGCAAAGTGACAGATAACCAGGGGGCCGGTTAATTTTTCTTTTTCAAAAAAGCACATCCAGTTGCAGCAGCAATGCAGTGGTCTGGTTACCATAGGGTGTTTCTAGGATTTGAGGGCAATTGGGCTACTGGCAGGAGATCCTCCCTGGCACTTTTTAAAAATATAAACAAGCTCTATGTTGATTTTTTTTTAATACACTACATTTAAAGTACAGAAATAATTTCCAGTGTGCTTTAATTTCGTGTCATTGGGCCAACCGGCACCCTATCAACTTACAGCCCGGGGGTTATAAGTTGAGTGTCACTGCAAACTCATTAGAGACCATCTATGTTTCATTTGAATACTTTTTATAACGTTGAAAAGGCAAAGCTATCTGGATTTCAAAAAAGAAGCAAAGACTTTTTTTTAAATATATACAATTAAAAGCAAAATATGTTTGCAATATGTTTTTTTTTCTTCTTCTTTTCTGTCCTTTTAATCATCATATCACTCCTTTGGGGACCAAGCTGATTTGACTTGATTTGCTCATGGTTTGATTCTCACCTCTCCTGCAGCTGGTTGGCCACGTTAGCATAGCGGTTCTGCAGCTGCTTGACATCTGATCCCTGGCGCTGGATTTCAGGGCAGTACTGCTGGTAACCCTGCTGCAAAGACCTGCAAAGCTGCTCCGTGGTGTCCAGATCCTGACTCAGCTTCTTCATGTCGTCCTGAGCCGCTGCCACAGACCTTTGCTGGTACTGAATACAGCAAAGGAGACATGCAATTTCAAATCTGTCAGATCTAAAATAAATCTCTGAGAAAGAGCATCACCTTTTGTGTAGTAGGGCTTAGATTTCAAATGCAGATTTCCTCACCTTAATGTCCTCAGCACGGGCTTGGATTGCATTCGGCATATCAGGGATTGGACCATCATTACTCAGGTTTCTCTCAAACCCAGAGACGAGGCCGTCCACCTTCTTAATCTGGTTCTCCAGATTAAGAGATGCATTTGCTCTAAAAAAAAACCAAAAAAAGATAAACGTGTTAATAATTATACTGAGGTTATTTAGTTACGTAGCAGAGCTCAACAAAGGCGGACAGATGAACACCTATGACAGGCATTTTTAATGTAAATATTTTTAAATCATTTTTTGCAGTCTTTAAGGGAAAAGTTGTAATCTGTTGTTTTAAAAGAGGGACAATCCATATGTTCATCGAAGACAAACCCCTCCCCGTAATCACTGCATAAATTCGATCCCCCTAACAAAACATAGACAACACTTACTTCTTGGTGTAAAGGTCAGCAAGTTCTGCAATGTTGTTGTTCTTGTTGGCCAGTGCAGAACTGTTGGGGTCTTTGGCCAGCAGGGGCTGCAGTTCGGCCTGAGCTGCCTGCCTCTGCTGCTCCAGAGCCTTCAGAGCCCTGTTAGCTTCCTAAAAGGGACAGATGATACTTTAGTTACTAGGAGCCAACAACCTCAACTTCCATAGCACGTACATACAAACACTTAAGTTTTATTCCTACCAATATTCAAAAGGTTTTCTCAGAGGGCTTTGTTAATATGCCATTTACAGCCTGATTTCATAACATTTTATTCCAAACTACTTTTATAGGCTTTTGACCATATTTACTGATTTATTAAGTGAAAAAAAAATCCTTTTTGAAAAACCTTTGGCTCTAATACATGAACAAAATTAAACAAGAATTTGGAAACTGGCTTTATCTAATGTATAGAATTTTGTTCTACAAATTAGTGCCATTTCAGAAAAGTTCTAACACAGCACACCCGGGGTGTCTCCCTGACCAAACCAGGGCTGGTGATTGTTGGAGCGTCTCATACTTATACCATCATATACATACACTGTATACCCCGGTAAAATGTCAGAATGGTATGAAGGTATGAAAAAATAAATACCACCCGAGCCTATTGTCATCAAATATTAGGCATCAAATCATCTAGAACTCCTCTTTGATCAAACTTATCTCAAAAAAACAAAAACTCATGGTCTTAAATTTTTCAGAGACTTTTCAACACTTTGCATGATATCATCACTCTGTGTATACGCAGCTCCTTAAAAGACATGTGGTCTAAAACATTTGATAAATTAGAGGTGTTTAATCGACATAGCCGACAAAAGGAATAAAGGCAGAAACATGCTTAACAGGATCAATCTTAGCTCTGATAAATCAAGAGGCAACCCTCAGGGTTTAAAACTGAAGTCAATGCTTAAGTGCCAAAAAATGCAGTTCCTTGAGTGGCCACTTGAGGGGGGCTCCAAAACAATGTCAGTCCCCATGTTAAAATGCCCAACAGTGAAATAAATATGTTCACAGCCTGGCGCAACTAACTATTTTGGTCTCTTAGCTATTTTTATTCATTCTAAAATGTAGCCTACATGTTTCCATTTATTAGGTCTTAAAGTTGAACATGTTTAAGGGCGAACCGTTTTAAGTGACAGTTTGTGAATCAGATCCACCCCTCACCTCTCAACAGCTCCAAAAAAAGACAAAAACAAAACAAGATGTTGAGAGCTGAAGTGCTGAATTTGAGGCTTTAAAACCGCTGCCCACAAACCAATGCGTGACATCACGGTAGCTACGTCCTTTATTTTATACAGTCTACGGTTTAAAATAAATAACACAGTTGTATGTGTGACTTCACATCTCTCACCTCCTGTTCCCTCAGCCTCTTGGCCAGATCTCCAGCTGGATCGTTGGGGTTCAGTGGGGCTCGCAGGCGATTCAGCATGCTTTCCTCGGCTTTGGCCAGGTCATTGTCCAGCTTGTCCAGCTGCTTAGAAGGGCGCTCACTTTGGGATCCACTGGGCCAGATGAAACTGGGGCTGAATGAGAAAACAGGGACGTTAATTTATTGCCTAATCTGATTGCGGTACTACCATAAAAATGTAAAACTTAAATGTAAATAATCGTTATGTTTTTACAGAACCAATAATACTTCACAATTAGGATATTCAAGGATTTAATTTATAGACAAAGACCTGCTTGCTGGGCTCTGGAGACCTCGGCTTTGTGGTTCTTCAGGGATGCCACCAGAGCAGCTCTCCTCTTCTTGATGTCTGCCAGTTCACGACCCAACCTAATGAATTGGACAAAGGTGAATAGAAACAGTATTATTGGCATATTCTTGCACTGTTTATTGCAGCTGCATAATACTTCGACCTTGTATTACTTACAGGTCCACTTTGTCAATGGCCTCTGTATCAGGTGGAGGGATCTGGAAGCAAACTCCCGGGAAGGTTTTTGTGGCCCCATTAGTTGAAATAACGTCCCAGTTCTCAGATGAGTTAGATTTTAGGGTGAACTTTTCACCTCTTTCCAGAGAATCCTAGATGGTAATATTAAATGAGAAACATGTCCAAAAAGATTAACAAAAAGAAACATTAGTGTGTCTGAATAAAAGGGCCTGAAGTAAACACCCCAGCTGTAAATATTTGACAATTTCTGCCTTTTCTTATTTCTACAACAACAATTTAAGGTGAAGAAGCTCCACCTCATCTGTCTCCCAGTCACACAGGGACTCCACAGTGATGGGTCTGTTGGGGGCATTACGTCGTAGCTTCAGAGGGGCGATGGTGGTGCTGCGTTTCCTCAGGTCTGCGAGCTGCTGTTCGCTCGTCTGTACATCGTTATCCTCGACCTGGGGTGAAACAAACATAGAGATATCTTTATCATCTCATTGTAGATAGCAACAAATCCTCATCATACACATCACTGAAGAATTAAGACTGAATTGGAGATACATTTAAGCATGTATCTCCAATAATGGTTTAATGCACTTTTTGTGCTTTAAGAGTCCAAGACAATATTGAAATATCACAATGTATACATACACATACACAATGTATCCATTTCTATTTTTAAACTTTGGGATGCCTGATAAATGTGTTGTTAGTGTTGAACTGTGCAAGACACCCACTGGGGCGAGACCGCCGGCGGTCTTGGCTGATATTAAGAGGCTGCATCCGGCTAAGAATTTAAGCTCAAGTGATGACTTGAGCAAACAGCTGGTACCAACATGTCATGCTCAAGTGCTCAAAAGTGCTTAAATTTAGCACCAAATCTGTGTTGAAAATTGTATCAACCCAAAACCAACTTACACCACGTGCACCAGAGCTCTCGCGGACAATTTATTACATTCCAGTTTTACATTAAATAAGTGTCTGTTAAAAACATAGCAGTTTTTAAGGCGAATGCTTTCAGCAGAACCACCACTGGCGGTTAGCCACCAAGATTAGCCATGTCGACAAACCATAGCCATTCATGGTTTTACAATGAATTTATCTCAGAAGAAGTCAGAGTTGGGAATGACTTACACCCGATGTTTTTCCTGTGACATTAAATCACAGATGTTGTTTGCAGTGCCAGTTCAAGCTAGATTGCAAATACTGTAGCAACATGTCCACTGATAGAAGTTGGACAGGAATGTGTGTAAGACTATTTCAGTGGGACTCAAGTAAGACAGAAGTGCTAATGAACTGTGTATTACTGCAGCGTTCACTTTCTGTTGATGCACAGAGCAGCCATATCCACTATTTGCCAAAAGTAGTGCCCTCAGGAATATGATGGATAAAGAAAAAAAAGATACAATATATAAAGCATGCAATATAATTATAATATTAATAGATTTATTTGCCATATATTAAAACTAAGAACCAGCTTGTCCTCACTTGTTCATAAAACTACTTAAAAGAGGAGAAGTGGGTGCTTCAGTGTGTATCTCCCACAGGGAGGTGGGACTACAAAAGTTGCTCTGTACCTCGAGCTGCAGCAGTGTCTCTGCATTGCCCATCTTGCTGAGGGACTTGGGATCCAGGCTGCTGTTTAGTTTGGTCAGCGACTCTGACAGCTGCTCAGCCTCCATTTGGTACTGGAATATGACACAAAACACATTTTTTACTGCATAAAACTTAATGTGTCAGCCTACAGGGAGATGTATTCAGACAAAGAGACAAAATCTTCTCACACAAACTCAAATGCAGATTGCAGTAATGACAAAGTGTGGCGTAAGATGTCCCATATTTACCCTCTTGTATTCCTCCACGTTGTCCAGCTGTGTCTCTTGACAAATGCAGAGATTAAGGAATTTCTGCCACTCGTTTCTAACAGCATCTTTCTGAGCCTGGAGATGTAACATAATGTAAAGAGTTTGATTTAAGTGGCATTCAAATGAGTTTAAAAGGTTACATTTCATGACACTGCCTTTGCTTTTGAAAGCAGTGTATTCTGGGTGATGAGACTTACCTCTATTGTGTCACTGGCAGGGTGTTTCAGTCCAATAAGTCTGTCTCCTTCGTCCTGGAGTTTGTTCACCTCACTCTCGTGGGACAGCAGGTTGTTGTTCTTGAAGTTCTGATTGAGATCAGATCAACTGGGATTATTCACAGATTTGGTTACCCAAGTACAGAACAAATACCTCAGTTTGGATCCCTCTGGACAACTAACATAACCTTATTATTTACATTTATGTTTCACTCTTTCATTCTGACCTCATATGTCCGGCGGACGTCAGGTGGGTCCATCATGCGGTCACTCCAGTCCTGCTTTTTGATCTTATCTTGTTCATCTTTCAGGAACGACAGTTCCTTGTCGCAGCCGTGCATGTATTCATACAGACTTTTCAGGTAGTGGCGACGCCACTTGGAGTTTTCCTAAAGAGAAATTTAACAAAACTGAATAAAACCTGATAAGTTCTAAAGGTGTAGACGCATGTGAAATTTTAATTGTATTTTGGGAGGTTTTGGGTTCCTTGATTAAAATTCTAAAATTATTTAGTTGTTGATGACATTTCTCCTAACAAATGTTCATGCATAAAACTCAAAAATAAATTGGAAACTGCACTACCACATGTGGACAACACAACTCACCAGTAGATTGTTGTACTGCTTCTTCAGGGCTACATATTGGTCCTAAAAGAAAAGATAACAGCATACCTTATTAACTGCTGGCACAGTTTTCCAATAACATTAAAGAGCAGGACATCTAAGGTTTTGATCGGCTGCTGTGGTATATACAGAGTGCAGGTGAAAGGCAGCCAGAATGTGCATTTTCATGTGTGTTCACCTTGCTTCCTGCAGAGCTGACACAGAGCTGCGAGTTGTAGGCCTCAACCTCTTTGTGCAGGATATTGTGTGTAGCAACCTGCTTCTCCAGGTCCTCCATGGTGGGGCCGTACTCCTCCGAGTTCACTTGTTTCTGAGAGCACAGATACCCGAAAAAAACAGTTAATGCTTTGTTGAGACAAAACTAACCACCAAAGGGAGAGTCTGACAGGCTGAGCACTCTCTGGTTAGTTGTGTTTTCTAACTTGCTCAGCTCTGGTTAATATTTTTGTCTCAGTAAGGCATCGTTTGTTGATTGAAAACATGCACACATGTTTGTAGGAATGCAACAGGTATATAATGCATGAAGATCAGGAGTAGAATTTAATGTATTGCTGTGTAAAAATAACTTTAAGGGATGAGGCTTTTAGTTTTCTTATAGTACACAAATCCCATAATAAAAAAGAGTGTTCACAAGAGGGTTTACTGTGGTTATACATACTTGCTTGTGGTTGAAAATAGGCCCCCAGCTGATTCTGGGCATCAGCGACACGTCGTCAATCTGCTCGTAGATGTCTCGGTAGAAGGCACAGTCTGTCAACCAGCGCTCATGAAGGTGGAGGACACTGGAATCACCAGAGGGAAGAAGAGATGCAAAGAAACAAAGAGCTCAATATTTATAAAGACCCAGAGTGTGAAATAGAGTTTGAAATACGAATGAATGTGGACTAAATAATATAACCATAAATTGGGAAAATATTATTATTTTTGATCCGGCTTCTTTTCACAATATCAGTTTATTACAAGCAATTTTCCCTACACCTAAAATATTTTATTTATTTATTTTTTTTTAAATTTAAACATATTGACCACTTTGGGCCTCCATAGTTATAAGCATTAGCTTTAAGGTGGACATGGGTGGACTCTACTTATGGCAATGACTGGCAAATAACAGTAGCTGTTGTGGACTTTAAATGTATATGTATAATTTTTACACTGAAGGATCACGTATAGAAACTTTATTTTAAACTCATTTTGTTTATTTTCTTTGTATATTATCTTAATTGTAAACCATTGTGTATACTGCTCATTCTGTCACGACTCACTCGCTCTCTATCTCTCTGGCCTGGTGGTGTTGGTACTTCTTGGCTTTGTCGACGTCCAGGAACAGGTCCTTCAGGAGGCCCTCAGCCTCGCCCAGCTTGTCTGATATCTCATTCTGGTGCTGGAGGGGTAGATCTTTCTTGTCATTTTCAGCATCCTGTTGGAAGTAGACAACAGTTAGGCTGAATCTTTTTTTTTCCTTCTTTGTGATTTGTGCACTAGTTTGTATTTGTCTTTCAGCGTGTGTTCTCACCACAGCGAGGAGCTCCTCAGACCGGAGGATGTCTTTTTCCACTGTGTCGGCATTCTTTTGCATCTGGGCAATCAGCAAGGCCAGACTGCTGGCCTGGGCCCTGCAGGGTGAGGAGAAGAGGTCAGAAAGGTCACAGATGAAGCCGCAGCCACAGATCAGATCAAGTGTCATTAAGGATCAGCTCAGTATTTCCCCTCTTCTGCTCCACACAGCCTCAAATCTCCTGAGAGAGAGACTGACACTCAACGTGGCTGCGCTGTCCTCTCAGTTTGCCTTTTAGTTTTACACATTGCAGTCATAGTGAGGGGTCTTGTTGATCATCAATACTGACTACAAAACAGCATCCAAACTTAAGTGGACTTCACACTCTCACACTCACACTCACACACACACACACACACACACACACACACACACAGCAGGAAGACTCTTAAAAACTCAGTGAATCTAAGTTTGATAGAGTTTGGGATATTCTCTCACACCACAAAAAAAGATTAAATTGGTTTAATTTATGAACATATTTCACATCAACATCCTAATATGAACTAAAGAGCTCAGACATGTTGTGAGACAATGACATCTAAGGACAAAACATATTTTAAGATCTCCAATATCAAGAATCTGCGCCTCCTTTTATTCTTTCACTCGTCTGTATTAGCTACCTGATGCGTGTTTATCAAGATCACACACTGCCCGACAAATCACGCACTGTCTTCAGGGCGAATGGCATGGCGTAGGGTCAGAGCGAGGACACTTCCTGTCACCGTCCGAGCCACTCCAAAGCATTCCTTAAATACTAACCATTCCATGGCAAAAGGTAAAGTGATGCCTCTGACAGACAAAAACAGGTGGAGGCTTTAACGAGAGACGAACTACACCCATAAAACCAAATAATAGCTCTATGAGTGATTCCTAGCTAAGGTTTTGAAAAACCATTACATTGGATGATATTACAATTTAATATGAACATTTTTTTTGTATAAGAGGCTTTATGGTATTTACATCTTCTGAGTTTAATGTCGAGTTAGTGATCAATTAAAGTAGAAAGAAATCCAATGAGTGTGGAGAAATGAGGAAACATAAAGGAGCTTTACAAGCAGTTAATTGTAGCAAACTTGTAGTCAAATAGAAACTACTCATTCACTAGTGCTATTGTTTTTAACTTGAATCTAATTTAAAGTTTGGAGGTCAAATTTCTTACTGTATTTAATGCTTTGTGTCCAAACATCCAATGTCTCCATTTTGAGGTAGTCATTAAAATTGTCTTACAAAAAAATAGTGTGTAGTTGCTCTCTGACACCAAGGCAGGTAAATTACTCAGTATTTTATTGGTTAAATCAGTTAAACTAAAGTGAAGTCACAGCTGCAACCCCTACGCTCACAAATAACTCTCAGTTGAAGAAATCATTCAAAACATGGAATTTGATATTGTACATGGCAAACTCTTTCACTTCTCACTGGAGGTTTATGCTATAGGTCTAATTTTACAACCTGGAAAGACTTCATTCATTCACTTTAAGTGGAAACGGACAACTTTTTAACCCCCCGGGAGATTGTGCAGAGTCACACACAAATTTCGTGGTGAAAGCAAAGCATATAGGGAACCAGTCTAGACATAGATGGTGTCATTATTCTATAGCCATTACATTGTGCAATCAACATTATTTAACTTATTATTATAAGTTAAAGCAAATATCTCCACCTCAATCCTCTGAAAATGCGCTGATGTGTAACTCAGCACCTAAAAATGTTGGCAACGACCTTGCTGGTTAATTGACCGCATACCAAAGCTGCTTTACGGTACGAAGTTATGTCTCTCTGTTGAGTATACAAGCAAATGTCATATAAGGCAGATTTACAACAGCCTAAGTGCAATTTTCATGTAGCTCTTTCATGATGGAGCGGCGGAGGAATGCACTGAGTCACTGAGATGCGAGCTGAGCTGGTTCTGCAGCCGCTCTGACAATGGCCTCCCTCTTCCTGCTCATTCAGCAGGACAGACAAGTATGCGCCACACACACATAGAGCACATATTTTACACAATAATTATTTCCCCGTTTCAGCCAGAGAAATACTTGTGCTTGTACATTGCTCTCACTGCTGGCAAAAAAAGAAAATTAAAGTCAGAGACAACACTGAAAAAAACCCTTTAACTTGTGTGATCTGTGAAAATGTGTCAGACATTGACTTCCTGTCTCTGACTTGATTATGTTGGTGGACTGTAACAGTAATGGAAAGGCCATAGTTGGATATGTTGTATTGTTGTAAGTAGACTACAATGACCAAAAAAAATAAAAAAAGACATTAACTTTAAAGCAAAAATCTTAAATTAAATTTTAGGTTGACGTCTATTCCTCACCCGCCTCTTTTTCAAATGTTTTTATTTTTTTCATTAAAGTTGGTATAATAACTGTTAATCTGTGTATATATAAACACTTTTTAGAAAGAACTCCTTTTAACTTAAAGAAGTTTGTATTCAGGCTGCCTTAAAACTTAAAGTGGGTTGAATTTGAGAAGGCAAGTTTAGGTAATTTTGTAATGATTCAAATTGTCTTTTCAAATTCAGTCAACTTAAACACTGAAGGCTGCCCGAAGACTTTAAGTTAAAACAAATGGTTTATTTTTACAGTGTATCTATAATAACTGACTTAATTATGTCTTCCTTATTACATCTGCTGGATGTGACGAGGGGAGGTTGTTGAGTATATGAGTGGAATAAGTTAACGGTTGTCAAGTGTAGGTACACACTTCACACCTCTGATGTCCAACGCAGAGTGTTGGTCAGGAGGTGACAGGAGTGTGTGAGGCGTTTGTGAGGCGATCTGATGAATTCTGATGAATTCTTGAATACAGTACGGCCTTGTTTAGTTAAACCCTCAGAGAATGACTGCTGCTTGCGTGGATTTTAAAAGAGAATACTACGTCAACAATCTGATATATAAATGTGTGGGGTTTTTTGTAGGTTTGGTATTCCGTGTTTAGTGAACTAAATGGCAACTTCCAATAGGAAAGAATGCACTAAATACAAATAATATCACAATTAGTTAACAAAAAGTACACAATGAGTACTTTGTTGCTTTTATGAATGGCCACAGCAGGGAAGCTAGACAGCTGCAGCTACGGCTGATTTGGCTTAAAACTTGGGTAACTGGATGACCCACATAATTTCAAAGGGCTTTTCTGCATTTTTTGACCTAGCTGCAAGATCACAAAACTTGCACCACAAACACTCCCTGACTCTCAAATCTCCTCCCACCCCACAGTTTGTATTATGAAATTAAATTGTGTTCAATTGTGTTGAATTCTGGGGCGTAAAGAGGTTGGGAGCAGCTCAGAGCTGGTGTTACTGCTAAGCAGGTTCAGCTCCTTACACACCGCAGACAGGAATGTCCTTTAATGTGAATGTGCATATGTCAATGGCTCCACCCAATGACTGTCCACTGAGAGAACAACTGACCGCCATCGTCAGCATACCGTCATCAGTTGCACGCTCAGTTACTTTCAATCACTGTGCGACCCAAGATGTGAGCTGTGATGTAAAAGACAGGTCGCACGAGCAGAAATATTGACATGCTTATGGAAATCATGTGACCCGCCCTCATACAGCTACCAGCACCCACATGTTTATACTTCACACACACACATACACGCACACACGCACACCATTGTGTCCTCTGCTTTACCTGTGCACCTAATTTCTCATTGTAAATGATTTTAAGTTTCTAAAGTTTCCAGATGAACCTTTAACATTCGATGCAGCTTCAAGTGTGAAACTGACAAAACTAAGTATTGATTAATCCGTAATAATCTATTTGTCAATGGATAGGCAATGAATTGAGCTTGATTATCAGTTAATCGTCAGTCATTTATTATGTAAAAAGGCGAAATATTTGCTGGTTTCAGTTTCTGAATTGTATTTTTCTGCATTTCTTTGTTTTTAATCATTCCAATTAAACACTTCAAAAAGAATCTGTTTGTTTAAGCTTTAAAAGGTTAATGTCTGGGCTGCCTTAAACTTTTAAGTTGACTGAATTTGAAAAGATAAGTTGAATCATTACAAAATTAATTCACTCTGTCTTCTCAAACTCAGTTAACTTAAAATTTTAAGGTAGTCCAGACACTAACTTTTTTTTAGGTTTAAACAATTAGGATCTTTTTAAAGTGAAATGAAAAGTGAATATTTATTCTTTTTTGATTGTTAGTCGAACAAAACAAAAAAAATCCATTTGGGAGTTGGATCTGGATTTGTTGACATTTCATAAACTACATGATTAGTTATTTGAATAAAAAATCTAAAGATTATTCAGCGATGACAACAATCATTAGCTGCAGCCTACTATACACTGTCTTTATTGACTTCACTGATTTAATTCATGATGGAAATGTCCTTAGGGCCCAATGAACACTGTAAAATACAGTTGGGAACCAACGCCCACTTAAGAGAAAGAAACCAGCTAAGCAGTACAGACTGCCCAGCCCTCATCACACCTCAGCAGTCAGACAACACGTACAGGGCAGGGGCGAGGTGAAACCACCCAGTCACCCCCTGAAACCACGTCAGTATTGTGACACATGACAGGGACACAAAGGGATTTTGGCAGCTGAATGTGTCTCCAGCTTCTCTCTGTCACATATTGTGCATTTAAATGTGATTTTAAAGTTATGTCAGTTGAGTGAAATTATCTCTTTTAACCCGCCAGGAGATCAGTAACTCTGGAGATTGATGGCTCCCTACTGTCCCTGTCCTCTTAAATTTAATGCATGAATTTGTGCATTTCACATATACACACACTAAATACAGCTTTTTAAAAACTTTTCAAGGTGCAAGCACCTGCCAGTTTAAGGTGCCATCATTAAAGAGCACTGAATATGATGTGACTCATATTTCTACATTTTTAAAGCAGCCAGGCCCTCTCAGAGGATAGTTTTTTTCTTCTCTCTCACTGAAATATGATCACAAACAGTGTTTTGCCAGCCATCAAAAGTGTAAATCTTGCCTCGGATTTGAGGTAAACTGGCTCGTTGAGTCACATTTTTGGGTTCCTTTTTTTGGTGACTGATGAAGCAAGTTGGAAAGAACAGTTGTCTGTGACTTTCACCTCCAGTCATAAGCACATTTTCACTGCTTTCACCTCTTGTCTCGAAGCACACCTTATGTTTACAAAGTAAACCTGACCTCAGCGCCCTGTCAACAGCCTGGCAAACATCTCATTCAACTTTCACCATCCCCCGAGGATGACATAACTCGGCACAAATCAGTGAAGAATCTGCCTGAGCAAACTTTCACCCAGCCATATTGTAACAGGAGGGGAACCACAACACTCAGAGAGAAAGAGGACGACGGCACGCACAGGAAACATGACACAGTCCTCGGCTGGGGAAGAACAGGAGGAGGGGTGACATGACCGAGATACATTGTCACGACACACATACACATACATTCATACATGCATCACATTCATAAAGCCCTCTGAGGAGAAAAAAAAAAACTCACTTGCTGAGCTTGCCCGAGCTCTTGGACGAGTCCTTGCCCTTTTTCCTAAACATCCTGGAGGCTGTGGGGGTCAGGCAGAGATCCCACAAAAATGTCTTTCTCGTACTCCTTCTTCGTCTCTGTCCTCCTCACCCTGTGGCTCCCACTCCGTCTCTCCTCTCCCTTTGGTTCCTCTCGAACACACTTAAACACACACATTCACGTCAGCGCAGTTTTTTGACGCTCGCAGCTCCTCCCATACAGGTTAGCAGGTGTGTCACCGCCCAGACATCCACCTTGCGCAGGAAGACCAGCCTGACCTGTTTCCTAAGCTCCCTCCCTCCCTCAGTCCTGCCCTTCCTTTCTATCGTGGCCCTCTCAGATCTCTCACAGTGAGCAGGGGCTCTTTAATTAGCATGGATGCATATTTCATGGAGCTAGAGGGGACACTGAATTCCTGCAGGGAGTTGTGAACAAAACACTTTTCCTTTTAAAACACAAATGGTATTTACTCGTTAACAAACCGAGCATTGAATACAGTTGGGAGGAATCAAGTTAAAAAGCAGTGAGTGGTTCCAAATCTGACAGACTTCAGCAGAGTTGGGGGCCCCTGGCTGCACGTCAATACCCATCTCACTCTCTGTCAGTCTTTCCTGTCATCCCTCCACTGTCACTATCTAATAAAGGCATAAATTACCCCAATTTCAATCCCAGATTATGGCAAAATATTTCACTAGGTGGGTTTCCATTACAGATTTGGACAAAAGTTAAGTGATATTTCTCTTCATTACTCTCAATCGAAGGGGCCGTAGGCGTGTTATATGGAAAGGCAAACCCCTTACACGTGGGAGTGGGCAACAATGTTTGCACCATCAATGTAAGTTTACTAAAAATGATTGTTTTTGTCAGTTACAGGCTAAGATTATTGATTTTAAGTGTCTGACAATGTTATGGAAAGGATCCAAAAAGAGATATAGCTTTTTGTGATGTGGGGGCGTGATCACGGGGAAATATGTATAACTGCTGGGAATCTGTTGTGTCAATGTGTCTTGTTTATTTTTTGTTCTTTAATACACTCTTACCACCACCTTGTCACCTTTCTTCACATGTACATGTAACTCTATTCGTCATGGTTTAGGTTGCTCTAGACAAAAATCACCAACTCTGGTTTTAATTGAAATTAACCCTTAATTTACCCAGTAAGATATGAAAATATGCTGTCCCTACACACACTAAGATAACAGTATATTTTAATGGGGTTTGGTGAGTTTGGTAACAGAGATTTCAAGACCCCCTCTGGTAAAACAAAAAGGATCTTACTGTTTAACAGAAAATTGTATCTTGGTGTGCCCGGCAGCTCAGTTGGTAGAGTGGGCGCCCCATGTACAGAGGCTGAGTCCTCGCTGCAGCAGCCGTGGGTTTGATTCCAGCCTCAGTCCTTTGCTGCAAGTCATCCCATCTCTCTCCCCCATTCAAGCGTCTACTGTCCTGTCCATTAAAGGCTAAAGGCCCAAAAAATGATCTTTTACAGAAATGTATGTCTCTACAGGGATCCTTCTAATAATGTCAGAAACAGAAAAAAATGTAAGCCCATCAGTGGCAAAAAATATTTAAGTGTATATTAAAAAAAGTATTTTAGTGGACGTAAATTGACGTGCACAATTGCCCCGAGTGGTTACATTGCAGTCAATGTTGTTGCTGCGGCCTGCAGTGCTCTCACTAAACGCTAGAATTACCAAAAAAAATGGTGCTCTTGTTAGTCACTTAGACACACACGAAAAAAAAAGGAGAATAGGATCCAGTTTGAAAAAACAAATATATATATATATATATATATATATAAAATAATTTACACTTTTTGATGTAATTTCCTTGTTTCTATGATTTTACTTTCTTTTTTGCTGTTATGTTATTCTTTTTTTTAAAAAACAAAAACAAATTCTCAGGTAATTTTCTTGTACTTTTGACTACTTTTACTACAATTTCTTTTTTCGTTGCTTATTGCCTTCTTCCCATGTCAAGCCAATTTGCTCAAGTTTCAAATGATTAACTTATTTCGTGATGTGAAATCAAGTGACAGGAAAAGGAACTTTACATAAACATGTTTTTGGAATTTTTCTGTTTTCTCCATTTAAAATGTTTAAATTTGGCATCTGATTGGGTTCTATTTCATAATTCAGGCATTTTATTACTATAATTATTATTCTTTACAACTTTTTAGTCATCTTTTTATTTTTACTTGCTCTGTTCACGCCTATCTTCATGCTAACGGATAAACTCTGTGCTAAAAACACAGACACAGTGTATACTGTCAATAATGGAAAAGTGTCTGCTAGTCTTGAGCCAGAAAGGAAGCGCATTATGTAATACCTCTATATACAGTAGAGGCACATGTAATAACAATGTTAACGATAAAAAGACGGCTCAATACATTGCAAAGACCCGAGTGTAGTATCTACAGTGCAGACACGCGAGTCATTCAGGATCAGGGTGTCTCTCTGGAGCATATCAACAAAAGAGAATCATGGCGAGGAATGCAGCCGGACAGCTTTCTCGGAAACCGAGTGTTGAACAGCACAGAGAGCACGCATTTTTGATCAGTCCAGTCATACAGTCTCTTTTTCTCTTCCTCTGGGTGCGTCCACCTGTCTGAAAAACAGATACTCTTTCTGCTGCTCAGATATGCTATGTGGTATTTTTCCTTTTCATGGGAAAATATTTTGGGCCAGACCTGAGAGAAGCTACAGTATAGACGCTTTAAAAATGCCCAAACAACATTAACATGGTCGCCCAGAAAATCACACCGCAAGGTCCTTTTAGTGGCTGTTCAGGAGCTTCTGATCGAAACCAGTGGTCATCCTCAGCAGATGGAGTTTTGTGAGTTATCATGGAACTGTAAATGCCAAAATTCCCAATGATCTTTTCTTTAAAGAGTTCTTGTCCCTATTGGTTTGGAAGTTAGGATAAAATCTTTTGTCTGAACCACAGTCAGTGCCATCCATCCAACAGCTGGAGACATTTCCTATAAAATTAAAGTGCCAACTTCAGTGAAGAAACGCCAGGAGCAGGAATGCTGTATTGAGGGGAAAACTCAGAGTAATTACCCAGGGCCCCAGTCAAAGGAGGAAAAAAGCTGGAAACAAAAATTTGGTTTCCTTGGCAATTTTTTTTAAGAAAGATGTGCCATGAATACATTTAAATTGGTGGAATAAATCAGTTGAAAGACTGAATTTTGTATGAAAAAATAGTGGAAGCTCTTTGAGGCCCCTCTCACACCTTAAAGGTGCAAAATGGTTTGCCCCACTACGACGCTGCTGGAGCACCAACACACTCTGTCACATTTCTTTCTTTCCCTGAGAAAGGGATTTTTGGGGTTCAAAAAAGAAAAAGTCTAACCAGGATGTGTGACCACTAAGTACAGAAAAAGGGATGTTACAGGTACATGCATAGATTGGACCAGACCCAGAAAACCCGGAGTGACAGGAGCCAAGAGGATGGAGACAATAGAGGACAGAAACAGGACTAAAATATGAAAAATTGTTTGCACTGAATGCTTAGAAAAGTCATAAACAGGTGGAATGCCCAAGATGAGTTTAACAGGTACGTTCAATGCAAATTTATTCATTCACTTAGAAAATAACAGACTTAAAAATAAAGTACAGTACAGTCCTACCGCGCTCAATGTAGGTGTTCAGATCACAGCCTCCCTACTGTGGTAGCAGGTTGAAGGCTCTCACAGGCTGGGCTCAGTACTGGAAAACGGTTCTCTCTGAAACCTCCTCTGACAGCTCTGAGATTTTCTCCCAAGTCTTGGCTAGTCTTTGCAGGACTCCGCACAAAAACAGACCTATAAATTAGGTCAGATCGTTACCTTTAGTTCCGCTCAGTTTCAAATATCACAATTTCATTCATATAAAAACAATGCAACTATCTATTTCTTTTATTAGTTTTTTTCCATCCTTGCCTGTCTGCAACTTATTTCCAGAGTTATGGTATTCACGTGCTGCATAATGATTTAATTTTATATATGTACACACACACACACACACACACACACACACACACATTGTTAGGTTTTATATTTTAGCACTCACACATGTAGCACTTTGATCTGCAGCATTTTATGTATGAAAGGTGCAATACAAATGTTATTGTTGTTATTATCATTATAGTTAACTAGTTTAAAAAGCTGCACTTGTACACTTGCCTTTTCCGCCATATCTTTGAAAGAAATTGCACCAATTTGTTTGGGGTTCAAAGGTTGAAATACTTGTGAAAGGCGTCTGAAAGCAACACAAGAAACGTTACGTCACTCAGGGTTTCAAAGGGTTATATTGCTTTGTTAGACTGCAAAAACCCTTTTAGGACTTTTTAAATCCAGTCACGGTTTGACATGTTTATTTATGCTGAAATAAGTCAACAGTAACCATGTTGGAGAATATCAAAATATATGAAGGTTTTAACAGCAGTCAGTTGTTCCTTAAAGCTAACTGATACACTGACAACAATGTCTGTTTTTAAAAAAAAACCTAATTATGTAATCATGTAAAGACATAAGTGTATTTAAAAAGCTAGGGAAATTTCCTAGCATTTTAAATTTACTTATTTCTTGGAAAATGTGAATACACACACACACACACACACACACACACACACACACACATATATATATATATATATAAACACACACTCCATAAGGTTTTAAATTCCAGCACTCTCTCATGCAAAGCACTTTGAGCTGCATTTTATGTATGAAGAGTGCAGTACATATACAGATTATTATTATTATTAACTAGTTTAAAAAGCTAAACTTGCAGTAAACGCACAATCGTTTACTGAAGTTAAGGTGCATAATATAAAATACAAACAGCATACATTTTGTAAATTTTGCAAAATTTAAAATATTCATAAATTCTTTATAAAAAAAAAATGCCTATGCTAAGGGTAAAATTTTACTAGCAAAATAATCAGCAGCTAGGCCGGTAATTCAGAGTACCTAAAAACAAAAAAAAATGACAGTATTCTTTCTCTACCAACAAAACAGTACGTACTGCTTATTGGCAGTATTATTATTATTATCATTTGTAATTATTAAATGTCATACTTTCCAGTGGCCAACAGCACTGGCATAATCGATTTAGCACTGAAGCTAGCGGACTTTAGCTGCTAACGTTTCTAGCACACGTAAATTAGCATCACGGCTAACGGCTGAGTCAACTCACCTGCGCAGGTGTCGCAGGCTGCGGTGCACGCGCTGCGACAGGCAGCGTGCGCTGTTTTTTTAATCCACACTCTGGTTTATATTGTCAACACGAAACACAACTTAACCACGAAAACACAACATAAAAACTTCAACAGAGTTCTCTGTTGTTTTTAGCTGTATTTCTTACCACTTCAATGACGTATTTTCGCTCACATTCAACCAAGCTTGACTCTCTGCCCTTTCACCCCTACACCCTCACCGATTTATTTTTTTTCTTTAAACTTTATTCGTAATCAAAAACTGGCTTTTACATTCATGAACAGGTTTAACAAGTAAAAATTACAGACTAAACGACATTTCTCAAAATAAACAACAACAAAAACATACAAATATCAAAAGAAATTTTAAAAAATAATATTAATAAAAAATGAAATTTAACAACTCATTCATAAAGACAAGAAATTTTAGTCTGGTTTTCATAAATCGACATATTTTCCCTTTTTATGTCCTCCATTAAAACACCAAATTTAATGAGCTCATATTTTAACTTTGGAAAATCTGAATCATTTTCAGAAATCCAGTTTTGAAATGATCCCCAAAAAGATCCTGTATGTTCACAAATAAAAATCAGTAGTTCTAGAGTTTCAATTTCGGAATCACAAACCACACATTTATTTTTCTCGATGTTAAATCTTTGCCTTAGAAAGTCATTACAGGGGTAAATATTATTTATCATTTTAAAAAGAGGTTCTTTGGCTTTAGGTGAAATTATGAGAGAGAGAAACCCAGTTCTTATTCTTCTTATTTTTTCCTCAGGTAATTCTTTTAACAGATTTTTCCTTTTCAATGATAACGGAAAAAGTTCTGAAGTGAGAACACCTTTGATAACTGTATTTGTACATTTCTTCTTTGTAAAACTGACTTGGTCTATGAGCAGTTTGGGCAAATGTCCTTCACTGATTTTGATCGATCCATGACCATCACCACCGTAACGTAGCCTAACATGATAGATGGAGGGCTAAACAATCTCATTGGATAACGCTCATCAAAACCAACAATGCACATTTATTTTATATGTGACATTTAAACACTGTTAAATTCACTGTTGTTTTTAGTTATTACATTTAGTTTTTTTCACATATTATCATTACTGTGGTTAAATGATTAAGACTTTATTCATTTATTACCTTTTCAGTCCCCTTTTGTACTGTGGGTTACAAAAGTAAACTGACTTTTTTAAGCAAAAAAAAATCAAAAGGTATATAAGAGATCCATGGATTAAGAGAAAAAGGTCAGGGGCCTAAAAAAAACTATGCATAAGGCCCAGAATTTATTCTATTTTTTATTATTTTATTTTTACAGGGACAGTGCTGCTAATTTTCAGTTTTCAGTTTAGTACTACACTCCTTGTCAGGAGATCATCAAAGTCATCAGAGTTGTTTCTCTCAGGACCATAAATGTCTGTTCAAGATTTAATGGTAATTCATGCAATATTTGTTGGGATAGTTGGTGAACCAACCAGCCCGACAGACTGAGACTTGAAAGAAAGACCAAAAACATTACAGAGAAATACAACAAGTGACAACCATCTCATAAACACTGCTGTAAATCTAGATGTGAGTCCGAGCCCTGGTCCTTCAGGGTGTTAAAGGTCAGAAAGGTCAAAGCTAAATGGGATTTAAAAGGTAACAATAACATCCATTTCCATAGTTTACAACAACATGAAAAAATGGCAAGGAATTATCGGCATGTGTTTAAATTCCTAACAGTTGAAGTGAGAAGAAATAACAAAGGTGGCAACACAGTGAGGGTGTGTCAGTCTCTTTCACTCAACGACGCACAGCAGACAAACACAGCATGATTGTCTGGTTTACAAAGTCAGTCTTACAAAGCTTTGACGGCAGTTCTGTACTTTGGACTTTTTCACCTGCACAAGTCCGTACTGTAAAATAAATGTGTCTGCAAGTAAATGAAAATGATTTTCCTGGCTGTAAAAAGCTGTAACTTCTTTCATCTTTTCATCTCACAATAAGAAATACAGGAATGTGAATAAACTGATGAACAGTAATGTAAAACCACAGAGAAGACTGTTAGTGGCACCGTGTCTTATCTCTTTTTTTTTTTTTTGACATTTTGTTTATTTGGTTACTCTTCACAAAAGCTATTATACCGTCAATTAGATAATTCAATCAGGTAAATTTACAGAGTAAACTATTTTTCAGGTTTTTAAAGCAACAACATAAAACAAAAAATAATAAGATTTTTAAAATTTTTTTTTAATTATCTCTGGTTTCAACCTGCAGATAAGCATTTATCTTCACCTCATCAAATGTCTTGAGTCCATCCAGGCAGAGCACATTTCTGTGTCTCTGGAGAGACAAAGGTATGTATGTATAGGAATGTGATGACAGACAGAAAGCAGCATGCAGTATAAGACACTAAGATCCTATATGAGTTGGAGGCATTTAATACATTTAATTAAATGTATCTGTGACTTTGAGGTTAAAATGGGGATGGGATGAATCATTTGCATAGTTGATCGTGTTTGAGTAACAAACACACCTGTGCAATTATTCACACTTATGACAATGCAAATACACAAGTAAACCTAAACACACTCACACCCTGCAGAGGCATCCCACGCACTCCTACTAACACACCCACATCAGAGGTGCATTAGTCCCACACCTCTTTACTTACTCAGAAATCCACCTGCTGAATTTCATTGTAAAAACTAGGCCGGTTTTTCAAAATTCATGCATGTTTTTCTCATGGTCTAAGACAACGTTTTTCAGGCCAAAAAAACCCTTTGCTGAAAGAGAGATGGAGCAGGGTCCACCTAAGTTTCACTTGAGATAATTCTCAGAATATTTTCAGGTTTCCCTCATTTGCACTTGCTTGTAGTTGCTATGCCAGCAGCAGTTGTCGCATGGCTCGGTGCTTCAGCCTCACCCTCTGCACTTTTTGCTGGTGTTTTCTGAGGTGGATGGTGTGTCAGAGACTCTTGCTTGAGAAAGTTATAAAATGATCTTTTGTGACTCACAGTAATGTCCCTTAACTTGATGTAATGGTAAAAGTACAGCTAATTTGTCATTATGTGAAAAAAAGGTGCCACATAGTAATTTAAGTGTTAGCTAATTTACATAGTTGCGCAACAGTTAGCATAATTAATGTTGTGTACTGTAAATTGGATGGGTTTTATGAATATATCTAATGTGGTGAATTCATGTTAATGTTTATTTTCAGCCTAATTTTGATTTTGGGGGGCAAAAATTTAAAACTTTCATTTAATTGTCAAGAAGTAATTTGGTGCCTCCCCTGCAGTAAAGACCCCCTGTTGAAGACCCGGGGTCAAAGGCAGTCCAAAAACATGAGTTAACATGATAATCTCTCTCCCAAAACCACAACAGTGAAAATAAAGCTCATTTTATGGAGCAGCTTCTTCTTCTTTCTCACACCTTTATGTCATACAGGCATTAAATGCAGAATGACTGCATCAGGGAACATTTTTCTTTTTGCAAGATAATAACTTTATTTATATGGCACCTTTAAAACAGTTGTTTACGAAAGCAATGCCTCTTTTTAGTATTCTTATGAATTAACCTCTTACTAGCACTACTGAAGTTTGTATACTGTATATTTGTACATTTTTAATGATATATTGTGTTATGTAACACACACCTTTTAGGTGGTTTTCCCTTTGTTAGTGAAACTATTGCCACTGAATACTCCATTGAAGGAGTGAATGAAAAACAGAGAAAACAGTGTTTGGTGCAAATATATTTTAATCATATGCCTGGAAATTAAATCAAATCATACATTCTCATAGTTTCATTTTTCTTTCCACTTTTTTTTCTGGCAATTATTGATCACAACTGTTTTTTTCCAGGCCAACTGAGGTCAAGTGCTGGAACTTTTCCAGCACGTTCATTTTTATTCTTTAACATAAAACACTGAAGGGAAGGGAAAAAAATTAAAACCAAAGACACTGATAAGAATTAGGAAGCAAAACAGTGAAATGTTCAAGTGGGAGGAGTGACACTGAAACAGTCCTCCAGCTAGAGTTTTACCAGATATCACAGGCAAACCAGGTCCCTTAAGAGTCAGAGGAAATCGATGCGGACTGGCGAACAAAATATTTTTTTTCTAGCATTACAGAATATCCATAGACATGTTATTTGTGACAAAAACACAAAGTCCTACTCATGACGGACAAACAGGCGCAAACAGGTGGTGGGATGAGTAAAAGGCTGCTAAAAACTCCCTCAAGTCCTGAACGTCTACTGCAATCTTACAATGCAATTTTGCTGAGGTGCAAATAAAAATGTCAAAATAAAAACATTTCATGAATTAATTACAGTGTAAGGAGCTGCACTGGTACGTCATGGTCATCAGGCAGCAGACTATTTTGTAGAAAACATGTCTGGTAAACGAGAGACACTGAGGGGTGTTAAAAATGAGGCTTCTATGTAGACGGGCTGAAGCAGTTGGACCCTTCTCTAACACGGCAAGTTCAGCGTCAAATGTCATACAGGACAACATATACAGCGTGACCTTTGCTGCAGTCAACAAATTAAAAAACCAAACCATACAGGTTTTTTTTTCTCTTTTTTTTAAGGAAAAACCAAGATGTCAGGCCTTGACTCATGTCTTTCATCATCCTGCTGATGCACATAAAATGTTCAAGCTTTATTCAAACTCTTCCCACAACTATTTGTTTCAGAGTCTTCCTCTGTCTGAAGGTGAAATTACAGCTCGTGACTTCACAAATCAGGAGCCACTTACAAAAGAAGGACCACAAAGGTGCGATGATATCGCTCTTCTTGTGCTCTTTAACAGCAAATCATGTCCAGTTTAATGCGGTGATATCACCATGTAGTGTTCTTTTTTTTTTTCAATGGCTGTGTTGGTGCAAAGTGAAGTTATGAATTACATATTGGTGCTTTCCTTCATAGTCAGAGCAAAGGTGGAGGGAAGAAATGGGACGCAGCTTAAGTCTTGTGAAACTATGATTAGTAAAACATCTTCAGTTTGCTGGACTACATGTCACAGGATGTTTATAGTATTTGATGAGCAGTACTTTGTTTTTAAGTCAAAGTAGCTGCCATAACAAAACTGCACTTTGCGAATTTTAAGAAAGCTGAAAACACCTCTCACATAAAGAAAAAAAAGACATTTAATAACATGAAGGCGCTTACATAACATTGGAGAAAAAAAAAAGAATAACTACTAATGATGCCTAAGTGACTTGTTTTACTCCGACAGAATTGTGAGATCGACAACTTGGCTGTACTGAGAGACCATGGCATTGTAACCTGCAGGACCTGAAAGTCCCAGACACCTCCACAGCTCAGATTAAGGAGGGAGTCTGTATGCAAGGAACCCACGCAGCCTGATGTTATTACTAAAGGTGGCAGGTGAACTTGGGTCATATTGCTACTTGAAATTGATTCATCTTTCAAGAAAAGATTATAGAAAAGTAGACTCACTCTGCCTTCCTCTGATCTGCAAACTCCCCCCCATCTTGCACTTAGGCACTAAAACTCAAAACAAAAAAGTAATTTAAATTATTCTAATTAACAACCGACCCAAGTCTGGTTGTTTGTGGTAAACTCGGAGCCTTGAGGCCCTCCTGCAGAGACAAACGCCGGGGGGGGGGGCTGATTTAGCTGCCAAAGCCAAAGATGCCCTTGATGTAGCCGGTGAGACCGCCCTTGCCCTTCTGCTCCACCTTGTCATCCAGCGGTGGGAAGGCCACGTGATTGAGCGCAAGGTCAAAGAAGAGAGGCTTGCAGGGGATTGGCTGGAAGTCGGGAGGGAACTGGACCAAATTGGGCTGCTTTCCTACCAGGGTGGGGTCGAGGCGGAAGGTCTCCAGGCGGTTGCAGAGGGGCTGCATGAAGTAGGAAGAAGTAGAAAAGTCAACAACACATAATCACAGATAACCATGAATTTATTAAAGGTATACTTCAATTTTCAACCAGCTTTGTATCAGAACAATGTGGGTAGTATGTGAAGATAAACTGTGGCACTGAAACTCAAAACAAATACATGATTGACGTCATTGGGAGGTGTTTCACTGGCTCTTGGGGCTGTTGCTCGAACTACAGGCTGTACTTCCGCTTTTTCGTATTACCTGCAAACCACGGCCAACCCTGCCACCGCCACCACGTTCTCAGAGTGAACAGCTGGTCAAGAGACACACGCGCCTCTCTGTTTCTCAAACTCAGACTGAAATCCTATCAAACGGTAAAACTACGCCGTGCTGATCCAATACGAATTCAGAGTCAATTATTGCACTACCTATTTCTCACCTAAAATGTTTTCAGAAATGTAATTAAATGCCCTGTTTCACCGTAATGGTGTGAGATTGAGAACAGGAAGTGGGTGCCACAGCTTCCAGAACAGTGAAAACAGCATCCGAGATCTGCAGGTAAAACTTAGCTTTAAATATAAACCAGGATTTTGTTACTAAGTTGCCTATTTCTCGCATCAAATGTTCTCAGAAACATATTTTAGATTACTGCTGGAATACGTGATCCGGCTGGCCGCCACTGTTTCACAAGGACTAGTCCACATTATGTCCTGTGCGGAGCATTATTGTAGTTTTAGTTTTTTTTTTCGACTTCTTGAGCAATAACACCCTTTTGCTCTGTTTTATCTGGTCATATGGCACCAATTTCAAAAGTATTTGCATCTCTCTGGTGCAGAGACGGCCTATTTTTCTCTTTATATCAGAGAAATACTTCTTCAGCTCAGGCATCGAGCATATTGAAACTCTGAGGTTAGAAATCATGTTTGTTGAGTGCTTTTGTCGTCACAGGTTGTCATTCTCTGGCAGACTGAGTGTGAAATGGGCCATTGCTTTCAGTGGCATGGAGGCATAAAAACCAAGGACCAGAATCTAAGCTTTCTGTCAGATCTGTTCTTTTATTTTCTTTTTTTAAAAAGCTACTCTGAGTCCATGATTGAGGACAACATCTATCATATTGTTGTGGCGTCTCTTGATTTTGTCCTCTTACCGTGTTGTCTTTCACCTGCTGCTGAGAGGGAACTTCAGTCGTCTCATCAGTGTCTGAAACACAAACATTGAAGAATGGGACTCAATGGGTTCTCATACAGTAAAAAATAAATCAGTTGGCTAGAAAATTGCCACTTTAAAAGGTGCTCTCACCTAAAATAGCAGCAGCCTGAAGGGAGTATTTCTCAGCATTCACTTCAGCAATGAGCTCCTGAACGTCAGGGAGATCCTGCAGAAACCACACACAAACGTGAGTCTGCTTGAGTACAGATGTTGTTAAACTGTCACAAAGACTTTTCTGACTGCAAAAAACCTTTGAGGGTCAGTCAAAGAGAGAGAGAGAAAAAGCCTGCCGTGCAGTCTATTTTTAACTGTAATTGTGGTGCTTGTGTGTGTTTTTACATGACCGACCTTAAGGCTGTTGTTGAGGCTCTTGGCCTTAGACTGGACCTCCTTGGCGTATTTGAGCACTCTCTCATACAGCACCAGCGCCTCGCTCCACTTCTTCACCAGCACATAAGACTGAGCTATGAAGAAACACCTGTGAGGAGTGCAGACGGGAGGACCACATCAGTGTATATATTGATGTATAGAAAGTACAACCAAAGACATAGGACATAGAGGACAGCAGCTGTGAGAACATAATGTGGGCTAATCGATGTCATGCTAGTGACAATGAAAATGAACTGCCTCAAAAAACACTTTAAGCAATGCATCCAGACGACACCCTACTCCTTGAATCTTAGTTGCGTTTTTTTTGGATTAGGAGTTAATAACTCTAAAATTTCTGACCTGTAGGCCTTGTAAACCAGCATCTTGAGGGACACCTCCTTCTGGAAGGTGTGGTCATCCTCTAAGCCTTGCAGGCTGGACAGCTCGGCCAGACTCTGGAGAGACAGACAAACAGAGAAAGGTTAGTGAGGTGATGAGAGAGACAGGAAGTAAACACGAGGAGACACAGAAGGTGAGTTACACTGTGACAGAGACTGTCAAACAAGGCAAAGTACACATCATTTCACTGGTGACAAAGCAGGTCAAACAACCTAGCACAATCACACAGCTACTGTGAGTAACTGGCAACTAATAACCAATTTCAAATTAATTAAACGGACTGAAATACATGCTGCTTTCATGGATGAATAATGTAAATAAGGCAGCAACCTTAGTTTTGACATTATACCGCGCCATAGTTGAATGCCTCTAAGTTACATTTACAGTTTACATCCATGTCTGTGAAAACATGAATGATTCACACACAGAAGATCTATACAATCAGCACAGTTTCAAGCATGTTCTTGAGGGTTTTTGAGTTACGGCCATAAACATGTTGTATTAGGTCAAAGTGACCTTTGACCATCAGATTCTAATCAGTTAATTTTTGAGTCCAAGCGGAGGTTTTAAAACTACTTCTTCATGGATATCAAACTTAAATATTAAAACAATCACAATGTATTTATGCTCAGACGTTAACCTGCAGGATGATGTCGTAGAGGCGGATGAGGTCCTGCGGACGGGGCCCTCTCTTGTTCTCGTCAGCTTCGGGCTCCTTCAGTTTAGCCTGCAGAGTGTGGGCCATGCTCTCATTTCTCTTCACCAATGTACACAGCTTGATGTAGGTCAGGTAACTGGGAGGAGACCAACAGCATGTTTATTATTTACTTATTAAGGATATAATAGAAGAGAATTAATAGAGGGTTGAAAGATTAATTCATGCTTAGGGCTGTTTACTAGATATGACACACAGTACTTTCTTGCAATATATGACAGCAAAGTGAATATCTTTGGATTTTAGACTGCTAATCAAACAACATTAGCAATATGAAGAAGCTACCTTTTTCTGATAGTTTACACACAAACTGATGGATGAAGAATAGAACTGGCAGATAAATCAATAATGAAAACAATTGTTAGTTACAGTCACAGAAGACAATCTGACACAGCAAACACCTCAAAAGACAGAAATATGTAAAGCCTGATCCTGGCATTTGGAAGTCTCTCTTTTAAGTCCATGTATTTCTTTTACCTGTGCAGGAACTGCAGGTTGGACACCTTGCCGCTGTCAGCATCTGAGCTCCTCTCACGCTGCTTCTACAAAGACAAACAATAATCTCATGAAAAAACTACTTTTTAAGTTCTTGATTTTATGTCACATTTCTTCAACTCAGTGAGCTGTCAATCACATCAATAAGTCTGACCTGTTAGCAACATACATACAAACTCACACCCCTGTCCTCTCTGATAGATCTCAACTTTTTAACCCCCCGAATCTTACCGCCTCACTCTTGAGTTCCTCTCTCACAGCCTGAATGGTGTCTCTGCACTCAGCCAGCAGGGTCTCATACAGATGCTCTTTGGTCTCCTCATTAGCTGTCTGCAAAACAGAAACGATAATTAACATCTTCAGTGGAGCATAGTGGCTATTTATCACCATCCATGTTTCCTGTTTCTCAGTAAAAATAAATGCTATTGTCTACACATAAAAATGCATTTACTATGATGCACATGCAGGAAATAAAGATGTCCTGTCAGTGGCACTTGTAGGTCTATGCATCAGCAGTATTTCACTTCAGTAAAAAAAAAAAAACGGTATTTAATGTGTATCTGTACTGAAGGTCTGTATCAGTATTGATCCACAAGATCAGATTAGTAGGTGTGTCACAACACCAGAAATGTATTCATCAACACCAATACCAGTGAATTTTCATGATTCACGATATCAAATTTCACACCATGTTAAAAACACAAAACAATAAATCCTGGGAACTTAAACTGGAGATCCACCTAAACACAAAGTACTTGTTATGTGGGTTTCGTTAGATTTGTGGGCCAGGAAACATTACACATAGTTTAAAAAATATAAACATATTTCTCCTATACTGTCATAATTTTAAGCAGTTGCACATCTAGGATGTGACAGTTGGGTAGGTTCCCACCCTTCCCTCCTTCCACTGTGATTTGATGCCTGGGTCAAAACTGACAGTGATGAGTGCTGCGTTTCACCCCAAGTTTGACATTTTTAAACTCTCAGTGAACAAAATAATAAATGAAAATGTGCAGCATTCAGCGAGAAATAGATGCTCAGTGCCTCATCACGCCGCTGGGGTTTGTAGCATGGTGTGAATATGCCGTACTCCCACTGCAAAGACTTTACAAAAAAAGCTGGCCTTAGGAAGAAAAACAAAAAAAGGCTTTCTTTCCCCACAAACGAAGGCAGAGCTGTTGCTGCAGCTGCACTTGTTGCTTCCTTTGGCTGCGACTTCGTAATAAAGTATCTGTCCTCCTGACATCTCTACATTTTACACTGTCCCTTATAAATGTACAGCCTGATAAAACACTATCAGTGCTTTATATGTAGCCTTGGTGCAATGCTTTAACAATTATAAAATATAAAAAGGTGCAGAAAGATAAGAGGAAGACAAATAAACCATGAAACTATGTCAACAGGTTTTACATCCAGAGGAATTTGGGAGGGGAGGACTTGAGTTTAAACTACTCTTTGTGAACTTGGAGGAAAATCGGAACTGGAGCCTGTAGAAACTTGCAAGGTCAAATGTCTTCCCCTATTTTGAGAGGTTACCACAAAAATATCTTAAAGATGAAAAAGAATAGATACAAATGCTCTTAAAGAAAAGAAGATGTAGACAAATTGGCCTCAATATCTGAAGTCAGACAGACTAACAACCACTTTCCACCCAATTAAAGCTACACTTGCACCTTTACAAGTCAATCGTGCAAAGACAAATATTTCATCTGTTTTGAAGTTGCAGCGGTGTGATACAAAGAGCGACAGTGTGAGCAGGGATGTGACTGTGGCAAACTGGGTGAGAGGCGCAGGTATGTGGCCCGGCAGGCTGCCGATGACATTCCTGCACACAACTCATCAGCAATCACTCTGCGGAGTTTCAGGGTTCACATCTTTGTGAATGACAGGATTGTTCTTCACCTCATCTTTCCTTCACACTCACACAGCAGGCCTGTATTACTCTACGGTAGTCCCACATGCCAACAGGACTTCATTTTTAAAAAGACAGCATGTTGTATTGTTGTAAATGTGAGAATGTAGAGGATTATTGACAAAATAAACTTTAATAGAGCGTCATTTCTGTAATAAACATGTTGTTAAACACCTTAATGGATGAAATTATTCAAATCTTCACCTTTAAAGAAAAAAACCCTTAGGAAGAAACACAGTAGAGGAATGTTACGAGAAAATTCCTCATAGTGATAACTGATAATAAACAGGTCATACAGCGGCTCTCATCCACCCAGAAGGCTGATGTTATTTGGTGCCACACTCTTGTGGCAACACCCTGGCAACGCCTAGCATAACCGGCTCAACCTGTTGAGCATCCCCTCTTGTTCAGAGAGAGAGGGATGGACGGATAAACTTATTAGAGGAAGGAGGAGTTGAAGGAACTCGCCTACTAGGACTGCCTTATGGCCCAATATGGCATTTCCTGCCTCCGGACGCCAAAAGCCAGAGATCAGGGGCACCACAGGAGAAACTTGAGGTGCTGGTGCTACATACTCTTTTTACTGAGCAAACTGGGACAAATGGATCCAATGCTCGCTGATCTTTAACATTAATTCTATAACTCACAGAGATAGTCAGTAAAGATGTTATTTCATTATGTAGGTCACACATGATCAAAATAAGGACAATCGTGATAGTTCAGCTCCAGAACTTCATACAGTTACAGCTACATACAGTTACAGTCAGTTACAGCCACTATTAACTTAACAATGGACTGTGACACTGCAGTCAAGTTTCAAAAGGGTCCATTTGAAACTGAAAGGTGTTTTGAGATAATACTAATCTGTCCATTGAGACCTGCTGGGTGTAGCCCTGTATTCATGTGTGGGCTGAAATGCACAGAATGCAGTTGTGCAATGACAGAGGCCGCATGCCACAGACCTGAGTGGCTGTGGGTGTGACAGGTGTGTCTGCAGGGTGTGCTGAGTCTTCTGGCATAAAGAAGACAGGAGGAATGAGCTGTGGTGGCAGTGAGGGGGACACAGAAGACAGCAAAGAGGAGACTGCCACCTACTGAGACTTTAAGGAACTGCATGGACTACTGGAAGGAGGTGTTCAGCTCAAACTTGGGCCAGATGCCCATTTTGAGACTTTTCACGTGAAGCCCAGTGTAACGCAGAGAGTAGTGAAGACATGGGGTGGCACATGTAGGCATAAAAGCTGAGGAGCAATGGTCTTAACCCCTTTCAAATAAAAAAAAAAGACTTTATAGGTTATTGCATTTACAAATACCCACTTCAAATGAGACACTCTTCAGTGAGCATTTGATGATTCAGCACAAGAAAACAACATACTGTCATCAGAACACCACTGCTGTGAAGTTGCAGATTTCACATGATGGTGCTGATCTAAAACTTGTGACGGCTGCACTGGTGAGCATTTGTCCGTGGCATAAAACTGAATATTTAGACCAGTGGTTCCCTACCTAGGGGTGCTGGCCCCCAGTAGGGGTCACCAAAGTTTCACCGGGGGCTTTGTGGCCTTCTTGATATTATGGAGTGTAAAAAAAAAAAGTACAGTAGGCCTATCTCAGCATTTTTTTAGTTTCAATGAAGAAAACTACGTAAAGCTGTTACTTTAAGTTTAGATCATTATTCAAGATATAAGCTTAAAAAAAACCAAACAGGATAAGGGAATGGTGAAGACCTGAACACAGGCTATATTGACGGAGCCTTTACGCTCCCCTTACAGCCTTGTCCTGCAGTAGAAAAGAACATGGTTAAAACTACTGCATACTTCATAAAGCAATGGTCAAGTGTCAAGGAGAAAAATGAATTTGTTTTAAAAAGAAAAAAGCCTATTAAATATGAATGATTGCTTAGAATAAAATTCTATAAAGTAGAATTGTATAAAACGTTCTTAAAATATTTGGAAAACGCATCTCTGATGCAAAACGAAATAATCTGTTTTAAATTGATCCAAAGTGTTCGTTTCATACAAACTTGCTGCACTAATTGTGTACACTGTTCAGATTAACTGTACATGTATATGTACATTTGTTTTTCTGTACTGCATTAAATGTGTATATTAAATATCCAGAAAATATGACAAAATATCAGAAAAGGGGTCCCTTGAGGAAAAGTGTTGACTACACTGTATCTTAGTAAGAATGAACCTTTTTTTATGATCATAATGTGTAGAAAACGTAAACTGTGTGGAAGGTAAATGTGAAAAATAAAAAGGAGAAACAGGCGGAAACTATGAGGAGAGGACACGGGGGACTGACATGTAACAAAGGCCCTCAGGTGTAACTGAATCAGGAAGGTTGTGTTTGCATGGGTGTTTAGGCAAAGAGAGTGGAAGTGTGCATGGTTAATATTATAGCGGTGTCAGTGTGAGCGCATGTGTTTGCCAGCATATACGGTTCACACAGTCATGCCGACGAAGGCTGAAATTTATGTTGCATTTAGCCTCAAAGCTACATAGATACAAAAAATATAATTTGGGCTTTAGACCAACAGGCCACAGGGATCCCCCAACATGTATCTTTAAGTTTTGGCTTATAATGATATTCAAGGGGCTCTATGCCAAAATCAGATCATATGAATTGGATACAGTTCTCAGCATGGAGGTGGCTGAGTTAGCGAAAATGGTGGGCTAATATACCTGCTGAGCTGGCTTACCACAGCAAAATAAACAGAAAAGCTCAGATTACAACACACACAGAGGTAGCATGACTTCATTCTCTGCTTAGGACACCATTCATCCTCTATATCTTCACACAGCAAATAGGGTTTTCTGCTATATTAACATTATAAATCTCACATCCAAAACATTTAAGAGCTGCTGACAACATGTGAAGTTCAGTATGTTTTTACCCCCTACAATACAGACAAACCAAGGAAATACTGACCTGAGCAATAGCTGCCTCATTGTCCGCCAGACCCAACAGGAAGATGCGGGCCTTGTCTATCTTGACAGGAACTGTCCGCCCGCGCCACTCCACCTCACTCATGGTGGCCGCTTGCTTGGTTCTTGCCTGAGTGATCAGGGCCTGAGGAGAAATATAAAAAAAGGATATTAAACTTTTTTTTTCTTAATAAAACACATTTTCTGGTCCACAAGTGCAAATACATCTTTGGCTTTCATCAAATAATATTTAATCTTTTTCAAAATGCAATTTATTTGTGCACACAGATTTGCTGGTCACTCTTTATGAGACCAGATCTGAGGAACGTGTGTGTTCCAACCCTGAAATATTAGGAATCACCAGAATATGACAAATGAATGATGATACAAGCAAACAAACAAATGTCAAAACTCCTGTATGTTCACCTCTAGTTTCTCAGCCATCATGCCTCCTCCTCCACCAGTCAGTCTCATCTGCATCAGGTCATTGATGGCGTTCTGGTCACCTGCAATCAGACAGAAAAAAATACATTTACACAGTGTGAGTGAACAATGTCTCCAAATGCCTAAATGATTCTAAGATGGCTGTGAGGTACGTTGAGGGAGATCACTTTGCCGCCCTTCTTCTGTGTGAGTATGTGTGTATGTGTTACTCACCGATGTTGTAAGCACAGTAGCGGATGTTGGGTGAGATCTCGTCCACACGCTGACGATACAGAACTGCCAACTCCTCAGTGAAAGCACTGGCCAGCTTCTCATAGATGGTCCTGACAAGAAAAAAATGGGATTATTTAAAGTTTTCTACCAGTCATAAAAAATTGTACAAGTCAAACGCAGTCACTTATTCTGCCTTTTTTATTAAGAAACTGTAGGGACATTAAAACTCACTTGCACTTGTTGAAGGCCTCCATGGCAAGTTTCCACTCCTGAAGTTCAAACTCAACCGTACCAGTCAGGTAAGCAGTGTAGGCCTGAAATAAGATACAGGCGCCCTTATTAGTATTTGTTGTAAGAATAAGAAGAATCTGAATTTTGATCCCTGTAACACAGTTTTAAATAACAAATTATATGTATCAACAATGTCAGTAGTTTTGTTTCATATATATAGAAAAAATGAAGAGAAGATGGGATAGAGCTGAAGTATGCAAGACTGAAAACATTTTGGACCTTTGAGGGTGTGATCTCACAGCACACGTATAATCTCATTCTGCACTGTGTCTTTAAAAGCGTGTTGAAGGTGACTCTTTACTGTGTACCTGCGCCTCAAGTTTGGTCTTGGCATCAACACGGGGACTCTCACAGAGCTTCTCCAGCTTCTCGCTGTGCTTGGCAGCCTTACGTAGTCGTGCCAGCAGGTGGAAGCGCTTACGTGGCTCTGTGTTTGCCTCCTGCTTCAGCTGCATGGCGTAACTCCATGCACGCTCTGCCTCCATCAAAACCAGCAGCAGATACCTGATGAGGGAGAGGACGTTGCATTAGTTGCATTTTCACCATTTTTAGGGGACACATTCATTAAACACTTCCATTCCTCACCTGCTGTCAGAAAGCATTTCAACAGTTATTTTCTTCCCAATGAACTTGTGTCGGTTACCCATCTTGAACCCAAGAGTCTTTCGCAGGCGACGCAGTCTTCGGGAGCAGTAACCCCTGGACATAGTACACAATGGTGGTTACATTTAAATAAATAAATTAGGCTTTCGTGTACATTTCCATCTTGGTTTTGCACAACAGACATGACAAACACAGTCAGGTCATTAACACTAAAATAACTGCAAGGTTTTCTGTGAAAAAATATTATCCTAAATCATCTAAGAAACACTTCATGGACATTTTAGGCACTTTATTAACAAAGACGCTATTTTCAAGGTATTTCAGTACTTGATTTTTTTCCCCCTCAAAATTGTGGCCATTCAAGGACATCATGCAAGCCCTTTAAAAAGAGCCATTTGTGCAGCAGCACAGTCTCATGACAATTATATGGCGCCAGATGTTTCCACTCAAAACGCTTCTCAGTTTTTTAAAACAATAATGTGGTCCCCAAAAATAAATACTTCATTATATATACAGGAATTCTGGGAAAATGGCACCTACAGGATGGGCATTTCACATTAAAGTTCAATAAATACACCCTTTGAATGTCTTGTGAACACTGAAAAGAGTGTGTACTTCCATGTGAACAGCCATATTACTGCACCACAGACATCTCTGCAGCTATGGCCCCGTTAGTGCAGGCTTACTTGTCCTGTATGACTGAGCCAGGCTCACCTGTATCTCTGGTAGTCTCCGTGCCTGAGGCCATGCTGCTGCTGGGACTCCTTGATTATTTGCAAAACTGTGAATCATTGTTAAGGGACAACCTTATTTATCATCTCTCTCTCTCCCACACACATACACCATACTCAAGGACATTTGTCGTTCATAATCACGTATCAGTATGACAGTCGTATCAGCACTAGTGTACAGACCCAGAAAGTCTGGCTGTAGTGCTGTGATGTGTTGCAGAAACGGCACCGCAGCTGCTAACTGAATCTCAGAGGTTATAATAGTTTAACATGTAGTAATAAACATACCTACAGCGGTAAGGAATAACTAACGCTCTTAGTTAATTTAACGTCCTAAGACTTCCGAGAAAAGTTTGTGGCAGGCCACGTAAATCGGCTTTTTACCTATACCACTGACAGCCTGCTTCAGTATGACACGTAGCTTTAACGCAGCTAGCGTTATCCTCTAACCGAGCTAGCTAGCAAGCTAACGTTAGCTTCTGAGCCTGGCACTGAACCGCTGGACGAGAAACAAAACGGCCGCTACACGTCTGCTGCTCGGAAGGATACTTTCCAGTCCAAGTCCCCCGTCCGGTGCATTTTCTTTATTTTCATCCATGGTGGACACTTTGGCGTCGTTTTGCTTGTCTGCGGCCATCTCTAAACGCTAACAGCTAAGCGGGACATACACATGCTCAGTCAGAGCTCGAGCCAGGGACCAATGACGGCACAGGGAGGGGCGAAGCTACACTGAAACCTCGCGAGATTTAGCTCATAGGGCGGACAGGGACAGATCCATGGGACACATTCATGGGACAGATCCATGGGACAGATTCGGCTCATTCGGCTTAGTATCGGTTGAAGAAATTGAAACACCAACCTATACAACAACAATGGCCCCGATGTCAAGTCAAGTGATTTTAATACTGGATGGAAGATCAAGTACTCACTTCATCAGATATTGGCTTACTGAAAACCTTTATCCTAAAAGACAAACAAAAATGGCACCCTACATGAATTTGATAGGAAGATTAATTAACTAAGGATAATGTATCTAACATTACCTATTTCTCCAAAACGAAATAAACAAATTTTGAAATTATGAACATCTACCCCTGTAAAGAATTACTTCAACTTTGCTTTGGTATTTATTAAAATGCAGGTACATTTTAAGAAAATGAGGTATTACTGACCTTGTAGTGTTGTCCACAAAGTTGGGCTTGACATACATAAATGGATAAAACAAAGGATCTCGCCATTCCCAAACTTGAATGAATTTAAATTATATTTGAAATCCCCAAAACCTCTAAAAGGGCCAAAAGAACTAAAATTGTATATTTTGAAACACTTTCCCACTAGAGTAAATGATTACGTTTAGAATGAGTTCCCTCCCTTGTCTGATAATCTATTTATTATTTATGTATCTTAATTTGATTTATTTTATTTGAATTTAGAAAATGTATTACTTCAAACACTCCAACAGGACTGAAACACTTCACACTGTATGTTTACTTTTTTAATTTGTTGATTAAAAAAAGTGAATAAATAGATTTAGCACTGTTCCCTTTGACAACACCTTCATGCTGGCACTGGAGAAGTGAATGGCATGTTGTCATGTTTGTTAGTTAATTTTGAAAAAATTAAATAAAAAAAAAGAATCTGGAAAACTGGGGAAAAAAACTTCCTTGAAGTTGATAGGACTACATGCAAGTGTATCAAACCTTTCAAAACTATCAAATTTGGATACTTCTTGCAAAATATGGTGGCAGCTGCTCCATGACACTAATAATAAGGTTACATGCACCTTTAACAACCAGTGCTGCCCACCCCATGTAACCCCTCTTCAGGGTTACATGGGCAGGGTTCCCACACATTTTCGCTGGAAAAAAAACAATCAAAACTTTTTCCTGACTATTCAAGGATCCATAGTAATTTTAAAAATAATAATAATGATTTTTTAATTAATATGTTTTTTTGCAATACTTGTCTGGAATTTTTCAGTAATACCATATACAAACTCTATTCAGACACAATCTTAGCTAACTTGCATACATGGGAGAAGACAGACAGAATGTGGGGGGAAATTGAAGACACGTAAACAAAAACGGTGTTACACATTGATGCATATGAGAGTTACATCACATCAACAGCCTTAGAAAATAAATTTTCTGTTATGTTACATTATGTGAAGAATATTCACAGAAGATTACTTTAACAATAACATTACTCCAGGACAGTATTCTATGATTATTACAAAACTGTGTTATAATTTTGTTGTTATAATCTTTACTAGTTCCATGACTTTTCCAGACTTGGAGGAAGAGACTGTGAAATTCCATGATGTTTCCAGGTTTTCCATGACTGTTGGAACTCCGAGTGCATGACCAATCATCATGTCTAAGTTTACATTGATAAAGATAAAATAATTTTTTTGCGTTGATTCAGCATCCCAAATGTATGTAGATAGGCTATGTAAGATCAATTCAATGTGCTGAATTCAGGTGGTGTCCGAAAAATCATTAAAAAAATGTTTCAATTATATTTCATGGCTCAACTGATCTGTTTCCTTTGCTTTGTTGACATATTGTTTAAAATTGTTGTGTCATGTTGTTTCGACTAGAAGCTCATGAAGGAACTGAAGTTATAAAAATGACCAAGTCCATGTTGTTTGAAAATTACATCTTAAAAACTAGTGAACGGACAAAAGTCAGAAGAACAACTTGACTCGAGTTTGTTGTCATTGCTTCCTGTTAAGTAGTAGTAGGCAGAGTGAGCACCACTGTTCAATAACAGTAAGTAAGCGAGAGGTCTAAGTCGGAGATTCATGAGCACTTGGAAGCTAGTCAGGTTGTGCGGGTACATACCAGACACTAAAGGAGTCATTCAAAAAGATTTGTTTGTTCATTTTTGCCCACCACTAAAGTCTCCCTGTCCAGTAAACTGTGCAAGTCATCTGGTGCAGGCTGCATCCATAGGAACATCTCTGAAAGAGGTGGAAATAAAACAAATGTCATGCAGTTTTAAAACTCTATGGCTTGTTATCTAGTTTCTTCAACACTGATAGAGCAATTGGTCTAAATGGCAAACCCTTTTAATTTGGCAGCATTACTCCCTCCATACAACTCACAAGGAGCATGCGTAAATTATCTTGCAAGAGGGATCCTTGCTCGCCAGCAGGGTCGTGCTCTCCAGGATGAACGTACAGTCAGGAACCAAGACTTGGTACAGGCGGTCATATCCCTCAGTGTTGTGACAGGAGGACTTCCTGTTCTCAAAAACACGATGTACATAAATGAAAACCAAGTTCGTCATTTGATCTTCGAGTCCTTCGGGCCCAACGTGATGGATGTTGATGATCTCATTGTTCCCTTCGAACTGGAGGTTGATGGACTTTGGAATCCCTGGCCTGTTGGGTTTCCTGTTCAACCAGATGCAAAAGGGCTTATCTGCATCAACCCAACTCACTGGCCTGCTTGGATCACTGATGTCTGAGCTGGGAACAACCACCTCAATGCAAATACTCCTGATAACCAACCCCAAGGGTCGCAACCAGTAACTGCTGCTAATGAGCTCCACCCATGGGCGCTGGCTGGGTACCACAAGATGAACATGCAAACTGGTGGTGCCATGTCAATCCGGACAGGGAACATACCGGTAATATTGGAGTTCCTAACTGTGTATGCCTTATCTGTCCAGAAAGGCACGGTGCGCCGAAATGATATCATGGGCATGCTGGTCCTGGGAGTTACCATACGTACCAGTGGGGGCAACATCACGAATGAAAGACTCAGGAAGACTATTGCTGCAGCTAGATGTGAGACTCATGTTGATACCATTGACTTCACTGGCAACATGGTTATGAAGGGCTGGGACTTTCTGAGTATGCACTGGAACCAACAAAGGCAGACGTCCCTTCAGGACATGTTCTCTCTGTTGCAACAGTCAGTGGGACCAGTCTCTTGGCATTTGGCAATGGCATGCCAACAAATAGAATTGAAGATGCTGACCGGCATTGTGACAATCATTCGCGCAATCAAAGATTTCTGCGACTTTCCCTGGCAAGATCTCAGCAATATGATTGCAAATCGCACTGGGATCGATGAGCTCAGTAATGTCAGTGCATTTGCAGATTACATTTAGCCACCAGCCCCAGTAGGAGGCACACAAGTAGCAGCACCTGGGGGACACTGGATGGGATGGACCCTGGCGCTCCAAAAACCGATCCAAGGACATCTGAAGAATTCTGATTTCCCTAACTTTTTGTACACTGCTCTCCAGTTGTCGATCCAGGTCGGAGGCAACACGTCCTTAAGAGGTTACAGAGGTATTGATAACCTTACAGTGCAAGAAAAACCTGTGATCGACACCTGGATTGTTACGTACTTGACCAGCAGGGGTGTCCAGCACATTCCCAGGCCCATGAATCCAGCTGCTGATGAAACTGCACTCCTAAACATCCGGACAAAACACATCTAGCCCTGACAGCAGCTATTGACTACTTAGTGCTTTATTTTACCTTCTGTAACAGTTTTGTGTTTACTTGTCAAAAGTACTGAGAAGCAGCTGCTTAAAAACTACATGCATTATGTATACATTTTGTTTGAGCAACAAGTTGCACTGCACACGTCTCCTTTTCACTAATAATTCTTAGCCTTACCGAGATGTATATAGCGATACACATCAAACATCCACCTTTCCTTATTGGGTCACTTTGAGCCAAACGTTTTTCAGTAAGAGATTAATTTCCATTCGATGCTGTCAGTAAAAATATTCCTCACAAGGAAGTCAGTGACTTGTAGATGAGTAACTGTTTTGTGCCTTAAAGGGATGCATTTCTTTTAGTTGCTAAAATAAGAAAGTCCATTCAGATGTTGTCGGCAGCAGAAATGTATCTGGAGATAAACTTTGTGATCTCAGAGATGTGCTTGGTTTCTTTGATGGTGGTGTCTCTGCTGCGGACTTGAAGGAGGCCGCTCTCCAGCGTGTTCTCACTGATCACCACAGTGAAAAGCACTCCCATCTCATCATACCTAAAATTCATCGACACAGGGACAAACAAATCACATCAGTTCACAGCGAGAGAATCACGGCTAATTTGCTGCATTTACTAATGAGCAATTTCTCTTCAGTTGCAACACTAAATTGCACTTTACTTTGCATTCAGCAGCTCCACTGATGTTGGCAGAGTTTTGAGATACCCAGGCCACGCAGAGATCTTGGCCTCCATAAACTCCAGCAGCAGCCCTTCACACACCTACAAAATAATACTCATTAATATACTCAGAGTTCACACACATTTTCATGGCCAAAATTTCAAAACTTTTCCATGGTTTTTCACGGACACATTGTAACATTTCTGAGACCATTCACAACGTATAACACTACAAGAACTGTGTCGTTAGTTTCCCAAAATGTTTGTTATTGTAATAAAATTATTCAGCAACCTCTTCAAATATCTAGTAATTGGTTGTTTTACTGGTATGGTGGTATGGTATGTTCATATTCATATGCAAGTCTGGAAAAAAATGCTGAAACATAAGAATGTAGGCACACGCTTTTTGAACTTTGGAATTGGACATAGAAAGTTTTCCACTAAAAATTACTGAAAAAAACACAACAAAATGCCGTGACTTTTCCAAAACTTTGAATGATTTTTAATAATTCAATGACTTTTCCAGTTACAGAAAATGAGAATGTGAAATCCCATGACTGTTCCAGGTTTTCCATGACTGTGGGAACCCTGTTCACTTGAAAGATCCTTTTCACCAAGCACTTGATTCACTTTTTAGATGTGTGTTCACACAGATTTAATCACGATAAATAAAAACCAAGTGATCACTGATGTCCTATTATGATAAATATGTTACTCACCTGCCTCAGCTCCACAGTGGCTCCCCTGCCAATGTCTAAAGCTACTTTGACAGGAGCCAACACTGGATGCAACTTCAGGACCTGGAATCAACAGCAAACCAAAACTCAGTGATGGAGGATTACATCAAAAAATGGAGCACAAATGTCAAGTGGAATATATTATCGCTGTCATCACCTTTCTCTGATGCAGCTTCTGCTTGCTGTCTTGTTTCCTGAGCTGCTGGAGTGAGTTGGACAGAAAGGCCATCACACCGCGATCCATGTTCCCGGTTACTGAGACGACGTGAGGAATTGACTTACGGCCATCTTGACACTGAAGCGCGTTTAGAGAGACAATTAACACTGCATGTGATTACACTGAAGAAGGGGGAAAACACTAGTGAATAGCTGCCTTTGAGTATGACCCTATTTCAGTGCAACAGGGTTTAAAGACAAGAATCTAATAAACAAAACAAAAAAACATTTGTCTTCAACATGGGTCATAATTGGGTAAAAACAAAACAGTACAGACAGTTACAAATGCGTCACTTTATCATTCACTTTTCTGCAACAGCAACTTGACAGCTAAACTAAATACAAACAAAGAAAACACATGTACAAAACAGGACAGTGTTAGGACTAAAAGAAGAAGCAGACTGACCTGAAGTTTGGAATATACTCCTTGGTGTGTCTGCAGCAGCTCTGTGTTTCCCCTGTTCCACAGCGTCTCCAGGGGCTCCTCTCCCCACGGGAAGCTGTAGATGATCCTCACACCACGAGACGACGCCTCCTCGAGTTCCTCCTCTGGAACGTCACTGCTGCTGAAGTCCGAGGGAGACACGGCAAACTGCGAAGACATGGGTTGTCTTGATTTGATGTAACTGAGACATACTGCTTGACTTCTCACCAAACCTCCTCCTATCTTGATGCTTATTTTTAAAACTTGTGTCATTTTAAAACATGAACGGCAGCTTTCTGGAGGGAGATGGAGTGTTTGGAGGGCCTTTCAGGAAGATCAGGGGGTGTATGTTTAAGTAATAAAAAATATCTCTGTTGTAGGAAAACTGTAGAGGATTCAATTTAAGACGCCAATAAAAATAGGACCAGCTAGCACTGCACAATACTGGCAAATACAAACCATTTAACAACCTTATGATTATAAATATATTGTAATCAAAGCATATCACAAAACATGACAGTTCATCTTTCCCATTACTTTTTTGAACCTGTTAAAAAAAACTCTATATGTGCATCTGAGTAATTATCTGTTAATTGCTGTGCTCTGAAAATACTTCCTCTCACTTCAAAATACCCACTTTTCTCCACCACTTCAGTCTCTGTTGCGTCCAGTGATCCAGCCACTGGGAAGAGGTTCGAGGAGAGCAGAACCACACCAGAGACGTCTGAGTGACCTCAGCTGGGCTGGAAAAAAAACCAAAACACTACATTACAATTATGGTAGCACTACGCATATTTCTTTTTTTTTTAAGCACAACTTTGTACTTCCAGAGGGCAAATTTACCTCCTAATGCTGAGAATTGACAGTGTAAAATGAAATTAATGCATCAAATCTGAAATGAATCTAATTCATTGATACAAACAGCATACTACATGTTCATATTGATGTGCCTCTTTTATAGAATTAGAAATCATTGAGTTGTACATATAGCTAATGTCCCACGGTCAGCACAGTGGGTAGAAAAGGTTTAATGACATATTAAAGATATTGGATTTTGCAAATATTACTATTATAAATATTACTATATACTCTGATAAGGTCCACATGCGGGTGAGATCTATATAAACTCATCAAGCTGTATTGAGCATGAAGGAGCTAAATTGATTTGCCCATGTTTGAAAATCTCATCTGAAGAAAGTGAAGTGCAAGAATAAACCTTTTTTTTCATTCGTATGTGTCTGCACACACACATAAAGAGACAGAGGGACAGACAGACATTAGAGGAAGCCTCACCAACCAGAGCCGTCTGAGGGCTGGAAACACAGACCAGTCTCAGCCAGGCCGAAGGGCAGCTTCCTGTTCACCAGCTCCAACGAGGGGACGAACTGCTCCAACGCACCTGACAACAACTCAGACTTAATTGCTGTTTTTGTACAACAAAGAAGACAGTTAAGTTGGAAAACACTGTTGCTGTTTGTCTTTGCTTCTGGTTGAGGATAAATGACATCAGTTATGTTCCCAGGAGTGATGCACTTTCCTATTTTCTGACTATGAAATTTAAATGCCGCAATATTTGGCTTTAATTAGTAGTTTTAGAATGATATCATCAGATCTGATGCATATATTATATGTGCAAAAATGTTTCATTTTGTTAATTCTTTCATGTGGAACTTCCTCTGAGGATAGGTACAAATCCCAGCTCCTTTGCAGACTGTAAAGTCCCAATCTTAGCCATCATGATCCTAAGCATAATACTTGATATGTGGAGCTTCCACCAGGGTAGACTCAACTAAGGCAAGGAGAGTCCCTTAAAACCACCATTTACTTCTTATTTTTACTGTAACATTTTGATGGTTTGCTGAATAAAGGATGGTCTTTCTTGCTATCAGCTTGCCATACAGACCAAACTTCATGCCAGTGTAATCATAATACGCTTTATAGTTATTAGTGCAACTTTCAAATCGCACCAATATCATAACAAACAGTGAGCCTCTCTGGATTTTGTCCTGCAGCGTTATACCTTGAAGAAAGTTTGTCCTCAGAGACGGGGACCTCTGAATGAGCGTCTGTACCCTCTGGATGAGCTGCTCCCTGCTCAGTTCATGCTGTCCAAGTATGTCTTTTAAATGTTCGGACTCAACCATCCTCAGCTGCTTCCGTCCATCTGCTGCTGTGTCCCTGCTGCTGCTCAGAGTGTTGATCCCAAACACCTGAGCTGAGGACCTGCTCACAGAGTGCCACCACTGCTCCAGCAGGTTTCTCCTCAGCTCCATGCCCAGAGGTCCATAGCTGCAGCTCAGCCCACGCTGAAATAGCTCAGTGTTAGTCTGTCCGGGTGAAACATAGTGTCTGTCCACACAGAGCTGCAGCAAAGCCCTGACCTGATCAAAGTCCTCACTGGGTGATGCACTGCAGCGCCTCCTGCTGTGCTGCAGAGTCGGTGTTACTCTGCACTGAGAGGGTTTTAATACGCATAAGTGCCTTGATAAAGCGTTTCTGGCACAACACGACAACATGATGATAAGCTGAACAAAAGTAAATCAAAAGATTGTCTATTTCAGGGATGATCCTCCATCATTAGACAAATCACTCCTCTTTAACCATCCTCAACAGCCCCAAACGCTGATATAAAATAAACTATTAACGTTAAAGTGTTAGCGAGGACTTACTCAAGCGAGCAACCTGTTTTACAGCAAAAAAAAAAAAGTATGTTAACTTTCTGCTGAACACGGAAACACAGGCTCGGTGAGGTGGCATTACCCTCTCTCTGTTTATAGCATACTTTAGCTAGCTAACGGCCTTAATGCAACAAGCTGCAAATGCTAGATTATGTCTGTGCATTCAAAATAAAACACACTCGCCTGACAGTTTCTCACTGCTGTTGTCACACATTTGATATCCAATAAAAACCGCTAGACATAGTTTGAAATTCACCGGAGTTACATGTGATGCATGAGCCGGAAGTGATGGAAACGCATGGCCCGCCCTACGCTGCTTCTGATTGGCTTTGACCTATAATTCATTCGTGGCTTTGACCAACCGCACTCTTCTTGCCTAAATCTAACCAATCAGATCAATAAAGGTAACGAGTACTAGCCAATGAGAGGGAGAGTAGGGCGGGTCAAGCCGTCGCCGTCCTTGAAAAAAGTGAATCCGGGTTACGGATTCACTATGATACATCCCCATGGTATCAATGTGTGATTAAAAACAAATATATTATATCTATGTTATAAGTTTATATGTCCCTCGTCAATTTGTTGTCTTAATTTTAATTTTATGGTCTTTTCTTATGTTATGTGCGATATTACTGTCAAAATGATCTTTTTTTAAAAAAAATATCAAATAACATCTCTGTACAATGCACTATTTGAAAAAAACAATAATAAAAAAAATGTAGGGTGATGTGTTAATTTGACTTTCTGAAATAAGCAGACGCTTCACCATCATATTAGTTTTTAAAATAAATATATTTTATTTTTTCCTGTAGACTCTCAGCATCCTCAGTGGTTACTGCAGCCCTTCACTGAATCCTACTTCACATGCACTGTCACATTCAGGTGGGATCAATGTGGTAATGGCTCCAGAAACAGGAGGGTCAGGAACACCCAGAGGTTGCAAACATCCATAATAATCAATAATATGCACCTCGTTTAATTCCAATGCAGCATTGTTTCTTTTAGTCAGTCAGTCATTATACCAATGCAAAGTGTAACTTCTAGGCAACCTGCCTTTAGACGTTCATACTGTTAATCTCTATGGTAATTTCACAAATGTGTTCAGGGTTATTACTTATGGATCGCGCATCCCTGATACTACCGCATGTGTGGTTAGAGACAACCAGATCCACATCAAAACAATACAATTTCTAGTAGTTCTTTGAACCCAACACCCCCCACAAAGCAAAAACAAAGACACAGGTTCCCTTTTCTTCTTTTTATTTAAAAGGGTCACACGCACCCTTTTTATATGATCTTCATAACATCACTTTAAACATACCACAAACTGAAAACATCGCATTACCTAGTAAAAATAAATTACTGAGGAATGTAACAAAAAACAGTCAAGGAAAAATGCGGCAATCGTAATTGCACTATAGGAGACGTGTCTATGACTCCATTTAATGCTCTGGGTTTACTGAGTAATTCCAACCCTGCTGTAAGCAAAACAAAGTTAAACAGTACAAAGGATAATAATAACAATAACAATAATAATAATAATAATCATACTGTAAGATTTCAAGACTAAACCAAAATCATGTTGGTTCCATATATTGTGCGTATATCATATCTACTGTGGGAAGGGTGGTGGCATGGGGTAGGGCACCATTGGTGGTGGGGGTGGTGGCTGTTGGGCCTGTGGCGGTGGCGGTTGGGAGTTGAATGGGAATGGTGGGTGGTTCATGCCATTCTGAGCGGCCCTCTGCATGGCCCCAAACTGTGGGGGACCCTGGAAACTTTGGTTACCAAAGGCACCCACCTGGTTTGCTGGAGCGCCGAAATTACCCTGTCCGTTGCTGTTGCTATAGTTGTTGTTGCCATAGCTACCGCTTGAGTTACCACTGTTGCCTCCATAGCTGCCACCATTTTGAACCTTACTGCCACCAAAGGCACTCTTCGGCCCACTGCCAAACCCCCTGTCACTGTCCCTGTCCCTGTAGCTACTACCGCCAAAGTTGCTCCTCCCACCCCCGGAATACCTATCCCGACGGTCATCCTTGTAGCCACCTCTTCCCCCCCTTCCACGACCTGCATGAGATAAAGACAGGAGAGGGACAAAAACAGAGAGAGCAGAGTGGGTTCAGATTATTAATACACTAAACCTAAAACAACAGTGATAATATCAATAGACACTGATAAAATGTATAAAGCCCCTTTCAGACCTGGAATATGTCAGCATATCTGAAAACCTTTTGTAGACTACTCTGACATTGGAGAAATCTTAACAACCAACTACAGTAACATGCCTCTCCGCTGTGTGCCTCCTGGACCAGCCAGGTCATATTTTGCCAATGATAGTTGAAAATACTTAAAATATGGATGTTGCAGCTAAAAATGATAAAACATGGACTCTTCAAACACATCTTCAAGCCGGCAGCACACAAGATCTACACAATTAGCACAGTTTTAGGATGGACATCAAAGACTGGCGTCTGCTGTTAGGTATTTGACCGAATGTCTGTTTTTTTCCTTAGTTATGATGATGAATAATGGCCAGAAAGTCCAAATGCACATTTGTGCCATATCTGTAGAAATTCTCTCAAGGCGTTCTAGAGATATCACGTTCAGGAGAAAAGAAAAAATCGTATCAGTTCATTGTTGAGTCCAACCGGACATTTGTGCCAAATCTTTAGTAATTCCCTAAAGGTGCTCTGAAAGATATAGGATAGATGGACCTACGGAGAACCAGAATCATTACAGATTTGGACACAGCGATCGTCGAAATGGAGCCCTTAAAAAATTCTCATAATTGAGTGCTAGATTTACCATGGTGCCTTTAGCACTTATGTACGGTTGTCCATGTCTAAAAAGAAAATTTGGGGACAATGACTAATAAGGGGCATATTATGTAAATCAGTGACATAAATGAATAAATAAACTATCAGCAGGCGGCTTGACTTGTTCGTTACATTGAGCCTAACAATCAATTCTCTTATATACAAGAATATAAAACGCCTCTTTGAGAACCATTATTAACATAAACAAGTGTTGGATTTTACCTCCTCTGTCCTCTGCCATCTGGATCAGCTTGGGGTTAATGGCCTGGTTGGCCTCGCGGAGCACAGAGATCAGGTCACTGGCTTGTTTCATGTTGTTGGGGGTGAAGAAGGTGTAGGCTGTGCCCGTTTTTTGACTTCGGGCTGTGCGTCCAATGCGGTGGATATAATCCTCGGAGGAGTTAGGGTAGTCATAATTGATGACAAATTTCACATCCTCCACATCTGTGAAAGTGTTGCAGTGTGGCAAAACAAAACATGGAGGCCACACAGGATTTTGCACACCACAACAGCCAGATCAAAGGGAAAAGTTAGCAACTGTGGAGGCTGGGGGAAGAAAATGGTCATTAGGCTGTGGAAGAAAAACGTGTTAAAACAACATAAGATTGTGTATACATCTACTCCATGGGAATACTACTGTGGGAAGAGAGAAACGATGCACACTCCGATTGCATACCATAATCAAAATGATCCAAAAGACATTCAGTCTCCCTTTTGTTAACCAAGGGAGGAAAAAAAATGGATTTATGTCTTACCATAAAGGAGTATGCATTCACTAGTCCTTTCCCAATGCAGCGAAATCCCCCACAAATTGTCAAGTGACATCCAGGAGCTTCTACGCAGTTGGGCCACGATATGCACTGGGGCCTCCTCATGTGCCAATATAGGACCATTCTGGGGTACATTTTTGCAGGTCCGTTTTTCCCAGTACACTCTCAAAAGAAGCTTGATATTAAAGGCCGCACTGCACGTCTTGCCAAGACAAAATAGACCAAGTACTAATTTGAACAGGGGCCCCTTCGAAAAAAATGAAAAGGCCCAAGCATTGAACCCTGTGGGACCCCTCACCGAGCACGGAACAATTCCCCCCGCCCCCTTCATCAGTCTCATCAAGGCAAGATCTTCCAAGAAGCCAGTGTTCACTTGAGAAAATGTCTCTCGTTGGCAGGTCTCGACATGACTATAGAAACGCAGGCGAGGGAGGAACTTTGGTTTGAGCTGTCTCACTCTCTTTCTCCTCTCACTAGATGTTCCCATTACCCCCTAAACACATGTGCCAGGTCTCATAAATTTTCAGAGACAAAAGATTTCAAACTGCTCTCTCCATTTCAAGAAATCCAGCACTTTGACGGGAAAAGAAAACAACTGAAAGCTTAGACAGGCTCACAAGCACCCATGCTATGTGATACAAGCTCCGAAAGGTAACAATTGTTCCAAATCTCAAACAAGTGACTTGCAATACAGCGCTCTCTAACACAACAGCATGCAAGGCAGAAGTCACAACATCAAGCATATCTTTTTTTTTCTTTTCTTTTTTTTTTAACGTTTGAGTTGGAAACAGCTGGATGGCATTTGTCAGGTGAAATCCATGGACAGAGAACAGATGTGTGTGTATTTCAACAACATATCAGAGACCAAGGCTTAGCCACACAGCCTTTTGAAGATCACTGGCACACAAGAGCTTTCACCTCTCTAGGCCCACTGGGTGGCAAGCCAGTTGAGCACTTCCAATATGTCATCCTTCTCCCTCTCGAGGCCTGGGACTGTCATGCCTAGCGCCTGCCACAAAGACTCCACCTTAAGGTGAGAAAAACTCAGAAAATGCATAGAAAAAGTTAAAGAAAGCAAAACCACTTTCTTTAAAGTAAGTGTAACACTGATAAGAAAGTGGTGCTACTCAATGGCATACTGACCCAAGCCGCGGGAGGCCACATCTGTAGCGATGAGGATTGGAGCTTTGCCATATCTGAACTCTGAAGGGAGAGGGACAGCAATTATTACAATCACAAAGCAGCCTCTGAATAGGAGTCTTAAATGATGTGATTGGGGATGTAACGATACACTCAACTCATGATTTGAAACAATCTACGATACTGGGTTCATGATGCGATTTTCTCACAATATTTTTTAATACAAAATAGGATAACAAAAATTATGACTATTAAGCAAATTATTATGCAAAACTCGAATTATACAACGAATGCATTTCTGGATATGCACAATGTCCCCTGCTGTTCATCATTTTAGTTGTACTATATGTGTAGTTTTACACTCTTTTGCAATATTTGAAGACTATTTTTGTCTTTTCTGTTATCTTTTTGCCTTTATTACTTTCTAAAGGAAGCTCAAATACTGCCACACTTCCGATTTTAAACTAGAGGGTGCATCTTTTATTTCTATAACAAATGTCGTGGAGCCTTTGCTTCGTCTTATTAACATTGGCGAGGAGTCTCTAGTCTTGGACGTGATGTTGAACGTTCAACACTTAGTAAAATGGCACGCCGGGCAAGCAAAGTCAAAAGTAGATCACGCCCTCTGCTGTGAAAAGTGCGGTTGATTTTTCATCTCACCGATTTGAATCTCACATTTTTTTAGCGATTTTTAACTGCCTCGAGATGCATAGTTACATCCCTAGATGTGATTTATTAAATCTCACCGTTAAGGACCCAGTCCCTCTCCTGCTGGCTCTTGTCTCCATGAATTCCCATTGCTGGCCACCTGTGACCGACAGATTGAACATTAAACAATAATGCAAGAACAGGTACGTACATTGAGAAAACAAACAAAAATGCATTGCTAAATGTTACTTTTCTAGATAAAAAACAAAAATCAAAATAGGGATGAGACATTCTTGGAGGGGATGGAAGAGGAGACCCTTACCCATCTCTTCTCATCCTCCTGGTGAGCTCATCACAACGCCTTTTGGTCTCCACAAAAATAATGGTCTTGTTCTCCTTTTCACTCATTATTTCCTCCAGCAAACGGATCAGTCTGGCAGAGGAGAGGAAGTTGATCAAAAACTTATTTGACAATAATGTAGTCTGTCACTGAAACAGTCATTATGCTTCTATGGTTTCAAGAAGAGCCAAAGACTGGTTTAAGATTATATACACGATTTGCTCCTGAAATACTTGTACTATTTAAACAAGGAACATGCATGGCTAGTAACTGATGCAAACTTTTTCTCCATCACATCATTTTACTGACTGATGCTAATAAAGAGATATCTCTACTCACTTGTCCTCCTTTTCCATGTCGTTGCAAACATCAACTATCTGCAGGATGTTGTGGTTGGCACTCAGCTGCAGTGCACCAATGTTGATTTGGATGTAGTCCTTCAGGAAGTCCTCAGCCAGCTGGCGAACTTCTTTAGGCCAGGTTGCGCTCCACATCAGGGTCTGACGATCTGGCTGATGAAGACAAAAAGACAAAAAGGAGGACTTCAATACTATCTGGCAGCTTCAGAGTAAATTAAGCACTCACATTCAGAAGTTAAAAGGTGCTCTCGTCTGATATCTTGTATCAGCAACATCTAATCTGGGTAAGTTACAAGGTATGAGTATCGGTTGCAGGTTGTTGGGTCAACTTGTGTGGGCATTTCTTAAATAACTCTCTGGAGAGCCAAGTCCTCATTTAATGGAGGTGTTGGAGAATACTATTTCTCATAAACAATGCAGCTGAGTAATATTCCCTCTACTCTGATATTGTCTCATTAACAATAATAATGTATAATGTCTTCCAAGTTAAAGAAAATAACACAACTTACCCGAATTTGATCCACTATCTTGCGGATCTGAGGTTCAAATCCCATGTCCAGCATGCGGTCAGCTTCATCCAGCACCAGATAGGTGCAACGACGCAAATTAGTCTTACCGCACTCCAGGAAGTCAATGAGACGACCTGGGGTAGCGATGCAAATCTCAACACCTGAAAACAAAACAGGGACACCATAATGTTATATTTTAGACCTAAAACCAATCAAACCGTATTCATAAAACAAACACCTGATAGCAGCAAAGAGTAGAATAATTTTAATACAATTTACACAGTGAGGGTCATTAAGTAAGCATACCCCTCTCAAGGTCCCTGATCTGGGGTCCTTTGGGTGCACCACCGTAGATGCAGGTGCTCTTGAGACGGGAGGCCCTGCCGTATTCAGCAGCCACTTGTTGCACCTGCTGAGCCAGCTCACGGGTTGGCGCCAGCACCAAGCACTAAAGACGGATGGTTAGAATTTGTCAAAATTATCAGTGTGATGCATCATTCACACCATACAAACTGACCGAACATGGTCAGATCAGATCACACTACAACAATACATTTTCAAGCGTACTTACAATGGGTCCATCTCCATGCTCCAAGAATGGCTGATGTTGGATGTGCACAATTGCAGGCAGAAGGTACTAAAGAAAAAATAAATAAATAAAAATAAAGGCCTGAGCTCTAAATATACATATTAAATTGACATATCAGTGTTCCAATGTGCACCGCTGGCTTGTTTTCATTAACTTTAACAACATAAGCAGGATATATTTCTTTCCTCAGCTGATGAGAGTTAGCATCGTTTCAAGTTGCATCTTCTCTTTAATGTCTATTTTCTGTATTCATTCTGCTCCATCTTGAGTCAAGTCACTCTGGCCAACAGTGTAATGAGCCTCACCTGTCAACTGAAACTGATTTCTGACAGGATTTAACATTTGACATAAGTGTGATATCTTGACATTCGATGAGTGACAAGAAATTTCTCATATAGGTCCAGGGTAGAAAAGGTCTTAAAAACCATCATAAAAAAAGATTTCACTTACAGCGAGGGTTTTCCCAGACCCAGTTTGAGCGATGCCAACCATGTCTTTACCGCTCAGGGCAACTGGCCACCCCTGAGACTGAATGGGAGTTGGTTCAGTCCAGTTCTGTTTGACAATAACTTCCATGACATAACCTAGAGAAGCAAGATAAGCAAGTTAAATTGTTGCACGGCCAACCTTCTGACAATGACACATTTAAAAGGTAAAGAACAGTTTAAGATTAATTGCTTGGTAGAGCATGAATTTCTACTCACTTGGAAATGCAGCTTCGTGGAATTTTACAATTGGTTTGGGGCACTCTCTACCTTTGACCGTGACTTCTTTGCTTCTTCGGTACTGCTCAACCTCTTGCTGGAATTGAAAGGGGAAATGCAGAAAACCAATCATGTTCAACACACATACACACAAGCCCCCATAAATCAAAACATGACAAAGAAAAGCAGTTATTAGCAGCCCTTACAAGTGGTCTGCGAGTAGCATCGGGATGTTCCTGGTAGAAGTTCTTTTGAAACTTTGGAAGCTCGTCAAGGTTCCAGTGCTTCTTCCGCAGCCTTTCACCAGGATTGCCAAACTTTCCTGGAGGAGGTCCGCCCCTATTGCCTCCTCCGCCACCACCAAAACGAGGCGGTCCTCCACCATACCTTGTGTAAGAGAGTAGGACACTAAATTAAAGCATAGCCAGGGAGGTGCCTATTGAAAGGGCCATTCCACAATTTTCTCACTTTACGAAAATTAACTAGTTGTGGTTAGTGCTAAACAGCCTGTGTCCTTGCAGGCCCTAGTATGAATGGAAAAAACAAAAAGATGATCTTGCTTGCTTTTTATTAAGGGCAGGGCTATGTTTTGTATCTTGATATATATTAAAGTTAAAGGTCAAAATGTCTCCGTCTCTGCACATAGATTCAGATGATTCTTTTCTCCCCTTCTTCAAAAAAGACAATCAGGCTTTTGTCGGTCCCCCAACTTTATGGACAATGAACCACAGGAGTTTTGCAAGTGCAGGAAAAGGGCTTTAAATACGTAAACTTCATTTACAGACAGTGTAATCAACATTTAAGAAAGAGGACACAACCTCCGAATACATATTGTTTATAGCTTAGAGGACATACTTGGAGCTGAATCTTATTTGCTGTATGAACACTGAGCATCTCTGGTTTTATAGCGAAACAATAGTTGTGCTGACAAGTTTCAATGTAGCCAACACTGCTTACAGTTCAAAATTTACAGCACTTGAATATTGCCCTACTCATTCAGCAACACTCATCACCAAGTAACATTAAACGGCGCAATGATTCACTTAAGATTGATGACTTGTTCAAACGCGAGAAAACGAGAACATTATGTGGCGCCGGTAAGAGACACTATTAATGGAAAACGACTCGTTAAAAATAAATTGCGACACAAATCTTCGTCTCGGATGTGCATCCGCAAGAGGAGACACCGCTGCGTCACATGATAACATGCAGGCTGCCGTGCAGAGCTCAGCCGCCGACACACAGCCGTCTTTAGCTGCCATTTTACCTCTAACAGACAAGGAAACGGAGAATATTATGAATACGTCAGGGACGCCTGGTCGCTTGAAAAATGTGTTTCACAATCTAATACATCAACGTAGCAAGATAATCACAGGTGGCGACGAAAATACTAAAAGTCAAACGTCTTGTATTGGGGATGCAGCGATGACAGCGGTAGCGCTAGCAACCGAATGCTAAGCTGTTCATCCCGGCTAACCATTAACGTCAAAACAACCAAAGCTGACATTTGACTTACCCTCTGTCTCTGCCTCGGTCTCTGTCCGAAAAGCCAGGCATTGTGTAGCAGACTGCTGTAGCAAAAGCGGATAACTAAACAGAATATTATATCTAGGAGCTAAATTCAGCACAGACAAAACAAAAAGAAAATGCCGGCAGACAAAAGTCTGGCTGGAGAGACGGATGTGATGTCACATGAGGCGGATAACATCGTATCAATGCGCGCCATACAGTGGCACACCCGTGGTACTATTTAATTTTATTTTATGTCATCCACAGCCTTATTTAATAAAAAGGAAATTTAATATGCACAGATAACCGAAATTCTACACGGATATTAATGTAGAATTATTAATAATCGTCATTTCAATACGTAAATCAATAAAAATCTTAAAATAAATTTAAAACATTGATAAATAAAAGAATGGACACGGACAGAAACAAAAGCAAACACGCACATGGGTATTCAGCCATGGTAGAAGGTGATGGCAAGGTCACGAAACGGCCTATCTGTGATGAACTTAAAAACTATATGTGACAACTGTGTGGAGAAAATGATGAAGACATACATTTTTAATTTATTTGTGATTCCCATAGTCTGAAAAATCCAACATTCTCATATTGCCACTGAAATTGACTTCTTAACATTAAACCATTATTATTATTATTATTATTATTATTAACCTTTTAATCTGTTTTGCCATTACACAACGTTCCTTTTTAAGTCTTCCTGAACACACTTGCAGCTGTCGCATTGACACTGGGTTGGGTTGCTGAGTGGGATGAACATTTTAACTGCGTGACATTAAATATAATGTTATTGCTCAAGATGATTCTGTGACAACTAACTTGATGGTAGTTGAGAGGGGAAACAGTACAGGGTTAAGCCTAAAAATAAGTCAGCTGGTACTCATAATTTATAATAAAAAAAAAAACCTCTTCACAATGTAATGATTTCAGAGAAAGAGGTCAGCATTTATTAATGTACATACAGTTTCTTTTAGCAGTTTTAACATGAAGACTATTCATACATTGAAGTATCTGCAAAGTAGTTCAAACCTAACAACATGTGGGATGAAGGACACAAACCTGAGTCAGTGGTCTCTGATGGGTTAATGAGCCTGGCAACCATTCACACTGACAACCTCAAAGTGGCTTTTGTGCAGTATAAAAATAAAAGAAGAAATGAAACGTCACCAGTGAATATAACCCAGGCAGCAGTAATAGCTGACAAAGCAAATCTGTAGTTTGACCAACAAATATATTTTGTAGAACAGAGGGGTGTGCTGCTATTACTCAAAAACATATTTATTGAGATGAAGGAACAAAGCTCCAAAGTACAGGTGGATAACCAGGCCTGGTAACCAACTCTACAGATTAACAGTATTATGTAAACATTCATTTGAAAGAGAAATGCACCAATGTAACAGTGAATCATAACAGTGACAGAATTTGGAAACTGATTGTTTTCAGTAAATTCTTCTGGCACATTATGTACTAAAAAGACTCCACCATAATCATCTTTATCTTGTGTGACATACTGGTACCTGTGGGGACAGAGAAAAATAATTTATGATGACAAAACTAAAATGTTACATTTATTCTATATGTAAAATATACGAGCTCTTTTATTAGAAAATAGTAACACGTGAGAGCTTTTTAAAAATAAAATCTGTTAATTTTGCAAAGAAGTTGTCTGGCATTAATGGAGTTCTCCTTAAATTTGCAAATGGTGGTGTTGTGCAATACCTCAAAAACCACCACCATGATTAAACAAAGACATACTAGCCAGGGAGGGCATTTATCTAGCAAGTCATACTGATGCAGAATAAGATACAAAAATTGCAGCACATGGGACATTACCTCCTGTGGACCCCCTAAAGATACATTACAATACCAGGCATTTAGAAATGTTACTTTTGAAGTCTGAAGTTTAACTTAAGAATAGTTATTATCAGTAAAGGAAATCATTTTAAAATGTCCAAGAATAACAATTTCATCATGTACCTCTGTGTGGTCAGCACTATGCCAGTTTCCCTCTCCCAGTCCCTTAAAACTGATCCAGGTTTTTACATTTCCTCGGCTTCTTATTTGGCCTCACACATCCTGTGTTTCAAAGGGAGAGACAATTTAATCAGTCCAAATACAAGGCAGCATGTTCTCTTTTAATTTTCGGAATAATTACAGTATTTTATCGTTGCTTTGGCTCACTTTTCTCATCAGTTTCAATTTCTCAAGTGCTGAACTCTTAAGGACAACCTCACTGTGGTGATCAGCATTGCAACATAATCATTACTGGGACACATTTTGTCTCTGCTAGATACACATGTGAACAGAGTCAGTTTATTTTTAGCAGCTTCATTGTTCATTAATTTTTACTTCATGTCAAAACCACAGAGGAAGTGCAGTCCATTATAATAAATCCCTGAACCAAAGGTGGAACTACACATTGACAATGTGACCACCATGGATGTATTATGGTGACCACCTGTAAAGGACACACACCTCCTTTCTACTTCCTACCTCTACCAGTGGCATCACTGCCATCCATCTAGGATTAATAACGATACAAATACTTTCAGTGCTGTTGTGTTGTATATAATAGTGAAATATTCTATTTTGTACATTTGTTGTCTGAAATGTGTGTCCCATCACCACATAACAATAAAAATTATAGCTGTCACATTACCTCAGGTGGTCAAAATGTCCTCTCTTATATGACATCAATGTCAGAGGTACTGTATTCGACATTCAGGGCATTAATATAGCAGCAAACCACTATTCGCTCTGTAAAGCTATAGTGGAGTAGTGGCGTCCTATGCAAAGAATGAAGACACGCTCCATCTGTGTGTTGTGATACGAGGTTCCCTGTGATTTGTTGTGTGAAGCTGCTTCAGCCACAAGTCCATGTTGGTGCATGTGAGCTCCTGTGTGTGTATTCCACTAGCTAGTAATAGCCGTTGCTGATACTGCAGTTTTCATGCATAGAGCCGTACTGACCCCCAGGGGCAGAGCAGCATTGCTTTTTGGGCATGAGCTCAATGCTCAATGCCCCCCTCCCCAACTTTAAAGGTCTAGTATGTAGGATTAAGTGGCATGTAGTGGTGAAGTTAAAGAAAGGAAACTTCTTCTGTGTACAGAGTGTGTAGGACAACTCCGGTGGCCGTTGCAAAAATGTGAATTGTCCTATCTAGAGATGGTATTTTCTTTGCCCATTTTAGGGCTACCGCAAGAGAACATGGTGGACTCCATATACATGTATATATATATATATATATATATATATATATACATACACATATATATATATACACACACACACACACACACACACACACACACACACATATATATATATATATATATATATATATGTATATATATAGACTCATTCCCACTGCACAAAAAACTTGCCAACACCCTTCAATATCTGGCTTTTTCATACAATGAGAGCCTCCAGCTTCGACTGACATTGATGGGAATACAACGCCTGGGTAATTTCAGCTCCTTAACCAGCGAGATGCAATGACGTGTCGTCACTAATTACTGTCTATCTCCTCCTAAGCAGCGCTAAACACTAATCCAAATGCATCTACTCTGAGTTTGAAAGAGAGACTGAATAAGTAAGAGATAAAGAGAAGAAACTACTGAAAGTTCTCAGAGACCTTTGTTCCTGCTGCTGTCTACTGTTGACCTGATCTACCGCCTGTCCATGACATCACATGGACACACCAGACACACCATGACTCAGCCATCTCCATGATAAGAGTAATCCCGAATGCAATCCCGAATGCAATCCCGAATGCAATGTAATATGTAATATGTATGCTCTGAATGTGGTATACAGTTTCTTTAATAATATAGAAAAAAAAAAAAAAAAAAGAATTAAACATGGGGGCCCTTGTATGGTTACTGTGAAGACACAGCAAAACTAGGCTATTTTATGAAGTGAGGTGATTTTTTTGGTTGGTGCATTTTCACCCACAATAAACACAAATCTACCAAATAACTCACCAGGTGAACAAAGGTGATCAAATATGAAATTTTTTACTTACCACAAAACCATTCCCACAACTCTTTATTTTCTCTGTTGAGTTTGGTGATATTGGCTATTAACTGGTGACTTCTGTTCTCGAGACCGTCTTTAACTGCCAGTAGCTGGTTTCTCTCCCTTCTCCAGCTTGCTTTGTCTTTATTCACTATTGTGGCAAGAGGGAACGGTAAAACAACAGTGAATATTCCCATGTTATCATATCTTTACAATATTTCTGTGATTAAGAACATATAAAGTGCTAAGACACCACACAGAATTGGGAAAAACTCACTATAGACCCCGAGGCAAATGATCGCGACCAAGAGAAGGACACACACCAAACCCAGCAACACCAAATCCATTCTGACACGATTCCTCTTTCCTGAATCACTGATGACTGATACAAATAAATAAGCAACATCAGGCTCAGGATTTCAAGGATACTGACATTAACTGAAACAAATTACATGAATTAATGTTAAGCTCATATTATTATAAGCTAAGAATAGTAAAATACAAGAAAATAAGGATGTTTTGATTAAAAAATCCCACTGCTGTATCACACAATCAAATCACTCAGAAAAGAAAACAAAACATTTACATTCCACCAAAAATAAGGGAAATAACTGTTGCTCATGCTCATCATGTGTCCATACCTGGATGCTGAATCTCTGCAGGTCCTGGTGTAATTGGAGACCTGCTCTCCACCCAGGGGTTGTCATACACTCTCAGGCTTTCTGCGCTGACATAGATGTTGACCATATTATCCTTGTCGTCCTGATCACAGTAAACCTTGTTTACGATACCAGGTTCAGCGTACAGGTCCCCCGACATCTTATGGCTAATATAACTTACTCACAGATTTACAAAGATTGTTTTTAATCTTGAAATAATAAATCAGTCTGTTTTAGGAAAGAGGCTGAATATCCACACTGTTGACTAAAAAGGGGAAGAGCTGAAAAAAGGAAGTCATAAGAAATTACCATTTGGGCTGTTCCCTCTGAATTCACCTGATCACTAGTGACCTTTGACATTTGATTTGTTGTTCATAACATAGAGATGACAGTCATGGTTCAGTTACCGTTTATTGCAAACTAAAAAGCAAAGAAATAATAAATTAACCAAAACTTAGACAAGTAACAATAAGCCGTCCCTCTGTGACTATGAAGAGGCTGAAAGGAAGGACAAAACCTCATTATGGCTGAGCATAATTGTCTTTTTCCATGTCAAATGTAGAATTAAAATAAGCTGCAGGGTCTATAGTTTACAAAATAGTAATGTTACATTTTTTTTTTTTTTTGCTTTCATGTTTCCATACAGACAACTATGTTTCAAGGTTTCTCATCAAAAGTCATGTGATGAATTTATTGGCATGGTTTCTTGTGCAACACAATAAAAACACCATGAACGAAATTAGAGCACATTGCCTGAGGGAAAACATTTAGAGTGTAAGACACACACATGGAGAAATCTAATATGAAATCTGCAACAAATAATAATAATAAATTACATCCTGTGCACCTGATAGAGAAAAACTACAATATCATGCATTTAGAACAGAAACTGTAAATAATAAGCAGTGATAATAATAAGCTGTGTATTTACAGTGACAGAGGAATGAACATGTTACAAACATGTTTCTTGTCTTCTGTGTATTTTATAACTCAGTGAAGTTTTGCCTTGCAGAGGAACTGATCAGTCTACAATGTACCAAAATTGTTCTCTTTAGAAAGTTACTTTTCCACTTGTGTTGCATCAGGCAGAACCGGCTTGTTTACTGTCTAATCTCACCAAACAGAGCACTCTGACATATGACACAAGTTTAAAGTTCTCTCAAACACGTGTTTTCACTTATGCTGCCTAATTTGATCTGGTGCAAAGAGTTGGTGACATCGTGTGAATCCCAGGAGAGCGCCACCCAAATTACACCTGCAATAAGCCCAAGTGAAAACACCTGTGTGGGTGTGCAGAGCCGTTTATATCTATAACAGTCTTTATCGTTAAAATGCAACTACATGGAGCTGTTGCTGTGTCACTCTAGATTTGTTGTGGTTTGGAGCAGCTCTATTACACGGGGGGTTGTAGAGGTTTGAAACACAGCTACGTGCTAAACTGGACCTGATTGCTCTGTGAAAACAAGCAGAGGATCAGCTGAACTGCAGTTTCACCGATCTGAGCCGCCCGTTGCAGGTGTGTCAGAGAACAATATCACCTGTGCCCATGCTACTGTATTATTTAGTATGCCAGAAACAGATATATTTGCCAGTAAATACCATGTCAAATGCAGTTTGCCAAAAATACCAAGACGTCCTACTGTGTCCACTTGCACTTCGCAGAATGCAGGCCAGCACACTATTCTGACCCACAATCCTCTGCACAGTGAAAGATAAAGTCACATCAACTGTGCTGCAGACAGATGACAGCTCAATAATAGCAGATTGACAGCTGTCAGAAGCCACAGTGGCGAATGACAATTTTAACTGTTATTCACACTTCCACATTGTTGTGCAGTTCTTCCCTCTACACAGGGAAATGACGACTGAGTGTTTTTGTCTGAAAGCTTTGTCATGAAAGAACCTGTCTACTTGTGATAGGTGACTCTAGGTGACTATTTTCTGTTAATATTGTTCTAAATTTGTCAATCTTCACATTGTAGCACATTTCCCTCTAAGTTTTCTTTGCATCTAGTGAATTATCAGTTAAATCACATCTGCAGCAGGGTCAAGTTAAACAACAAATACAGTGACCTCTACTGGACACTGCAACCTAAGACGAAACCACATGTGCAAATTGAACTGCAGCAGCCAAGCACTCAGCAATGGGCTTAAAGTGATCGCATGACTTACACCCGGACAACAGAGCCCTACAACTTTTAGACAGAGCAACAGCTTCCACAGCTATGGCACTGATGCACAGCATCAGCAGAAAGATGCATGGTGATATCCAGCTGAAATACTCATCACCTCAGCCTTGTTTAAATGCTTTTTATGTAAAACAGTGGAAAAAAATAAATCAAACTGGTTATAACTTTGGGATATTAAATAATTATCATAATAATAATAATAATAATATAATTATAATAATATTAATAATAATAATATTATTATTATTATTATTATTATTATTATTATTATTATTGATATCAAAATAGTGTGTTATTTCTGCTGGCAAAATAAGCTTTGCAGTCTGTTAAGGTTCTGGGGCTGCGGGATATACTGGTTTCAAGATATATCGTAGTATGGAAATTGACAGTTATCATATATGTACATTTGTCTATGGTATTGGACATAATGCAGCTGGATAGAGAATCTCACCCTTATTTTACTTATTTTGAAAGGGAGAATTTTAAGTGCATTCATGAAAACCTACTTCCCCAATTTCTCAGTTTTGACCCCAATTTCTCAGTTTTGAGATCAATAAAGTATATCTATCTATCTATATATCTATCTATCTATCTATCTATCTATCTATCTATCTATCTATCTAATCTATCTATCTATAAAATAGTTTCAATAAAACGTTTAACTAAATTTCCTTAAAGGGTCATTGTAATTGATAATAAGAATAATTCTTAAATACCTTTGTACTGTGACATCATAAAATTATTATATTATATATCCAGTTATTGTATCATGAAAATCTAGCATATATCCAGTAAGTTTTTTTTTGGAAATATTTACACTGTAATATACAGAATGTAACTTGTAAATATTACTAACAGGGTCTGGGTGGAAGGTAAAAGAAATGAAATCTGTTTTATTACCCACAAACAAATGATATTTTTACAACCTTCTGACCCAAATCAAGATTCCATATTTGACTAAAATGTTTAACAGCCAAAACATTCAACACTTAACATTTCATTGATTCATATTCTCTTTTATCATCATGAATTGTTTTTTAATTATAAATTATGTATATCTACATTTTTATCTGCTGCTAGTCCTGTTACTCCATTCAAGAACCATTTAGTCAGTCTCAATAGTATTAATGTTATGATATGTACCAAATCATTTAGTCATACAATCAAGGTTATGCGAGACAAATGTATTTATTTATTTATTTTTGTCTGCTATCACATCACTAGCATGACATATAAATCATGAATAATATTTCTGATATTAGCTCAGAACTTTAATTATACATATAAAGTACAGCACAAGGATGCATTCCTTTGCTCTTAGTGAGCAGAATATTTTACACGTGTGAGAGCAAAACAGAAGTGGACTCAAGAGTATACAGTGATATTGTAATTTGATTTTATTGACGGATTTTTTCACAGGTAAAGTATATTTTATCACTGCATGGCAAATCATTCCAGTTTTGTAAAGAATCTGTGTTTGAAATCTGAGCACAGTCCTCATTTCCCCCCAAGTATCCACCATTATCTGGCTGGTTGTTTTTCCAGTACCTAGAGACAAACAAAAACTCCTCAGTCGCAAATCAAACCCATTGATAACATATGAGAAATTAATGCTGTTATTGTTGGTGAATCTTTTCAGGGCATGTTAGTTAAGCAGAACACTAAATACAAACAAACACAGAAAGCAGCTGTTTCATTTGGGAGTCAAATCTTGGATGCTTAATATCACAATATTTGCAAAATGCAGTTCTGTATTGTCAACATATAAAGCCCTCATCATCATCTGTGTTCTGTAATCTCTTTAGACTGTTGTGATTAGAATTGCAAAATGATCAGTTAATTGATTTAGTAGGCAAATGTTTGTGTGTTTTGCTATTCTGACACACACATTTTCAATATAACTCAGTTAAAGACTATAAATAAGAAAGTGTAAAATGTCTTACATTTTGGGAGGTTGTGTTCCATCTACCCACTTCCAGTCGCCTTCGCTCTCATCATCAGTCAGACCAATCCAGGAGTCCGGGTTGAATGAGCTGATAAATTTCTAGGTTTCAAAAATGATAATCTGTTGTTATTATTCAGTTGTTACTTCCCTTCCAAACAGACCTGATGAACCTCTCCTTCAGATGTGAATAATAAAATCTTTCCCTGCTTTGAGTTCAGGGTCCTGGTATTGTGCATTTTGGCTCATAGTCACACAGTAATGACTTACTGGGACACTTAAATAGAGCCGAGCCATCATAAATGTTATAAGTAACACTGCTTTTCCCTGTGTGCCAAGTTTAAATGTTGTGAAAAGGCCTACTGTATTGTGATAATGTAGATGGAAAAGTAAAAAACAGAATGAGCTTTCTCGTCAAAGCTTTCACAGGTTTAAGTCAAATAACAACAACATCCGAGGCTGAAAAGTGAAGCTAATGCAGAAGCGCCAAAAACCGCACTTCATCAAATGGCCACTTGAGCCTGGCTCCAAAACAGAGTAAACCCCCATATCACACACTTTACAGTTACAATAAATATGTTTACAGCCTAAACAAAAACTGGTTTGGGTATTTGTAGCTAATTCAAATATTCGCGACAACTGTATGAGGAATGATTTTTGTATCCATCACCTGTTAAGATTTTATTAAGGCCCAGAGTTATGTATTATATAAAGGCGGGGCCACATGAGTGACAGCCTGTCTGTGAGGTGCTGCTACAGTCTATGAGTCAGATCCTACCCTCGCTCCACAGCTCCAACCTCTCATCCAGTGGTCATCCCCATGGCCACTTACAAAACCAAAGAAGGCAATGACCGAAATGCTGAACTCGAGGCTTCAAAACGGCAGTCCACAAACCAATGGGTAGCTATTCGTCCGTTATTTATACAGTCTACGGTTTGAGTGCATCGTTTCCCTTTTGTCTGTTTTTATCTCCCTGTTACGCTGATAATTTGTACTCACTTCTGCAGCTTTGCAGAAGTCATTAGAGACTTTCTCTTCCCTTTTTCGTTTAGTTTAGGGAGACTTCACATGCTTTCATCTTTTTCTCACATACACTTCCACCTTTTATATTTTACTCTTGTGTTTACATGTATTTCTGGTTCAAACTTTTAACATTCATCAGAAAACCCATTTCTTACCGTAAATATAACATAATATAATAAAATAAGAATACTTAGTTAACAAACAAGGATAGTTTGAAGAGAAAGATTGTTTTCAATTCTCCTCACCTGTTCGTCTTCATCAGATATGATCACCAGCTGTGCATCATGAGTTTCACAGGTTTTTTTGCTGTCAGCCCAGCTTTTCTTTGATTTGAACATAAAATAACAACTGTGGCCAAACATTGTCCAATTGGTAGAATGGCAGAATGGTGTCTCTGTTTAACACACACAAAATGATATTCATTCAGAAACAATAGTGATAAAACTTTGACAAGATAAAAGACAGAAGAAAACATAACGCATACAACACTCTCAGCTTACAGCTTAAAATGAAAACCTACCCAGCAAGCAATTTTTGGTTCTAAAAATGTTCTGAGAATGGTACAATACAACCAACACAATGTTTGAGTAAAACGTGGTCTGTAATTTCTGGCCTTAATAACATGTTCTGAATGTTGCGTTTAAAATGTTCTCCCCTTGTTTGCATGTAATGTTGTGAGAAAATTTTACTAAAGAACATCCTATGATCTGTCACCTCTCATCATCACCAAACATCCTCAGAATGTTGCAGTTATAACATTACATCTTAGTCAGCATGTAACCGTACAGAGACATTATTCGAAAAGATAAATATCCTTAAAATGTTCTTTGAACATTAGATTAAAATGATTTCTTTAAAACATTATTGCAACTTGTAGGTAATGTTAGCAAATGTTGTAGGAACATTCCCTGCTGGCTTGGTAATTGTAGGAGAAGTTCAACAACTGGCTGCTAGTCCAGGTAAAACTAGCTTTATTTTACATATGCCTGAACTTATCAATCCTCTCACCCAGTTCTTGGCATGAAACTGAATAACTGTAATTTCCAAAATATTAAACTATGCCTTTAATTAAAATCATTATTGGTATTTCCACTCACCAATCAGTTTTTCTAATTTGTCTATCATTTTGGTGAGGTTGTAGTTGGTGGCCTTCAAATGTTCTGTCTCGTTCTCTAGCTGTCTCGTTTCTTGGGTCAGGTTGTGATTGAAGCTTTTCATTTCGCTGTAACTTGTCTGCAGTTTCTCTCTTTCGTTGGTCAGGTTGGCAATGTCCCCCCACAGTCGATTTCTCTCTTGAATAACTGTCGCAGCAAGGGTCCAACATGTAAAAGGCTCAAAGACGAGTTATACCATGTATACAGGTAATGTAACACAACTGTTGGCAAATGAAGGCCAGATGAATTTGGGAAACTTACGTATGACCACCAGGACAATGACTGCTACCAGGAGGAGAAGACACAGCAGCCCCAGAAACACTGCAGCAGCTCCGGGAAGACTCCTCTTTTCTGAACTCACAACAACTGGAGTCGCTGTGGGCAGAGACTTTAATCTTACTATGGATTTGCATGTAATAACTTTGTTAAGTTCTGCTTTATTTAAACTTAATAGTTATTTTTACGCAAGTCTAAAAATTCCATATTGCCTCATAGCTAAACTTCTGTTGTTTTATGCACAGTCTTCATATATAACTCATCTACAGTAGATACAATATTCCATGAGAACATATGAGACAGGCAGAAAGACAGACAGATAGACAGATACTTTGCAGTTGGTCCTCTGCAGTGGTGTCCTGTGATTTGTCCTGCGGTGTACTGTCCTCTGCCCAGCAGTTGTCATAAATCCTCACAGTATCGATGTTATCACAGACATCTTTCTGTCTGTCATCATTCTCACCAGTCTGAAATCTCACTTTTTTGGTGAGGTCTGGCTTGGCATAAATATCCTCAGACATGTTTTGTCACTTCACCTGATTCAGCTCAGCAGTTCTGCTTGGACAGGTCCGACAGTATTTAAGCATTTATATCAACACAGTAGAGGCCACTGACAAGTCATTTGTGTGGGTCACATGGGTTTTATTAAAGGGAAGGAAATAGAGGAAGTTTACCTGGAAAAAGGGGCAATGCAAAGCACCAAACCAGCATAACACCCCATCTTTAATCTATTTTTTAAACTAAAAGTCAGATTCATCCTGTTATTGACTCTCTGTGTGACTACTTTAAATTGTGGTAATGGATTTTTAGACAGCAAAGGCTCATGCACACCTTCAGGTTCTTGCAGACAGGTGTTTAGGGGGAAATAGTTTTTGGCATAAGAAGGGAGAAGTCCTCCTGCACACTGTTCTTTAACTTGCAATAAACTTTATTGGAGATCACCACTAAACTTTATTGCAAGTAAAAGGGCAATGTGTGAAACTTCTCTCTTCTTTTCACTATGGTAGTGGATTTTTAAAAGTCATTATGTATCTTATCTTCTTGTGTACATATTAATTTATTTCGAGCAGTGGTGGAAATAAATGAACATGCGACAGTTCACCCAACAATAAAAGACGCTTATCTTTCCTCTTACCTGTAATGCTATTCATCAGTCTAGATTGTTTTGGTGTGAGATGCTGAGTGTTTGAGATATCAGTCATAGAGATGTCTGCTTGCTCTCCAATATCATGGGACAAGATGATACTCAGCTTGTGGAGCTTAAAGTGCCAAAACAAATACATTTGAAAATCTCAACAGCAAGGATACTTGGACATTTCGGCAGAGGTCAAGGTCAAGTCCCCAGTGTTCTCAAATCCTAGAAATGCCCCTGTGTACATCTGACCTGTGCGCAGCTGCCGGTACTGGCACCTGCTCCTGTCATTTTGCAAGAGTGGTCCCCGGGCAAAGCAAGTTGAGTATCTCTTATCTAGACTGAGGGATGAACTGTCCCTTTAAAATTTTAGAGCTATTGCAACACACCTCTTAACCAAATGAAAAGCACTGTCATGCAGCGGCAAAGTGGTAAGAGGTGAAAGTGGTCACTTAAAATAAATCATCCCTCCAGCCCTTAGTTTCCTGTTGAGCAGAATCACATGCATGAATATGTTACCATCTGTGTTACTAAGTTTGTCACTTTGCCTGAGAACAGTTCAGAACAACAATTTTGTCATTTCAGAGGCACACGTTCCCGACGTTGGGACATTGAGGGCCAACCTACAGCAATACAGCTGAACATCATGAATCAATCAATGGATGTCTACGTCAACGAAGAAGAGCTATCAGGTTATCCTGGCAAAAGGATAAAAAGGATGAGTTTGGGAAAAAGTTCAGAAAGTATTTATGATAATCCAATGATCCACAGTCTGGAGCCAGACAGAATTGGACCTGCACGCTCAGGTAATGAATGCATGCACACAAGTACTTATGTGTATAGAAATCCTATAATATCATCTTGAATGAACACGCGACACAGGAAAGACTATTTTCTTGAATAAAGGCTAATATCAGGAACAAATAGCGTTGAAGGTCAAAGAGCAAGAGAGTGAAGGGGAAGAGTGGTTTGCAGTCATTGATGGCTTTAGCTTGATAAACTTTAGGATTACATCTAAACATAAAACACCAAGAAGAACAAAATACGGCCACTGCAGAGCCTAAAACAGAAAAATTAAGTTATAGATCCACTTTGACATTTTCAGATCACTTTATTTTAGTTTGCAGACAGGCTAGTGGCTTTGTAAAGCTCAGCACACGGACCTTTTTCACTGCTGACATCTCGATTTTCTGCCAAATTTTCTGCCCCTGGTCACGGCTATCTCTGGCACGGAGGCATAAAAATATGTGGATGTGTTGATTTAATTTGATTTTGTATTGATGAAAAAACACACAACAAATACTGACTTCTACCATCAGTTGCAGGAGATGTGAGAAAGGGTTCCCGCAGAGCTGCTGTTGTGTGTCTGCTGTGTCTTCTCCTCATGATTGGACTCATAACACTGAGTTGCCTTTGTGAGTACTTTGTTAACATCCTGATAAACACAACGCAGGTGATACTGGTTGACAGTGTTTTTTTTATTTTTTTTGTTTGTTGTTTATGTGTCAAACATAGTCTCAAAAGGCAACACTGAGTGGAAAATGAAGATGGCCCAGTTACAGACCAGCTACAAAAATCTGACCAAAGAACAGGACCAGCTACAAACCAGTTACAACAACCTAGTTGAAGAACGAGACCAGTTACAGAGCAGTTATAATTTTCTGAATGAAGCCCAAGTTCAGCTCCATAAAGGAGCTGCAGACATGACCAAAAAGATACAAGATCTTCAGACAAAGCTTCAAGGTAATTACATTTTTTAATACTAGTTGACCTTACTTAATCATTTTTCCTTATTTAATAATTTTTCTTCAAGCAACTCAACCATCAACAGTTTGTCAGAGATTCGAGTGTGTTAAGCGGAGGCTAATGCAGCATTGTGCTGCTAACCTCAGGCAGAGATAAGGAGTTTGCCAAAAAGGTCTGTTAAACTCACTTCTTTCTAACTTTACACTAACAGATTTTTTTCATTTTCCAATGCAGTCTCAAGCCCAGATGACACTAACTAAAGTGGTGTCACCAATCATCAAGTTGTGCACAGCTCCCTCTGGAGCCACAAAAAGGCTTTGCACAACTTTTTTCACACATGCAGTCGTACTCCCTGATACCTGTAAACAGATGTTAATGTTTAAAATTGGTTACCCTTTAAAGACAGAAAAAAATCCAGTCACAGAACTTAAAATTCAGTGGCTTGTGTCACTATGGTTGAAAGCCAAACATTACAATGTTGAGAATAAAATCGACAATTTTCTTAATTATAATCCAGCAACTCTGGCGTTGCATGTTGCATTCAACACTGAAGCATTTTGAATTTTCTCCGATTCACGCCCCTGACCGTCCTCTTCTTCATGGCAGTGGTGGCTGTCGCTCATTGATTTTGTAGTGTTAGTGCAGAACCTTACCAACCTGTATCTACAATGCCGATAGCCACTACTAGCAGCTAATGTTCACATTTCAATCCACTTCAGCTGAGATATTGTGTGTGTCCCCTCCCCAATTTGAAACAGAGCATTATCCTCAACATGGATGGACATATTTCAGTGGTAGTTTGTATTACATATCCTCTACTGAGAAAACCTGGGAAGAAAGCAGACTTGACTGTCAGCAGAGAGGTGCAGACCTGGTGATTATCAACAGCAAAGAAGAACAGGTGTGTATGTGTCTGTGTGTGTTTGTGAATCTGTGTAAAGGGTGTACTGAAAGAAAGAGTAAAAAAACTGGGTGATTGCAATGTTGCAGAAGTGGAGGACAGACTGAAACTGTTTGTATTACATTTACCGTCTTAAATGTTGACGACTTTTTCTCTCTGCCATCAAGGACTTCGTGAGACGTTTTCAAAAGCTCCTGTGGATTGGACTCACTGATAGAGAGACAGAGGGGACATGGAAATGGGTGGACGGCACTCTGTTGACAACAAGGTTCACTTCACTTTACTTTTATACCACTAGGGTGCACTGTGGTGAGCCATTTTTAACTGTGGCTGCTCACTCTTTTCAGCTCTCCATATTCATGGTAGTTTGATAAAAGCAGTTGAATGTGTGTTGTTGTGTTGTTTACCCACAAACCTCTTTGAATATAACAATAACAGTTTGAGGAAAAGATAATACATCTGAAATTTGACTACTTAGTTTCACCGATACTCACTGACAGGGACATATCACCAAATTACACACCTGACTATATCTTTGACTTTTAGTATAGATTAATAAATCACTCTGTAACTGTCTGTCAAAGGCTTCTTGGTATGTGTTCTTAAAAATTAAAGTTAATTTTTTGTTTTGACATTACAGCTACTGGGCCCCTCGTGAGCCAAATGGTCACATATTTCACAGACATGAAGACTGTGCTGAAATACAGAATTATAAGGCGGAAAAAAGCTGGAACGATATCTCGTGTTATGGTAAAAAATTCTGGATCTGTGAGAAGACATTGCCTCCATAAACCACAAGACCACTATATAAAACAAACAAACAAAAAAATTGCATTTCCCTGTTTCAACTAAAATTGCTCAGATTGAACTAATGTTATGGCTCACTTTTAATTAAATTATGCCAACAGATAATCATTTTTTCATTTTTTAAAAGATATTTTGATTTTATTTTCGATTGTAGAAATATGGGTATATATTAGCTGGGTATAATCTACTGATTAAAAGAAAGTAAAAATGATTTATATCTACATCAGTTATTTATATTTTAAGTTGCTGTTTTGCCACTATGTGTTTGCTTTTTTCAAAACTGCTTGTTCAAGAAAGTGTTTATAATGAACATATCAACAGTTGTCCCGTCCTGTGTCCATAAATTTGACAATAAATTCCCTCAACAGACCTCCTACTACATAATTGTTTAACCCTTTAACACTGGATTGAGAGTAGTTTTCTCGTGCTGTGTTCAGACGCCTTTCACTAAGATTTAAACCTCTGAAATCTGAGAAAATTGGTTGGATTTCTTTTAAAAACATGGGGAAAACATAAGGAGCAATTTGATCTAAAATTCCCTGCAATCAATAAACAAACAAATCAATAAATGAATGAATGAATAAATAAAAAATAACATAAAATTGTAAAAGGTGACAAAATGATGTAAAATTTAGCTGGAATTAATTATTAGATAGAAGGTCCACTATCACTGTTTTGTGCCTCCTATATCACACTGCAACCAGATCTTCTCTTTTCGTTAGTTTAATTTATGCAGTGAGCCCAAATTTGGTCAGGATCAGTCTTTGTTTACGTTTCAGTGGAAATACTTAGTTAACAGAGTGTCAGCGCAACAAGAGGTGAGTAATTTACATGGAAATAGTCATGTTGGGGGTGACGTATTCCTTATATAGCAAGATGAGGCATTGGCATGCGATGGGTCAATGTGTACGATGTGACTTACAGTTATTAGTCATCTAGTCTCCCAAAAACTGTCGATTTTTTTTTTTTTACTAACAAACTGTGGACAATGTGTTTTATGGATCCAGAGTAACGGGGAATTGTTAGAACATGTTTGATACTTTTTTCAAAGTTTTAAGCACCACAAACAAAATTAGTATTGAGTGGAAACGGAAATCTCAGAGACTGATATCTCTGAACTTCGACAAATAAAACCAGAACTATTTGATACTATACACTATTAGATACTGGCAACGGTAGGTGAGAAATTAGGCATTTGGGTGAACTGGCATTTTAATAAAATACCTGGGTTGTATTTCATGCACTCTTTAGATGAAATATTGGTAAAATATAAACTTTTGCTTGTATAGTTGCGGCATCATTGTTTGTTTATTCTAATTGCATCATGAGTTGTCATAGCTCATCACTTTCGTAAACCACTTGTGTGAAATGCTGTATCCGGCCACACTGAGGGTGTTTGCACAACATATCCGAGTGTTGTGAAATGCACAAAGACGCATCAGATGATAATGTGGCCGAGTGTGTATGTGTTTTCTATACTTCACATGAGCCTCTTTAACCTAAACCTAACCATCCATGACTTTGGTGCCTAATCCCAATCATCGCGACTGTCCACGCTGTTGTGTGAACAAAGGGACCGTGCCACTTTGTCCCACCATGTGCATTTGTTGACATCACTGTAGCAGCATCCTGGAGAATAAACGGCACAGGAAGATCAGTGACTGAGCGTCACCATATGATGAGTTCGTAATGAGAACAAGTTGGTTTTTACTTTTGGTCCCTTTTTAGCCCTCCAAACACACTCAGAATGATGAGTTAGCATTTTTTGTGCATATGTGAACACTAAAAAAACAACCCAGAACACCAAACCACACTTGAACCTTCTATGGAGGTGATCTGAGCGCTAATCTGTAAAATGCTACAGCTGTTAATCATTTTTAAATTTTGTACATGCTGGAAGTTTCAGTTTTAATGCAGGATGTAATGCCCTTTAAGGTGGGGACAAATGTTCAGACCTGCACCTTGTTCATGATTTTGTTATTATAACCATAAAACCTCCCAAAGTGTTTTTGTCACTAATCACAAGTTTCCCACTGAGCAATTTAACATTTAAAGACATTTAATAAATGTCTATAATTTGTTATTATTATACATCTATTTGCTCTCAGATAATTTTTTTTCTTTAGATGATTAGATTTATTTGTCTTTAGAAGTTTAGATTTATTTTTCTTCAGATGTTTAGATTTTGGTTATTCAAATTTGAAAGGTGAAAGTTAAGTAGACTTTAGTCTAAACCTAGATGAAAGGATAAACAGAGTCTGTAAAAATGACAAGAAAATAAAACATTCATAATGTAAACGCAGGGGTATGAAGTACTTTTGTTAAATATTTACAGGTTTGTATGTATTAATTATTATCTTAAAATATGGACAAAAATTTGGCTATATGTAGCCAATAAATCCTGGTCTACAACAGGGCTAAAGCTTGGAGACGATGTTTAAATGAGGTCAATTGTTCAGTGGTTTTGATGCCATAACCATGACTTTTTTTCCAAACTTGAATATACTGCAGTTGCCAATCTGCAATGTTGTTCATTTTTAATGTTAAACTGCTGCTACAAAGTTTGAGGCACATCATTGTCCTTCAGGAGCGTTGTGATCTGCCACACTGCAAGTAATCAAGAACATAGTAAAATGGGGAAATGGTCAAAGCCTCCAGTACATATAAGTTGTAAGAGCTCATGGGGGATGTCACTAACAAATGAGGAGGAGCAAAAGTTTTTTTCAAAGAAGAAGAGAGGAAAATAAGAAAAAGAGAAGCAGATCACTGATAGTTCATATCTTGAGAAATGTCAGCACCATCCAGTACATAAAATATGGTGAGGTGTGTCGATGAACCTCAGATCACATTAGAACTTGAAGACCGATCTGATTTTTCAGCCAGAAGTGCTGCCTTTGAAAGCTGTTCTGGTAAAAACACTGAAATGACTGCTGCAGGGACTGGTAAGAGAATTCCTACAGTCCAACAATTATTTTAATGTTCAGTTTGAAGTATAAAAGCCACATTTAAAGCTATAAAAACTTCAGTGTTTTCTGGCAAAATAAACTATAAAACTTTTTAATGCCTAAGATATACTTGGAAATTTAATTTTAAAAACATATTAAAAAGGCTAAAGAAAAACAAGAATCATAGTTTATAAAAATGTGCAAACATTTATTTTATAAATTAAAAAAAATACATGGAAATATGTTATACACTTTTTGTAATTTCCGCACACAGGGAGGAAACTGTACAGAGTGGTTGCTGTGAGCTTTGGACTGCTGTGTTTACTACAAGCTGTGCTCAACATTTCCCTGCGTCTGACTCTCTGTAAGTTGTTTTGAATTGTGTTTGTATTTTCACTCTGTGTTTTCCCACACTTCCACTGAAATTCAACATTGGAATTTTATAAGACCACCGGATGAATGATTAGAATTACAAGCTGCTGGTATGATGACCACTCACTTTCAAAAAGTGTTTGTCCTGAATATTTCTTTTTATCATTTTATCATGGCTACATGCTGGCTATAGCTTTGGCCAGGGGAATTATGCTTTTGGGTTGTCCGTCCATCCACCCCATTCTGTTTTATACAAAATCTCAAGAACATTATGAGGGAATTTCTTTTAATTTTACACAGACGTTCACTATAGTGATTAGATATTTGTGTTCAAGGTCTATGTAACCTTACAAAACATGTTTTTGGCCATAACTCAAGAAATCATGCTAACACAAATGTCTCAAAGAATAAAGTGATGATTTGATGACATTTTATATATAAAAAAAAACAAAGGTCAACTTCACCGTTACATCATAATGTTCTTCAAAAAACACTTTTTTCTGGTCGTTTCTCAATGTCATAACTCAGGTACAGAAGGGAAGAAATTTGGTCAGACTGAACAGGTGACACTAATCTTGGGTTTGCACCTTAAAATAGTGGTGATTGTATAGATCTAATGTGCTACTGGTGGAAAAAGTTTTAGAATTTGTAGCTTCTTTGCAGCAACGTCCATATTTAAAACATAGTCAACTGTCCTGGCATATGCGTCTGACATATGCGACTAACAGAGATGTAAACTGTAACTACAACCTGGCTGATATGCAGAGGCATTAAACTGTGAGACAGTTATTCTAGATATTATGTATATCACCTCATGATTCATAATATGCCTCCACGGTTGTATTCTCAGTCCCATGAATGCTTTCTTTCCAATTCGGCAACTTTCAGATACATTGTGGTTTTTAATCAGTTTTGGTCATCCTGTCTGGTTTGGCATTGCATGAATGTGTTTTAGCTGGTTTGTAAGTGTATGTGAGAAAGGTTTTGTGTCCACAAACACAAATTTAATGCAACAGGCAAATTAAAGTCTTTTTTTTTTTTTTTTTTTTTTTTTTTTAAATAATTTTATATTTAGGTTTTTAGATATATACAAAATACAAAAACAACACACAATAAAAAGAAAAGAGAATGAGACACAGAGTCCCTACCCCCAACCCGAACAAAAGGCCAGTATGTACAGAATATAATACATTATACATCATATATTGTACATGCATACTTAGATAGACAGTGCAGGTATTACCCAATGCTAATGCCACAAAAAATCCAGCAAAGGCAAATTAAAGTCTTTTTAACTGAATTGTCTCTTTTGTTATGGGCATTCTGGCATTTTGGTACAACTGTGAGTTGTCTTTACCCAAAACCTAAAATGGCCACTTGCTTGATATGAGTGTAAATTCAGCTATCTTTCCCCCTTTTTTAAATTTTTCACAATTGTCATATTGCGTCTTTATGTTCTTCCAGACAAAAACCTGTCTGATGAGAGAGATGAGCTGAAGAGAAACCTGATACAGATGTGTGAGTATTAGGATGAAGAAATGCCAATAAATAATTAGGCCTTAGATTGGCTTTGGAGTGTGTAATAATGGGCGATGCTGTAGGTCAGCTTTGGACTTTGGACTGCTGTGTTTACTACAAGCTGTGCTCAACATTTCCCTGCGTCTGACTCTCTGTAAGTTGTTTTGAATTGTGTTTGTATTTTCACTCTGTGTTTTCCCACACTTCCACTGAAATTCAACATTGGAATTTTATAAGACCACCGGATGAATGATTAGAATTACAAGCTGCTGGTATGATGACCACTCACTTTCAAAAAGTGTTGTCCTGAATATTTCTTTTTATCATTTTATCATGGCTACATGCTGGCTATAGCTTTGGCCAGGGGAATTATGCTTTTGGGTTGTCCGTCCATCCACCCCATTCTGTTTTATACAAAATCTCAAGAACATTATGAGGGAATTTCTTTTAATTTTACACAGACGTTCACTATAGTGATTAGATATTTGTGTTCAAGGTCTATGTAACCTTACAAAACATGTTTTTGGCCATAACTCAAGAAATCATGCTAACAATGACAAAATGTCACACAAATGTCTCAAAGAATAAAGTGATGATTTGATGACATTTTATATAAAAAAAAAAAACAAAGGTCAACTTCACCGTTACATCATAATGTTCTTCAAAAAACACTTTTTTCTGGTCGTTTCTCAATGTCATAACTCAGGTACAGAAGGGAAGAAATTTGGTCAGATACTGAACAGGTGACACTAATCTTGGGTTTGCACCTTAAAACAGTGGTGATTGTATAGATCTAATGTGCTACTGGTGGAAAAAGTTTTAGAATTTGTAGCTTCTTTGCAGCAACGTCCATATTTAAAACATAGTCAACTGTCCTGGCATATGCGTCTGACATATGCGACTAACAGAGATGTAAACTGTAACTACAACCTGGCTGATATGCAGAGGCATTAAACTGTGAGACAGTTATTCTAGATATTATGTATATCACCTCATGATTCATAATATGCCTCCACGGTTGTATTCTCAGTCCCATGAATGCTTTCTTTCCAATTCTGCAACTTTCAGATACATTGTGGTTTTTAATCAGTTTTGGTCATCCTGTCTGGTTTGGCGTTGCATGAATGTGTTTTAGCTGGTTTGTAAGTGTATGTGAGAAAGGTTTTGTGTCCACAAACACAAATTTAATGCAACAGGCAAATTAAAGTCTTTTTAACTGAATTGTCTCTTTTGTTATGGGCATTCTGGCATTTTGGTACAACTGTGAGTTGTCTTTACCCAAAACCTAAAATGGCAACTTGCTTGATATGAGTGTAAATTCAGCTATCTTTCCCCCTTTTTTAAATTTTTCACAATTGTCATATTGCGTCTTTATGTTCTTCCAGACAAAAACCTGTCTGATGAGAGAGATGAGCTGAAGAGAAACCTGATACAGATGTGTGAGTATTAGGATGAAGAAATGCCAATAAATAATTAGGCCTTAGATTGGCTTTGGAGTGTGTAATAATGGGCGATGCTGTAGGTCAGCTTTGGACTTTGGACTGCTGTGTTTACTACAAGCTGTGCTCAACATTTCCCTGCGTCTGACTCTCTCTGTAAGTTGTTTTAAATTGTGTTTGTATTTTCACTCTGTGTTTTTCCCACACTTCCACTGAAATTCAACATTGGAATTTTATAAGACCACCGGATGAATGATTAGAATTACAAGCTGCTGGTATGATGACCACTCACTTTCAAAAAGTGTTGTCCTGAATATTTCTTTTTATCATTTTATCATGGTTACATGCTGGCTATAGCTTTGGATAGGGGAATTATGCTTTTGGGTTGTCCGTCCATCCATCCCATTCTGTTTTATACAAAATCTCAAGAACAGTTCAAGAACAGTTTTTAATCAGTTTTGGTCATCCTGTCTGGTTTGGCGTTGCATGAATGTGTTTTAGCTGGTTTGTAAGTGTATGTGAGAAAGGTTTTGTGTCCACAAACACAAATTTAATGCAACAGGCAAATTAAAGTCTTTTTAACTGAATTGTCTCTTTTGTTATGGGCATTCTGGCATTTTGGTACAACTGTGAGTTGTCTTTACCCAAAACCTAAAATGGCAACTTGCTTGATATGAGTGTAAATTCAGCTATCTTTCCCCCTTTTTTAATTTTTCACAATTGTCATATTATGTCTTTATGTTCTTCCAGACAAAAACCTGTCTGATGAGAGAGATGAGCTGAAGAGAAACCTGATACAGATGTGTGAGTATTAGGATGAAGAAATGCCAATAAATAATAAGGCCTTAGATTGGCTTTGGAGTGTGTAATAATGGGCGATGCTGTAGGTCACTGCAGTTCAAAGTAAAGTGCCGAAAGTTTTTCATCTCATGCTCTATTCAGTCACATTAATCACGTTTGTTTGTTTGTTTTGTTTGTTTGTGTCTTTCTTTTTTCAAAAAATCGGCAACAGATCACGATTCCCAAGACTGGGTGTATTTCAGGGGTAGTGTCTATTACATTTCCTCAAACATGAAAAACTGGAAAGAAAGCAGAGAATACTGTCAGCAGAGAGGTGCAGACCTGATCATTATCAACAGCTTAGCAGAACAGGTGCGTATGTATGTGTGAGTGAGTATGAATCTGTGAAAGAGTGAAGAGCAGTTAATGTGAGGTCACTGAGGTTGAGGAGAGACTTAATATGTTTCATTCCTATTGATTATTGTTTTTTTCAAGGAATTTACTAGAAATTTCCAACATCAACTGTGGATTGGACTGACTGACAGAGAGACAGAGGGGACATGGAAATGGGTGGATGGGTCTCTCCGCTGAACACAAGGTTTACACACCACTTCTATCTGCATTGCTGTCAATAAAATACTGTTTCTAAAAAAATATCTACTGTATAAATCTTGAATTGCTATTGTTTAAAATGTAAGAATTTGATATACAGCAACACATATTACATGCTACTGTGTGTCAAATGCTTATTGATGTGTGTTATTTGTTGAAGGCTTATATTTTGCTTTGGGGTTTCAGTTACTGGACCTCACATGAGCCAAATGGGAGTCCAGACAGAGATGAAGACTGCGCAGAGGTTAAGGACCATATCTACCGAAACAGCTGGAATGATGAAGCTTGTGACCTTCAAAAACACTGGATCTGTGAGATGATGCTGCCACAATAACTCAGCTCAGCACAGTTGAAATCCATTGCAAGTGCAAAGCAGCGCGCTGTTCATGTAGCACAGTGTGAAATGAGGAAGCAGAGGTCGGGGCTGAGGAAGACTTGTCTGACTCTCATGTTTGTGACTGGAGTCACGTCCCATTGCTGACCGATGATGTTGTAATGTAATGTTCACTTTTTTAAAAACTGTAATCACAATCTCTTAATTTATATTTCTCAGTTTTTTATGTTTTTGTGATTGATGAACTGCTTTCAGATCCTTTTATTTCAGTTATGCCAACAAAGGATCATTGTTTTGTGTCTTAGAGATGTTTTAATTTTTTCTTCTGCTGGTTCCTTTCAACATCAGTTACTCAGAATTTGATTCACTGCCTGATGAATATGTCAATAAATGTCAAAAAATGTTTTGTGGTTCTCTTCTTTACTTTGCTCAAGACAGTGCTGAATATGATAAAATCCACAATTGTTTCATGTCCAACAATTTCATAATCAGCTTGCTAGAATTTGTTCAGTAAGGACATTTAAGGTAATTTCCTTAAAAAAAAAACAACAAAAAAACAAAACAACACATTTTCAGGCATTTTTTCCAATACTTTCTACTAATTTCTTACTATTTTTTGGCTGATTTCTTCTTCCCTTTCTGTTTGCCTTCTTTGCATGTTTTTGAAAGAAATCAAGTCAATTTGCTCAGGTTTCAGTGGTTTAAAGGGAACATAATGACTGACATTTCATGTATAAAAAAGATCTATAAAATAGGTTGGCTGAGGAAAGCTACTTCACATGTGTAGGTTTCAAAAACAGGTGCTCACTGGATCCAATGACAAATTTGACCGAAAAAAGGAGGGAGAAGTAAGTAAGTCATAGCCAAAACAATATACCAAGGCACACTGTTTTGCAAAAGTTAGAAAAGTAATTTAGTGTCTCTTTGTAGTTGTTTGGCCCTAATTTGTATTTATTTTGTGACTCTTGGCAGGCCTTTTGCATCGCTGTCTGGTCTTCTTGTGTCTCTTCCTGATTAGTTCATTTTAATTTCAGTGACATTTTGCAGGTGAAGACTTAGGGCGCCCTGACACTTTGGGGCCCTGGGCCTGTGCCCAGTAGACCTGTTAGTAATCCATCCATAATCTTGTCTGATGCTGAAATCATTGTCCAAGCAGCGGTATATGACAAGTTGGGAATGAGAACGAGCTGTTTGAATGGTTATGTCTTCAGTATGATCTCGAGTGCACAGCTGACAAAATGTGTAGTTTGTTTGCTTGATGTTATAGAAGTGCATGTTTAAGGGCTCCAGTGTGGACAGAGAGGCACTTTCTTGCTGTTAGGATACAGTGTTCAGTCTACATATATATCCAGAGGGAAATATTTTCACTGGGCAATATGCCTGGAGATATTTAAATATGGCAGACTCCAACATATTTTGCTGGTCAAAAGCTAAATAACAGAACACCTGAGCAGAGCAGCGCTGATGATAAATCTGCTTGCAGGTGAAAGAGACTCGAGCCAAAAAATATTAAACTGAAATAGACCGACGTTATAAGAACATAAAGGGTGTTAACACTGAATAATGTATTTATTGAACTGACCCTGTTTTCTTGTCTTTATAACCTCTGATTGAACTGTATGTCATCATCCACAGACACTGGCAGTTACTGGATGCTGTTGCAATACTTATTTAAAACAGTCTGTACACAACAAGTGCACTCTGGGTATTTTGTATGACTATGGTATTTGTGAGGATGTAGTGTGTGAAAATGGTGTTGTGTATTGTACATTGCAGGCTCCAGTGGAAAGTAGTGGAACTTGAGACAGTTCCTAATAATAAATTGTGTATGTAATAAAACCTAATTTGGACTTACTTAAATCAAGTGATGTGTTGTGTTTAAAATGAAACTCATAACTCTGAATATAGAATTATGACAATTATAAAGTTTTATCCCTTGCCTTTTTTTCTAGACATTTCTTTTTACCCAGCTTTAAAAAAAAAATCAAAATCAATTAATTTCTTCCAATTTGTGAAACTTTTCTCACCAAATATTGCTTTTGTGCCCATAAATGGAAAGCACATCTATGCATCTACAAGATAAAGAATCAGCAGGCATTCGGTGTAATCCCATCAGCCCTTGGTTTCCTGTTAAGTCACATGTGTGATGAGCGTACTGCTGTGTCAAAGACACCCTCTGCAGTGACACAGTTCAGAAAGATCATTGATCATTTCAGAAGCACACTCTCCTAACTCTGGACTCTTTAGGCACCTCAGCACCAAACTGACCATCGTTACAGCTGAACATCATGGCTCAACAGGATGTCTATGTTAATGTAGACAGACCATCACGTAATCCTGGCAAAAAGAAAAGCTTTGGAAAAAGTCTAGAAAACATTTATGAAAATGGAGACGCCCTGGAGTCAAAAAGAACTGGACCTGCAGGTAATGAACAACGTGCAAGGAGGTACACTTACTGTAAGATGATTTTGATTTCAGTTTTTAAATCCTTTTGTTTTTTGTTTTGAAACAATTTGTGTGAAGGAGAACAAAAGTGTTTTTGATTATAATATTAATGTTCTCATTAGACAAAACCTGTATTTGGCTTCATTGCAGTTTAGATGGATGGATGGACTTGATAAATGGACTTGCACTTGTACAGTGTCTTTCTAGTCTTCTCATCACTCAAAGCACTTTTACACTACTTGTTAAATTCACACAGACACACACAGACTCACACACACACACGCTCAAACACAAGTGGCTGACCATACAAGTTGCCACCTGCTGTTCAATAACCATTCACACACACTCACACATCGAACAGCCACCAGGAGTGATTTGGGGTTCAGTATCTTGCCAGTGATACTTTGACATGGGGCCTGATCCAGACAGCGATCGAACTGCCAATGTTACATTCAGTGAATGACCCACTCTAACTCCTGAATTTTGTAAGAGAGCCACTCATCTGTTAGATTCTGCCTCTGGGAGATTTCAGGGATCATGCAATGTTTATTAATATGCCAATGATACACGTTTACATTTCAAAATCACCTGATGGTAGTTGTGCCCTACCCACAATCACTGTCCCATCATGAAGTCGTAAAGAGGTTTTAAATCTGATCTTCACTTCTACAATACTCGACACAATTAACAGTTGTATTTGAGTTGTATTGCATTTGCCTTGGCTGCTTTTACTGTGACGGTGAGGAACAAACGGGAGCCTTGCACACTGACGTTCAGTCAGTCTGTGAACGCAACACCTTTTCTTTGCTATGACTTCTGTTGAGTCTTTGACTCATTTAACACCAATCCTTGGATATTTATCCAAAAATATATCATTTTGGTGGCAGGGATTTAGCAACTGATGACTTCCTTTACTTTTGAGACATCTTGTTTTTAGTGAGATACACTGTTGCAAAGCTTGCTTAACTTGTTACTTGTGGCTAATGTTCAGAATTGTAACGGGGCTTAAAAGGATGTGCTGTGTTGCAATATTCTCATCTGGGAACCACAAAAAAAACTTTTGACTGCATACCCACAAGCTTCTTGTTTTCTCACGGTAACACTGGCCATTCACATTCCATCACTCACTTTGCAAGACCACTGACAAAGATGAAAAGCACATCTGACAATGAACCCATGACTTTGGTCAGTGGAGGAAGAAGGTTCAAACACTATGTGACCATCTGACAAGCGGTCCTGATGAAGAATACTGTACCTTTAAGACATGAGGAGTTACAGTGTTTAATGTCTTTGTGACTCTTAAGGTTGGGAACATCTTGTCTGAGGAGCTGTTGAAGTTCAGTTTAAAAAAACAACCTTACAAGTTATCTTTTTAGCTTGATATTTACATGCAAGTCAATTCAGACCGACATGCTTCCTTTGTTTGTGTTAGGTGCTGCAGATCGCAAAAGAGTGAAGAAGGGTTCCTGCAGAGGTGCTGCTGTGTGTCTGGGTCTGCTGTGTCTTCTCCTCCTGACTGGATTCATAACTCTGCTTCTCCTGTGTGAGTGCTTTGTTAGCTTGCCTTTAATAAAACGCCAAGTAGTTGCTGGTGGTTAACAGTGTTTGTTGTTTTAGACACCACAGGCAACTCTGAGTGGGTCAAGTTGCAGACCAGCTACAAAAATTTGTCTGAAGAGAGAGACTGGTGGCAGAGAAGATTTGAAGACATGGCCAAAGACAGAAATGCTGTACAGACAAATCTCCCAACAGGTAACTAGTTCTCACATCTTGTGAGTCAAAGTTGGACTTCAAAATTATATCTTACCAGAAAATCTCTTTGCAGCAGATTCCACTTTTCTGCTCACATTTTATGATGAGTCTTTTTCTAAACTTATTGTGTAAGTAATTACAATTTACAACTAATTTTAATGTCATGTAATGCTTGTATGTGTTCACATACTGCTGCCACTGGGTGGGCATGAGGCAGTCAGTGTGGGAAATGGGCCTCCACAGGGGTTAATATGGCTCAGACCACCATCCTATTGATATTATACAGTATCACTTCATTCAGTTTTTGGCAGTATGAGAACTTGTGCTATGCTCAGACTTATGTAGTAGATTAAATTGGAAAAAATATTTAACAGATTTCTATGAAATTTGTTAAAGATGTTATAGGTCTCTCTGTCCCAAGCGAATGAACTCATCTACTTTAGCGGCAGAACGTCATTGGTTGACACAGAAGGTCACTGACCGACTGTCACCGTGTGCCGAGTTCGAAAGAGGCATTTTCAGGCTCTTTGTGGTTATTAAGCTCAGTTCAGGCCATCAATGAAAATTAATTGTAATTATTATATGATGTTATTTGTTGGTCATGGCAGCTGCTTCTGTGCTGTTAAAAGAGAAACACTATGTCCAAAAAAAAAAGTTGGGCCAACTCAAAATTTCAAGGCAACAAACTAGCAGAAGTTAGGGAATTAAACTCAACCTTTTAAGTTTTGCTTTTGAGTTTGCTCAACTTTGAATTCTAACTTCTGTTAACTCAAATCTAAGTTTATATTACATTTAAAAACAACAAAAAAAATAATTACAGATTCTGGGTCTAGATTCAAAACATTAATTTATTTTCACAATCTAACAAAACTCTTAGACGCAACTGACAAGGCTTCTTAGATCCAAATTTTTCACCGTCAACATGAGCAAATGTTTTATGTATCAGAAGATTACCCACTGGAATGTGCCAACAATTTAAACATTTACATTTTATCATAAGGCATACTGTTGCAGGATACATTTTAGGGAACATTCAGGCACGATTAAGCATTGGAGATGGGTAGGTAGGGAGACAAAGAAAGAAGAGTTAGAGGTAGATCAATGTTTGTTAGTAATGAGGAGTTGATAGAGTGAAATTAACATGGTGTTGGCTGATTAGGGTTTTAGAGGTCAGACTTTGAGAAAAAGAGAATATTTGAATTAAGCAAAAGGAATAATAAAGTTAACAAAGTTAGAGTGACAGGTTGACTGAGCAGAGAATATGGCAAGAAAAGGGAGATAAGATGGGGGAAAATTGAAAAATGAAAAAAAAAGAGGAGGAGAGAGGCAGCTTGAAGTAAAAGCAGAAGAGAAAGGAGGAGGATTCATCTTAAGCAAGTGACCTCTATAAGGGGCAACAGGAACAGCAACATCATCAGCTAACTCGCTGGATTCAGTGAAGGAGTTAGTCTTTTTTAGATCTGACACTTGCAGACAGATCTGTTTCAAGTTCCATGAAAACCCTCTAAATGGTTTCAAAAGTGTACCTCAGTTCTTTTGGGTAATGGAGGCTCAAAGAGTAGATCAGTCCAAAGAGGTAAGCAAAAGCTGTTGTCAGGTCAGGGAGACACTGAAGGGTGATGTTCTCTTCTAAAAGAATAGTTCAGGACATAGGACACAAAGGTCCTACAGGCTCCTCTTCTCGGTCAGTTGCCTTGTGATGACAGACAGAAAAATATCAAAACATTAATAGAAAATATGGACCCAGCGGCATGGGTTTAAAAGCAATAACAAGTTTGCGTGCAAGAATTAAGACCATGTGGACTAACAGTTGGAAGAAATAAGACGTGCATGCCATCTTTGTTTGGTCCTCGCCCAGACAACCATCACTAGCATCAGCTAGTGGCTAGCATTCGCTAATTAAACTAATGTTATTTGTTTTTAACTGTTGTCAGATACTATAATACATGCCGTATCAACTCGTTTATCACAACGCATAAAAGTTCTGACACAGTTTTAAATTAATTATATAAAGTCAAATACAAAACATAACTGTGTGGTCAGCTCTAATCAGCTGTAGTTCAAGACAGCCTGAGGGTTGGAGTCTAGTTCAAGTGGCAAACGCCAGCTCGGAAAGTTGGCTTTTCTGTATTTCACAACAAAGACTCAAGAGTAAACAGAAATTTTGTTAGTAAACTGAATTGAAAGATGTTAGTTGTAATGACTCTTAAACTAATTTAGTTTGCTAGACTGAGTTACTACTTCTTATGTTAGTAATTTATATTTTTAAGTCTGTACAGCTTCAAATACTTCTTTATGCCAGCAAATGCAAGTTGACTTTTTTTTTTTACAGGGGGGGTTAAGTATGGCACCAGCCATTACTACGTATCTACTGAAAAGAAGACGTGGAAGGAGAGCAGAGAGGCCTGCCAGAGCAAAGGAGCTGACCTGGTGATCATCAACAGTGAGGAGGAACAGGTAAGAGGGAGGGTCCTAACGATGAAAATCACAAATCAAGCTGTGTATTAATCTGAACAAAAAGATGCACACATTGCTGAACCAAGTGATCACTGTCACATGCAATATCAGGGCTCCAGTGGTGTCTGTTCGCTATCATCTCTCATTTATCTTCTTGTTCAAACAGAAGTTCATCATTGAATTCAACAAAATAATTTGGATTGGGCTGACTGACCAAGATGAGGAGGGTGTCTGGAAATGGGTGGATGGGACAACTCTGTCCACAAAGTACATAAACATGAAATAAAGAAAAACATAATAAAGAATAAACCACTTTAAAAAATCAAAAATATAAATAAGTGTGAAATTATGTGGAAAAGTGACTTGCTCAATTATCTTCTCACAGGTACTGGTACTCTCCACAGCCTGACAATGGGGGAACACTTGGATATGCAGAAGACTGTGCTGAGATGTATGTTGAAAGCCATGATCCATTATTAAAATGGAACGATGCCCATTGTTCTCAAAGAAACTACTGGGTCTGTGAGACTTCATCCAATTGACAACCCAAACGTATCATGGAGAGTTGATTCCTAAACTTCTTTAAATAGGAGGGCCCTCTATCAATGTGTGGCAACAAGATGACGATGTAATGTGCTTTACAGCTGTTAATGATTTGATAACAGTTTATATATATATATACACACATTATACATTATATATACATTATACATAATGTACATTATACATTAATCTTACATTTTCTATATTTTTTGTTTACATTTCTTGCTAAATAATGTCACTTAACTTGTTGATTGTTTTATGTTGCCCATATATTTTCATAATAATGAATGTTTATAAGGGCTGAATGTTAAAGTCGGTGGTGTATTTACTGTCTTCAAACTTGGAAACAGTGCACAATTTTTTCTCTGCAGCATATTAGTGTTTGCCACTCCCGCAGTGTTATTATATTATATTATATCATTTAGATATTTTTACTCTGCTGCTTTGACGTGGCTTTACATATATTTGAGCATTTGTAATAAATACCTAGACCTAGGGACTTAACAGCACTTGCTGTGTCTGATCATCTTTTCGTTTGCTTAATCTCTTGCTTTTGTGAAGTTTTTACCTCAGCTGTCCCACCTTCTGCGCCTGTGATCCTGTGTTACAAACAACAACAAATAGAAGGAGTAAGTGGTGCTGACTGAAAAGTATCTATTCTGAGAACACAAATTTCAACTGATATTATCTTTTATTTGTTGTCCTGTGTTCACTACAATGACAAAAATGTTTTAGATTATTCTGTATACACTACATAAGACAATGAGCCTTATAGGTGAATGGGAATTAAAGTAAATTACATTATTCTTACAATCCTAACTGATTGTTGTAACTGAATAAATACCAAATGGAGGTTCCCACTAAAAGTTACTAAAGACAATTATCTAAAACAGCACGTTGGTGAAGATTCTCAGTCATCCAGCGAATGGTAATTCTAGGTGCTAAATCGCAGGCAGATGGACTTGTTTGAGTTTCTTAAAGACATTTCACTTCTCATCCAGTATGCCTCTTCATTTCTGAGCAGTTAAGAGCTGAAGAAGCCTCTTGAATGGGATGAAATCTCTTGAAGAAACTCATGAATTACCAAACAACAATGCGTTAATGAGATTTAGCTCAAAATACAAAATATCTCCAAGCAATAAAAAGTAGCCTATCCCACAAAGTAAACTATGATAGGCTCCAAAAGTATCACCACCTTGCAAAATTAGCAGTTTTTTCAACATACATCAAATTCACAGTTACCTTTTACTCTAGACTAAATTATTTTTCCATATTACAGTTGACACAATCAATTTTTATTCAGAAGGGTTTCAAATATGAACTTTTTAGTTCTGCTGCATGCAAAAGCAATTTAAGTCATTTAGACCTGCACACAAACACATAGCACTATTTTCTTAAGCAGCGGTGTAGGCTAATTTATTGCAGCTCTGGGATCATCTCTCTCTCAGCCTCTCTTTCGATCTCTCTCTCTCTCTCTCTCTGTCTCTTTGGATCAACCACAGGCACATTATGTACTTGTGGACATGGATCTCTCTCACACAGCCAGCGCCGCAGCTTTTGACAAGGGGCGTCATTCCAGTTGGCGTAGACTGGGTTGAGGTGATACATTTCCACACAGTCCTCTACCTTGGTGGGACTGCGATCTGGCTGGCCAGCCTGCCAAAATCTAAATGAGAATACAGGGATGATGGTCACAGAGATGCAATTTAAATGTTCACAAAAAATAACTGAACTGGCAGCAGTTTGTGTGTCAGTGTGACAGCGGCCTTTGTATCCATTAAACCAGGTCGCTCAGAGTAATGTTAATTTATGGATGGACTAGCATTTGTGTAGCACCTTTCTAGTCTTCTGATCACTTAAAACACTTTTATGGTACTTTGGTACTATGGGACGTTCGTCCTTTGACACACACATTCTCACACCGGTAGCTGTGGTTACCATACAAGATGGCACTTTCTTCTTGGTTAAGCAGTTCCCATGTACTTAGCAAGTTGGGGTTCAGTCTCTTGCTCAAGAATACTTTTGCATGCAAACTGGATAAGCCAGGTATCGAATTGCTGATCTACATGACCCGCTCTACCTCCTGATCAAACAGCCACTCTTCTGATTGGTAGTTGACCTGCTCCACCTCCTGCAGGTCCAATTAGTTGCAGAGAGTTGCTAACGAATGCTGCTCCCTTATACGTCCCTAACACTAATGTGAGATTCACTCAATTATCAAGATTTGGACCTGGATCAATCAATAACCCTATTAAATATGCATATATATATAAATATCAATAAATATATATATATAGTACTTCAACAGCATTTATTACTGTGATAACAAGGTTTAACTTCTTATTAGAGTCACTCTGCTGAGCAAAGTTTTTCTAAAGGTGCCTCACGTTTTGGTCAGTGCAGATCCATCCACCCATTTCCAGCCATTGGTGGACCCAGTTTTGTCACTCAGACCGATCCAGAACAAGAGATCAGGATCCCCATCCATACGGTACAAGGCTCTCTATTGATTCAGACCATAGAAAATGTAACTATGACTTCAACATCAAGAAAGGCATACACACATGTAATCAGACCCAGACACATATTTACTGAACCGAACCTGCTCCTGTTCGTTGTTGATCACCACCAGGTCTGCATCTGTACTCTGACAGTATTTCCTGCTGTCCTCCCAAGTCTTCCTTTCAGTGGAGAGGAAGTAACATCTGGAGTTAATCTCAGTCCAGTCTGTAGGACACTGCTGAGTGGATGCACAACGACTCGTCTCTGGAGGATGAGATTAACAAATGACTTGTCACAAATTATACTGTGAGGTGTTTAAAAAAGAGCTGTAAGTACAAATACAGCTCCAAATTTGACAATTAATTTAAAGACAATAAATCTAAATATTTATTATGTATTTGTGACCATAAAACAGAAACTGTTTAAATTGTAGCTGCATTTCAGAATATAACAAGCCTATTTAACTAGAACTGTACAGTGGGCTTGGGTGGTATCATGGTCATTATGGTATACCAGGGTATTTTGAAATGCAGACAGAATGATTTTCAGTACTTTTTGTCACAACCTGGCTCTTTGGACGGACAAAAGAGGGAGATGCATGGGTAAGATAAACCAATCAAATGATTTCTTGACTAAAAGTAATTAAAAAAAATAATCCAAACATACAGCACAAACAGGTTGGAGAAATCTGGGAGGTCCGTACTGTATGGACAGGATGAGTGAGCAACAAATGATACAGATGCTCCTCTCTGCTTTAAATTAACTGGATGTAGTGCACACTTATATAGTCATATAAAATACACTTTGGTGAAATTTCAGGAAGATATGAAAAAGACAGTGATCAATTACAGAGACATATTCACAGGGCTGCTTCTGCTGCCTATTTAGGTGCCCTAAACATATTTGCGTTATTGTGCATAAATCGGCCTTAACTGGGACATTTTTTGCCATATGTATTATTACATAGTTGATGCTTTTGATCTTTCCCAGGAGCAACATTAGTTTCTTTGTAACCACAAGAAGTGCTGGGTAGTCAGCCGGAGACTTCACCATGACCTAACTGACAAAATAGACTGAAAGAGGAGGAAATGAGAATGTTGTGAAGTTAAGGCCAGGAAACATAGCCTGATTTGTTCTCACCCCCAAGCCTCTCTCTCAGCCTGTCCCTCTCCTCCTCCACATTTCTTATCCTGATGGTGAGTTCATTGTTTCTGTTTTGAAGCTCGTTTCTTGTAGCGGTTAAGGCGCTGACTTTGTCTTCTAATCCTTCGCAGTGATCAGGCCTCTTTCCCTCACAATTCTTTTGCATCGTCTTTACGTTGTTCTGGTCACAAAAATGAGTTGTATTGCAGTCCGAGAGGGTTGAGTTCTTGCTTGAGCAGTCTTAAAGTAAAAAAAGTTAAATTTATAGTGCAGTATGTTTAAATGAATTAAGATAAAGAAAAAAAATCTTGAGATTTACTTTGACACATTATGAGAAAAAAAAAAGTTTCACTACAACATGCCAAATAACATCAGAATGTGTGTATTTGCAAAATTGTGGTGTTGTATATTCAACTATTTTAGCAAGCTTTAAGTTACACAATGCTAAGCCACTAAATTCACCTGAAAGACGTAGGGAAACATTGAGAATGACTTGTACGATGCACAGCACGCCAAAGCTGAGGAAAAGCAGCTGACAGAGTCTTCTGTCTGCAAAATAAACAGTATGTATTTTATTGTGACATATTCTAGGCTAAATGAAGACAAGTTAGCAAGAAAAAAGAAAGTGACTACCACTGTTAACATGCTAATGGCTTGGATAGCTACATTTTCTTATAACTTGGGGCTCATTTTTGAAGCTTCAACAATCGTTTCTGTCAGTTATTACTTCCAGATTAGTTGTTCACATCACTACAATGATGTTGAACCAGTTAACAATTTCAAACGTTTACCAGCTATGGTTGTCAATAATAATACCACAACATAACTGACATTATATTATGTTATTATATCAGTAACAAATATAATAATCTTAAGCCAAACCGTCATGGGTTCAAAAAAAAATCTTAACCACATGCTTGTATTGCTTAAACCTTAGGAAATAAACCTTAACTAATTTTTAGGATATTTGATAGAGGACACTTGATAGAGGACAAGTATATCAGCCTGTGTTGTTTAACAGTATTTAGATAATACAATTATGCCTGTAATTACCTCTTTGATTTGCGTCCCCATTGCGTTTCTGCTTGCGTCTCGGTCGTTCGTTAGCATATTCAGCTACCTCCATTTGCTGCATCGTTCTGATTGCCTTAATATTTGGTGTGAAGTCAAGTTCAGAGTCATCTGATCAGTAAACTGTGTGTTCCGTATTTTTTTTGTGTGAGCTAATATACCCATTACTACAGTGAACAGATTTAAAATAGGTCAGATAGAGGAAGAAACAGTTAGATGGAAACAGAATATATGAGGCCCTAAAACCCATTTCACTTGAATGTGTGAAAGAATACACTATTTATAGTTTCATGAATCAAACCTTTGATACATGGCATTTCTTCTTCTTCCTTTTACCTTTGTAGTTACACTCTAAGATAAAGTACAATTTGTCAAAACTGCCTTAAAAGTCATTCAGGCACCCATGAGAAAAGTATGAAAGGAAAGCAGAGGAAGGTTCAAAAGAAATTTGAGCAGACCTCTTTGTTACTATTGTGCACATTTTTCTGTTTGAGCCAGAAGAATGGTGGATCGAAATTACAGTACAGGCAGTTATTGTTATGCAATATTAGTATAATTTATTTTTTATCCATTTTGGCATTCAAATAATTTTAAATAGAATGTTGTAAATATGAAATAAAGCAGGCATGAGCCAGAGTATAAGAATATGGCTGAGAAAGCAAATGGCTCAATGGTATACATAGTGTTAAGTTGTGTCGACATGTAACACATTACACTTCCACATTTGTGTATCACCAAATAAACTGTGATATATCTCAACAGGCACACATGCCTCACAGGAAACTGGTGCAGAAGTATGTTGTGTGCTTTTTTTTTTTCAAACTTACTGCAATATTTAAAAACAACAAAACTACAGAGGAATGCTTGTGTCCATAAAATAGCTACAATGTAAATTTTAACTAATAAACTTGAGCACAAAGAGCAATTGAAATTAAGCACATCATAGCCTATTAATACACCATAGATTAACATTTTTTCGGTCACTGTGTAGACTAAAAAAAAACCTTTTCTCTGAAACTGGACAAGAATCTAACAGTGTTTGTCCACCTACATTTAAATGAAACTATCATCTGCATAACTGTGAAACTGCTGTTGGCATTATAAGTCCCTGTACCCAGAGTAAATACTATCTACACCAGACTAAACATAGTGGGCATATGATGCTCTCGTGGTTTCTTGTGCTTTACATTCATTATGACTTCACTTCCTATAACAATGAGTTAGCCATATGTCTAAACCTGAAAGTTAGTTCTGAGAAATGTCACTTCTTCTTTCTTCCAAACTGTGAGTCTTAGTTATAGTTTATGACCATGTCGGGAGACAGATGGACGAAAAAAAACACACTGGTTCAACTGATGAAAAGACCAGACAAGAAAAGCTTTGATGATCCTTCATAAAGGATAACCATCATCTGAAATAACCATTAGTATATTTTGTCACCTTAGAATTATAAGGTTCTCTCTGAATTTTTTTGAGTAAAAATTGAGTCAGTCATATATTCTTCATCTGTGACATCTTTTTAACATCTTTTTTTGTGTGCGGTGATTTTAAGTGGATTTTTTATTAAGAAAACAAAAAGGTTCATTAAGTTTAGGCTATCTGGGAAACACTTTAAAGCTCAATATCTCAGAACTGCTCAGAACGCAGATAGAACTGTATAACTCTGAAGTGGTGATTTTTCTCTGTCGTGGCACACGTATCAGGCAACAGGTTTTGGATTTTAGATTTAGATTTTTTGAAATTTGGAGTGGTGGCATTTTTCCCCAGCATAACACATACTGTTGTGATTCTTGATCCAAACAGCTCTAAAGGGCCGAGATAAGCAGCTCCTCTGCAGTGAAATGTTTTAACAGAATCACGTGTGTTGTTACTTTACTTGTTTTTAAGAGGAAAGAGTGACGGGAGATGAATCATTTTCACTGCTGTTGTCTAATATATTTTCTTTGATGAGGTTATGGAAAATTGATGCACCACCTTTTTTTGGCGAACACATAGTAAATTTTGGATTCCAGTGATTCAGTCATGGTCAGATCACAGAACTGAAATGACTTAGTGCCTGAGCTGGAGATATTTCCAGAAATCTGTATTTCCTATACTGTGATGCGATGTTTCAGATATTCAAAAGTAAGCATATGATAATTTTAATATAAGTCCCCCAGGTGCATTATACTCATTAAATTTCCATTTTTAAAAAAAAATTATCTCAAGTGAATGCCCTGTGAATTGTCATTGTAATAAATATTTCATTTCTTTACCAAACTCACTGTAATAATCTAAGATGTTAAATTGTTAAATCTTACAAGAATATATTTCATGTTGATAAAATTTCTGTTGATATGTTATATTGTTGCAATATGTGTTCAATACGACATATCAGATGTCGTCAGGGATATATTTCGAAGTCCCTGGTGTTTTGACAGTCTACAAACTTAAAAGTAAGCAGTAAGTTGTTGCCACTCCTGCAATGTTATTTCTCCCAGATAATAGTTTCATCGTATTTCACTGACAAAGCGTGATGGAGCTCATCCCACCAGTCAGATATTTTCACTTTGCTGCTGTAATGTAGCCAAATTTGATGTGGTTTGTTCTTCTTCTTTGCGATGTAAAACTTCTCGCCATTTCCAGAAGCAAATGTTTTCAAACTCACAGCCAGTCAAATGGACTGCCATACTGTATTGAGTTGTGATTGAGATTTTTCTGAAATATCGCTCCAATCATCCATATATGATCATGTGTTTTGTATGCTGAGATAGATCAAATTCTTGTGATGTCATATCAGCTGTGTTTTGAGACTGAGATATGAGGGTACGCAAAAGATGACAATTTTCCGCTACATTAATAATAACAATATTGATCTAGGTTTAAAAAAAGGTACACAAAAGCTTCTATTGGTTCTTAAGGAGCTGCAGTGTTTATTCATGGACAATCTGAAACCTACAGTGTACATTTACTACTACTTGACAACTTTACTGCTGATTTCCTCTGTGGTCCGATTGCTTACACCTGCTGCCTCAAACACCTCTCTCTCTCTCTCTCTCTTTCTCTCAGCCACACACACACATTTGTGGAAATGAATCTCTCTCACACAGCCAGCGTCGCTGGGATCGACAGGGGGCATCATTCCAGTTGGCCTGGACTGGTTTACGGTGATACATCTCCACACAGTCCTCTACATTGTTGGGACCACCTCGATCTGGCTGGCCAGACTGCCAAAACCTAAATGACAGTTCAGTGAGGGAGGTCAAAGAGATGCAGTTTAAGTATTCATGTTAGATTCCTGGACTGACAGCAGTTTGTGTAACACCAATACATTTCTCAAAACAAAACTGAAATGAGTGTTTTGCTAACATGTCAGGACTGACACAGTGTCCCCTGTCAGTGTGTCACTTTCAGATAACTCCCCTGTCCCACAGTGTTGGTGTTCTCTCTCTTATGAGTCCTGTAAGGTTAATCATATTAATCAAATTGATTTTTTTTATCAGCTCCACTTGGTGTAAGCCTGAGGAAGATCATGCATATGGTTGTGTGTCCATGAGTGAGTGTGTGTATGCATGTGTGTGTACCTTATCCCAACTACCGGACCAATCAGCCTAATATTTTCTGTGCACATTAAGGACTGTATGTTTAATGGTCTTTTATGGTTGTGGAAATTGTCAGTTATTGAAAAACCTGTGTTATGACTGATTCTCATCATTGACTACCATTTTCACCTTCATTGCGGCTAAAAAAACATCAAATGTCAAAAACATCAAATCTAAATGTTTGGTCTCAATTTAATTCCATAAATAATATGTTGTGATTCATTGCCTGCCCGAATTGTAGACATACAGATTTTTGTTGATTTGGACATTTTTCCTTGATAGTTGTGCTTCTGCCTTCTGTCTATATCAAATCACAACACAGAAAACAAGTGTAAAGGTGTATTGCATTTCATTAACTCCCAGTTGAAGGCAGCAGTAAACCTACCAATGCTGAATCCAAGTCACTGTCATTAATTTTTGAGGATTTGCTTTTTCTTTTTTTTTAGATGGAAAAATAATAACAATGACATACATATATATATATATATATATACACACACATACATTTTAAAGGCCTCACGTTTTGGTCAGTGCAGATCCATCCACCCATTTCCATCCACCGGTTCCAGTTGTGTCTCTCAGTCCGATCCAGAACAAGAGATCAGCATCTCCATTCAGTTGGTACAAGGCTCTCTGTTGACGGCGTTCATAGGCAATGTAACTTCAACATCAAAAGTTCTCCTTTGAATTTAAGAAGGGCATACACAGATGCAGTCAGATCCAGACACAAATTTACCGAACTGTACCTGCTCCTGTTCGTTGTTGATCACCACCAGGTCTGCATCTGTACTCTGACAGTACTTCCTGCTGTCCTCCCAAGTCTTCCTTTCAGTGGAGAGGAAGTAACATCTGGAGTTAATCTCAGTCCAGTCTGGAGGACACTGCTGAGTGGATGCACAACGACTCGTCTCTGGAGGATGAGATTAACAAATGACTCGTCACAAATAATACTGTGAGGCATTTACTGGGGAGCAATAAGTACTAACAGAACTCCAAAGGAAGACACGAAGAGGACCAAAAGTTCAGGTCAGAAATCTTGGCCTGATTTGTTCTCACCCCCCAGTCTCTGTTTCAACCTGTCCCTCTCCTGCTCCACGATCCTTATTCTGTTGGTGAGGTCATTGTTTCTGTTTTGGAGGTCATTGTTTCTGTTTTGGAGGTCATTGTTTCTGTTTTGAAGGTGATTTCTTTCTTCGGTCAAGGCATTTAATTTTTCTTGTAATCTGTTGCAGTGATCTGGCCTCCTTCCTTCACAATCCTTTTGCATTGTCTTCTCGTTGTTCTGGTCACAGAAACGAGTTGTGTTGCAGTCCAAAGGGGTTGAGTCCTTGCTTGAGTACACTGAAAGTATAAAAAAGTCACATTTTAAATATGTTTAAATAAATTTAAATCAAAAATGTTGTTGAGATTTAATTTGACACCAAATTGGGAAATCAAGTTTAACTGCGACATTTCAGAATACATCACAATGTGCAAATTTGCCAATTTGTTGTTTACGCAACTGTCTTAACAAATTTCAAGTTATGTAATGTTCAGAAAACATACGCACCTGCAAGACGTAGGGAAACATTGAGAATGGCTTGTACGATGCACAGCACGCCAAAGCTGAGGAACAGCAGCTGACAGAGTCTTCTCTCTGCAAAATCAAGTGTGGTGTGTGTTTATTATATTGTTAACACATCTCTTCTCTATTCTTATTAAGGCTTTAAAAGACCTTGAGGGAGCTCCCTTAAATATGGCACAAATGTCCATTTGGACACAAGAACTGAATTGAAATTGGTGGTTGAAGATCACGGGTCAGGGTCTCTGTGACCTCACAAAATATATTTTTGGCCATAATTCAAGTATTTATATACTCATTATGACAAAATGTCTAGTAAAAAATGTCCAATAGGATATAATGATGGAAGTGATGACATTTTATATCCAAAAGGTCAAAAGTCATCTTCACCATGCCATCACACTGTTCAAAAACATTTTTCTGGCCATTACACAATGTCATTACTCAAGAACAGAAGGGGAGACATTTGGTCAGATACTGAATAGTGACACAAATTTTTGGTGTCCACCTTGAAACTCAGCTTATGGTATAGATCATCTGTTCTGCTGGGGGGAAGATGTGTGTGAAGCATCAGTGTTAAACTGTAACTGCAACCTGATTGGTACACAAAGGCACAACTGTGAGGAGGCACTTCTTCTTTTGACATTTTTTTTGACACAGTAACCTTTTACAAAATCTATTACAGTCAGTGATATAGCATGTGTAACACTTATATCACACTACGGGTGTGTCCCCCCAAATATATATTAGATTAACTGCCTTGTGTTGTGTAATCTTTGAACTTAAAGTTCTGTGAAATGGTACCACTGCTCCCTTACTTTATGTAATTTATGAAGACCTACAGTACAGCACTGTGATACCAGAAACCAGCATTCAAATGTTCTCAATGTTGTCATGCCATAAAAAAAAACAAAAAAAAAACTTTGGTTACGGTTAGGCAAAGATATTGATTTTTGATTAAATCTCTCATGCTTCAAGACAGCATCGATTTTTATCAATATTTAAACAAAACCACATTTATTGGCAAACCTCAATACTTTGAATGTATAAACATAACTATAATCACTGTATTGATATGAGCAACATGTTGCTGTTAATTTTTAGTCAGTGAATGTTTTCATCAGTATGTTGCACATTAGTATTATATATCAATGCAATTTCCAGGAGATGGGATTGTTAGGTCTTGCTACCAGTGCAGCTAAAAACTCTTGATAGAGGACAAAAACCATGTTAACCTGTGTTGTTTAACAGTACATAGAAAATACAATGATGTGTATTACCTTTTTGATTTATATCCCCACTGCTTTCTTGCTCACGTCTTGGTCGCTCGTTCACATATTCGACTACCTCCATTTGCTGCATTGTCCTGGTTCCCTTAATGTTTGGTGAGAAGCCCAGTTTGGAGTATTTTAAGCCATAATGTGTCTTTCCCTTTTTTGTGGGTGTCTTTCTCAAGAGTGAGCTAATATACCCCTTACCACACTGTGAACAGATTTAGAACATAGGTCAAATAGAGGAAGAAACAATTATGAATCTTGAGAATATATGAAACCCTAAAATCTGTTTTCATTTGAACAAGCGAAAGAATACAATATTTATGCTTTATAAATATATATATATTCTAGTATACAGTATAATTTCTCAAAATTGATAAATTGTACTGAAAGGGTCAATAGAACTGAAAGCGGTCCTCTTTGTTATTCCTGTGTGAGCCAAAATAATGGATGAAACAGTACAAGCAGTGATGTTTATGTGTGATGGTAGAAGGTGTCTGTATCAATAGTATCAAAATGACGAAAAGTGAAACATTTTAAGTATGAAACAAAACAGGCATGAGACAGAGTCTAAGAATATGAAGACAGAGAAAGAAAATTGCATAATGTCGTCCATAGCATGTTTTGAAATTGTGTCTACATGTAAGACACTCATGACACTTGCACAATTGCGCAGCACAACATGACCTGTGTGAAATATCTCCAGCTTATGAGGAAACTGTATGACACTGAGTACCATCACTGCACCTTTTTTTTTTTTTTTTAAAAAAGAATGAAATGCAGCACAAATAAGTGTTTCAAAATAAAGTAGAGTGAATGCACCCTGGACTTACATTTTACAAAATAAAAAAACAAAACAAACAACAACAACAACAACAAAACATACAGTCAGTGAAATTGCCACCAGGTGAACAGTATTGTAGTCAAGGCCAACTATAAAAACCATTTGCACATCTGTTGGCACTGTATTTTTCTTTAACGAGAGTGAATGTACAACCACAATCCCTACATGTTGCAGACATCACCTTCAGAGTGAGTGTATATTTACAAAAAAAATCCAAACAGTTTTTATTGGTTTTAACATTTAATATCTTGTCTCTGAATTTAGGTCTAAAACATTTGCAAATATTCTGTTTTAACTTTTGAGGGATCAGGGTTGTGCTATCTTTAAACTGAACAAGAATTTTAACATTTTTGTTTTTGCTCCCATTTTTCTGTGGTAAAAGTTAAAGATCTATAGATATACTGTATTTATCTCAAATTTTAGTCAGAGATTTGTTAAAATCAATGTTAGTGACCACTTCTCCTTTTCGAAGATTATCTATCCATGCTGATCAAACAGCAGCATGACTACACAGGTGTGCTGTGGGATTGCCACTCTAAAATGTGCAGTTGACATTTGTTAAAATTTGACTTGACTTGTGCTTACAGAATTTTTTTATGCCCCAAAGTAAGAAGAAAGTCATCCCACTCCTCTTTAATGATCATGTAAAATTGTAGGATATTAGCAGGATTTGGAACCTGCTCTTGTACATGTAGATCAAGACCATCCCGCGCGTGCTCAACGGGTGGCATGTGTGGTGAATATGCAGGTTGTATAAGAACTGGTATGCTTCAGCTTCTGGGAAATGTGTACAGATCCTTGGAGCACAGGGCCGTGCATTCTCATGCTGCAACATGAGGACATGATTCTTAGGATCTCATCATGGTATCTATGTGTAATAAAATGACAATCAATAAAATGCACCTGTGATTGTTGTCCATAGCTTAAGCCATACCGTAATGCCTTTGTGCTGTCGCGTCCAGACTCTGTGGATGACAAGCACGCAGACAAACATACACAAGCAGTTTCTAAAAGTTTGTGAAGAAAATCAATTATTACATCAGCTGTCTGGGTGGCTGGTCTCAGACGCTGCATGTGGATGTCCTGATTATGTGTGGTCTGCAGGTGTGTGTTCACAGAAATGACATTGGAGTCTGATTATGGTAGTGAAATCAACATTCAGTTTATGGTCAACATCTCTGGTGGGCATTCCTGCAGTCAGCGCCAAAGGCACAAAAACTTGCACTTCTGTAGCATTGTGTTACGTGATCAAGCTGCACATTTTAGAGTAGCCTTTCATTGTGACCATCCCAAGGCACACCTGTGTAGTAATCATGCTGTTTAATCAGCATGTTGATTCGCCACACCTGTCAGGTGGTTTGTTTGTCTTGGAAAATGAGAAGTGCTCACTAACACAGATATCAAGAAATTTGTGATCAAATCTTACGAGATAAATTTATTAGTGTAAATAAAAAAAAAGTCTTTGATCTTTAAACCTTTGGAAAATGGGAGCAAAGTCATTTTTGGTGTTGATTGAACAATTGATAAAAGTTGGGTGTGTTGGTATGTGATGTTTTCCTGTTTTTAAATACTTTGAAATTATGATTTCACATCCTTTAACACTGTGTTAGTAGGACGTCTAAGCCTAAAAATTCATTTTCCGAAATTCCTCTTCCTCTGTCCTCCGAAATTCAAGTGTTGGTTATAGTTTTTGACCACATCAAGCGAAAGGAGGGAAGGAAAAGCACAGGTTAAAAGATCTGAAAAAAAAAAAAAGTTTTGTGGCACACTTTATATCAGGAAACAGGTTTTGGCCACAATGTTTGGAATTTGGATTAATCACTGTGATCACTGTGATGGCATTTTTTTTAAACATAGCTCATATTGTTGTGATTGGTGTAGTGCTCTATATAAATCAAAAAGGCCTAGATGAATCGGTGATGAACCTGGAGCTCTGTCAACAGAAACCATTTAGCTGGCACAAAATCTAACAGTGCTGAATAGATTTGTTTGTTTTTCTTATAAAATGTTTTTGTCCAACCCCATTTTTTCCACACTGCCTGCCAGCTGAAAATGAATGCCCTATCCTGCAGCTTTTCACACATCAAACTGAGAAACTCAGTGTTTGCACATGCAGTGTAGTGCTACAGTCCAATCCACTTAATTTTATAAACACATTGAAATATCTGAAATATCTCAACAACCCTGGGCTGGATTGGCATAAAATCTTGTACAGATATGTCAGCATTTAGCTCAAAGCATCACAGAGTCTTCTTTATTTTGGCTTTCTTCAGGAAAGTTTGCAGACAGGAATTTGTGTGAGTGTATTTCCTTGTTTGTTTTAATAACCTCCACACATTTTGTAATCTCTTAAGTATAGATATATCGCATTCTCCTCCTCCAGGACACGTGAATTTACTGACAGCAAAAAAATGTTTTCTTGTTTGTGTAATCTGAACTCACAACTCGAAAAGGTTAAAAATCAAGATCTGTAATGAGGTTTAGGTAAACTAAATTGATTTATTTACCCTTTTTAATGTATTTGTATTCCAGTCAAGATGTTTAGTTTAAAAATCAAAACTGACAATAGAAAAGCAAATAAAAATGACAAAAAATGCATGTAGATTTTCTAATGCTTTATTCAAAATGTAGTGCATCCAGCTTGCTGCTTCCCAACACCAAATATCCTGATCTCTGTCTGTAAATATATTCAAAGTCAGTGTCAAACCATTTCAGAATGAAGAAGCAGAGCATTTTAATATGAGACTGCAGCTTGTGAGTATTTAACTGTGGAAACAGGTCGTGTGATCATTTTTGAAAAGGTACGAGGGGGTCGTTTAAGGATTTGTGCTGCTGTACACCAATCAGTGTCGGTGGCCCCATTGCGCAGTGTGTCAACACAGGCGATTGGTAGACCCTCAGATGATTGTAGTTCTCTCCTCCAACATGAACCTAGAGGAGAAAGAGAGGTAAACTGGACTTCAGAACAAAAAGTCATCTGTTTCATCTCTTATGTTGCTGAACAGTGAAGATCATCTACCACCAGGGATGTGTTTAACTATTTTTTTGCTGTCCTGCCATGAATTTGACATGACATTAGGTTCAAATGATTGTCACAATTAAATCAACTTGTATATCATACAACACACAACTGAGGTTTTCAAACTTTGTCTTTCAAATATCAGAATAGTATTTACCTTGATGAGGAAGTTCAGTTCTTTCACAGTTTGTCTGTATTTCACTGCTTTGAATTCCTTATAGTCCTGGCCTGTCTCTTTTTCCACTGCGCTCTTCACCTGTGTGTGAATGAAATAAAATATGATGTAAATCTAGACTGAAACGAGTTGTAAGCAGAGGTTGGGGGAAAAAAAACAAAGGTAGATTGAAGCTTACCGAATCGCAAATCATCTGAGTTCCTCCATCTGCGTTCTTTGTCTCACCCCATTCTCCAGACATGTTAGCCATTGTCACAAGGTTTGTTGAAGTTAACAGAAAAGTCAACTGTCTGCCTTTTGATGTGTCTCAAGAGTTTCTGCTGCTTATCTGCTGCATGTATTTATACACAGTAACCACCCCTGGATACGCCTGACAGGTGGCTCCACTACATGCTGGGTGGAGCTGCATGTGTAACCACAACCCTGACATGACTGTGATCTTTTTTTCCCTCTCTGATGAATTCCTCTCCAGATTTTAGATGAAGATGTTAAAAAAAAGGATGTGTCAGATCTCCATAGATTATTGTGACCGTTTTCAAAAAATGCAAAATTATGTTGCATGTGATTAATTTGTGTGGCTGTGTCATTTCCACCATCGGGTGAAGTATCATGCCACCATGAAAGGTGGAAAGGTGGCTTTTAGCATAAGCCAGTTCAGCGAAATGCAGAAACCTGTTTTCACTTTTATTCTTTGTAAAACAACCAGCGCATCAGCCTGTTTGCAATCGTCAAATACAAACCCTTTGTCAGTGATTTTAGCATCAGACACTTATGCTAAAAGCCACCTTTCCACCTTTCATGGTGGCATGATACTTCACCAGATGGTGTAAATTACACAGCCACACAAAACCTGTCGCAGTCATATGATACCTCACTGGATGACGTCTTGTATTAGGGGCTTGAAGGTCCCTCTGGCAGGAGAGTTGGCGGATGGGTCCAACAAACCCTGGACCTTCACCCAAGAGCCTGCTGTTCACTTCCTATCTGAATGTCGCGCCAAACCATGATTTTTTAAAAACCTAACCACATACCTTTGTTGCAGAAAACTATAAATAAAGTCCATAAACCCATAAAAAGAGACTTATAATTTTTACCTGTTGCTGTTTTTGGACTGTCTGCCTTTGTGTGTTTTTTTTAAGTGTGTTTTTTAAGGTGTTTTAACTGTGTTTTATGGGAACTGTGTGTATTGTATTGAACCTGTCAAAGGAGAATTTCTGTTACCGTTTGGGACAGACAATAAAGTTGATCTATCTATCTATCTATCTATCTATCTATCTATCTATCTATCTATCTATCTATGTATCTATCTATCTATCTATCTATCTATCTATCTATCTATCTATCGATCTATCCACATGCTTTTGTTGACATGTGGCATTGGTCTCTGGAAGATCAACAGCAGACATACTTGCTCTCTGATACCTCCAGAGACTCTGGACTATAATATTATACAGATATTATGGAAGAAAAATATCATAAACTCACTTCTGAGTAGCCATAAAAGAATGCATGTTATTAAATAATGAGGGGTAAATACTGCAGAGAAAATGAATCCATGAAGCCATATGAATCAAACAATCAATCAAAAATACTGTGACATAAAATGGTAAGATATAATTTTATGTGAAATGCAATTTCATTTGTTTGCATTTGTTTATTCAAAACTGTGTAATAATAAAATAATTGTCTATGCGAGTTCATTTCAGAAGCTCTCAGTAGCTAAGAAAAATACGCTCCTTGTGTATAAAGCAGACTGACCTTCAAAGAGGAAGGTGTAATCTTAAAATCATAAATCAATCGAGAACCAGGAGCTATGTCAACAGCAGCCGTTTAGCTGGCACAAAATCTAATAGCAGTGTACTGATTAGATTTGTTTGGTTTGCAGTATCACTTCTGTGGAAAAATGTCTTTGTCCAAACAGTTTGTTTACATTGCATACCAGCTGAAACTTTATGCTCTGGCCTGCAGCTATTTCACCCAATCGATTACACCGAAATAAAAGCAACATTTAGTTTTTTAATTTTTTTTTATTTGATAACTCTCATTTCTCTGTACTGAGACCAGTTTTTCAAAACCGTCCAGACATTTCTCTTTACCATAATTTAGCTCAGCACAAAACAAAACACTTGATACCAACCAAATTTTAGCAATCTTTGCATTTTAGCAAAGCATTTTATCCTCAGGTGCTGGAGATGTGAAGAGAGATCCTGCAGAGCTGCTGCTGTGTGTCTGGATCTGCTGTGTCTTCTTTTTCTGGCAGGACTCATAACGTTGGTTGGCCTATGTGAGTACATTGTCAGCAAAATAAAAACAAAAACCATAAGAAGAGTGTACTGGTTGACAGTGTGCCTTTGTTTTTTTTTTATGTGTCAAATGCAGTTACCAAGAGCAAAACCGAGCTGGAGATGGAGATGGACCTGTTAACTGAAAGAGACCAGTTACAGACCAGTTATAACAACCTAATTAAAGACAGACAACAGTTACAGACCAGTTAAAAAATCCCAAATAAGCAATGGACCAGTTGCAAGAAAAAAAATTAAAGATCTGACCACGGAAAGAACTGATCTTCAGGGAGAGCTTGAAGGGAAGCAAAGCATGATTTTCCTGAAAAAACTGTGGCGCGAGTCCTGGCTGCTGAAAAGCTGCTGCTGAGGTTTAATCCTTCATGTAGCTGGGAGCAAAACTGCACTTCTGGTCTGAGTTTCTATAATGGAGCTGCTGAGGTGCTGTAATGAGTTAGAAAAATAGGAGAGGGATAAAGGTGCAAACTGCAGTGTGAGCAATGAAAGGTGTTGGAATGAGAGTGTTAGTGTATAAGCTCTTAAATGAGCATTAAGGTACAAAGAAGGAGTCATACAAATGCTGTGGTTAAAATTTGGCTGCTCTCCACTTAGAGGGAGTGAATATACGTGTGTCCCTTTGAAAATACGTCTGTGTGCTTTGTTATATCATCAGTAACACCTGACTTGCGTTGCCTTCTTTAAGTTATAGTATCGCAGCAGTTTCACTGAAATGTCAAGCCAATTTTTAGACACGTGGATTCGTAAAATGATTTCCTTCTTTGACGGGCCACAGCATTTGTATCTGTGTGTGTGTGTGTGTGTGTGTGTGTGTGTGTGTGTGTTGGTGGGAGTATGTGCATGGTTCACGTCAGTTAAAAAAAACACCCAATGCAGTCAGCTGTTGAGGGACTCCTGGGTCAGACGGTCAATTAGTAGAGATTCATATGAGAACAGTAGCAACTGGACATCAAAAAACAAAAATTAAATGTCAATAATTATTTTATATTTAAATATTTTTTAAATTAATATTCATCCCTGACATTCTTAAATATTAGACTTTCTTCAGAGCTGCTTCAATGTAATGATATAGATATATGTTTTTATAAATTAGATAAAGTGCAGGCAGCAGTTTGCTACAGTAGTACAGAAACATTTAACCAGTAGAGGTCAGGGCAAGAATGATTATCTACCCAGTCATTTCCGAGTCATTTCTGCTGTTTGCTTTGACTGATAGTTTGCAAAAATCCTGCATCTTTCATGTGAATAATTCCTCCCTCAGAGACTATATTTTAGCATCGAATCATCTCATGCACATGGAGAATCATTGAAAATAAGTTAGTGGTTTCAAACTAGTGTTAGTATGTATTTTTAGGATTTTGCATCCTCCATAGTTCGAGACTCTGTCTACCTCAAGTAAATACCTGCCCATATATAGTGAAGTCTAAGTGCCTGCAAGTTGACCACAGATGCCTGAGATGGACCAGTGCCAGCAAATTTAGTAACACAAACACATTCCTCCCTTCTTCCCTTCTCAGAAGAACCTTAGTACCTGACATGTTAGTAATTGATACCAACCATCTATGTCATGACAACTGCATAAATACCACTGTCTTTTCCCTGATTGTGGTCGAACATCTACCTGCATGTTTCTTTCGTTCCTGTGTTGACCCGAGTGCTTGTAATAAACGTTTCCTGATTGAAGCTTCAACTGGTGTCTCCGTTCCTCAGTTTCATCACAGAAAATCATCCTATAAACTAGCAACATTTGTTTTAAATAATAGCTCTAAAAAGTGTACATCTTGGCTTTTCTGATATTGTGGAAAACACACTGTCTGACCATTTTTGAGCATACTGTATATCAGCCAACAACTGACTTTTCCATAATCTTCTCATCAAATACAGTGCTACAATGGCAGTTTTAGGAAGTCCTATTTGTGAACTGAAATCTGTTGGCAGGGACCAATTGTTAAAAATTTGGGTGATTTTTTTTTTCTTCTGGGGTGCTGTACCTATCTCTAAAACTGCTATAGAGGCTGACACAGGTGAAATAAGGGGCACAGAGAAGACAATACAGTATATAAAAGAGAGAACAGTAAAGTGTTCAACCATAAAAAATATATAGTCCAATTGGTTTGTTAAAGGATAGTTTAATTTTAAAAACTGACTGATTTCAAATTAAGTGATCTGGGAAAAAATCCACAGTGCTTGTGTGCATCTACGCATTCTTTGTCTAATGAAGCTGTTATTTGCCCTCATAAGTCTTAGTTAGACAAAGCATGCAAGTATCTTCCAAACTCTTCTTACTGCTTAAAAAACTACAAAACTCTACAATACATTTCCTCTTTGTGCTATTACCCCTGAATTGCGACTCTGCACAGAAACACTATTTGGGTTAACAAAATATTTATATTTTGGATGTGTTTTCCCTTTCATTCAACCCCTGACAATCAGCTGATGCTGCCGTTCGAGATTGAAGATGTCAACTGTAAACATCACATCCATACTAAAATAAATGACTGAAAAAAGTATGCAGATTCTTTGGATATACTTTTTTCTTGAACCTCTGAATGTCTGTATACCTTGTGGGTTTTTTTTTTTTTATAACTTACTATGTTGTTGTTGATGTTACTTTTATTTTTCAAACAGTTCAAGTCAGTCTCACTGGACACTGCAGTTCTGTCTTCACCAGTGTAACTCCTCAAGGCAGAGTGAGCATCAGTGAGGTTTCCGGTCTGCATTGTGATCTCAGATTTATCTTTGTAGACAGCCATATTTTACCCTCAGGGTTGAGGGCAGTTTTAGTGGTAGTTTCTGTGATCTGCTCCTTCTTTTATGCATCGCTAAAAATGCAGACCACCTTTATGAATTTGATGAAAATTCAGCAAAACACGTAACTTTTTTATTATTTATTATTATACAACAACATTATTGTTGCAAAAGTTAAGCCAGTTTAAACACATAAATATTATGCAAACATAACGGACGGTTCAGATACAAGCTCAGCAAAGACAGAGGATGTGGTTTGTTACACCCTAAATTCAGCAAAACAAGTATCACTATGCTTCACCCAGTAAAGCCTGCAGAACAGATCTGTACATGTATTCCAATAAGAACACTCTCCAAAAGAGACCTCATATTTTACTTTTTCTTGAAATACAACACTACCACACTCTTTTTAATTTTTGGCATTATTGTTGCAAAGGTTAAGCTAAACTTGTGAGCCAAAATAAATAAAAACAATACTAAGCCTATTATGCACACACATGCAAGTTAGAAATGAGCATATTTTTTAGGTTAATTTGCAGTAGTACTGTTGCATCAAAATAATTGTGTGGAATTGTGTGAACGATGTTTTTAAGTATAGTGCACTATTTTACCTATAGTGCACAGGTAAAATGTAAACTTTTAAGTTTCAATAAATTGTAATTTTTGAAAAATAATTTTCCTAAAACATTTGGCAAGGTTTTTTTTTTTTTTGTAAAGATAATCAGTTACCACAAACGTTTTGAGCATTCTGAACTTATTTGGGTTTACAGTGCATTTGTTCAGGATTCACTAGCATCACCTACTATATGCCTTTCCACCAAATCCACTCTTACAGTGTTTTGCTATAGACTTTAAATTAATTAAATGCAACAGAAATTGTAAGCGCTCCACTATGTATGTATTAGTGTGTGTGTGTGTGTGTGTGTGTGTGCACTTGTGAACACATAACAGTTGACCTAGCCATAGTTACACACTCCCCAACAGGGCTCAAAAAAGCCAACAGGTGACATTTTTGAAGTCCCCTCTTGGTCATGCTCTAAATCATACTAAAATCATGTCTTAAACTCTTTGGCGATTTTGTATTTTAATATCAGCCGACAGAGGACCCGAGGGTGTGTGAGTAATAATTTCCATACTCAGCTTTGCTCCTGCTGGCTGGAGCAGTCATTTTAATGACTCATTCACACACAAGATGTTTTTGTTGTTGTTTTTCTTAGGATTTTTCTTTAAAAATGTCTTTGAAAAAATATTTTAAAAGCACATTAGCAGTAATTTTATGAAAGAGGACTTTAAAAGTAAATTTTTTATTTTTTCCCCCCAAATGGCCACAAAGGGTTACATGGCAGTCCCCTGCTGGTAATATTGGAGTGTGTGTGTGTGTGTGTGTGTGTGTACGTGTGTGTGTGTGTTTTCTGTACACAGGTGAAAAACAGTACAGATTTGTTTCTGTGAGCTTTCATTAGGGCTCAGTGTTTATTTCCTATGTCTTTTTTTTCTGTTTCCCTCTCCCTCATGTGAGTGTGTCTGTCCATTGTCTACTCCCCTGTCTGTGTGTGAGTGTTGTTTGTGTGGAGCAGGGCGGGGTCATGGAGTGTGGCACACTGATTATTCACACACCTGCAGTTCATTACTCACCTGCTGTTGATCATGTAATCAAGCCTGTACTGCTGCAAGATAAAAGGACCGATGCATTCCTCCACTCTCCGTCAGATTGTCTGTTAGCCACCAGTGGTAGTGGAAATGCAGTCTGGAAATGCAGCTTTTAAGGGCAATGGGCTCTACTTCTCAGAAACAGGACAGTGAAATGAATATTGGCCCGATGTCAGGATGTGGATGAGCAAAGGACAAAATCAGTCACTGGAGCCAGAGGGTAGATTCAACATGGTTAAACTGTATTGAGACCCTGTTTTAGACAAAATAAAAATATTGCAGCCTGAGTCAGCAAAATTTCTTTTAGTAAATATGGTTCACAAGGTTCACTTCCTCCTTTGATATGTTCAGGTTTCCTTAATTGTAAATTTAGACAGTAGGTTCCACATTTGAGTCAGTTAAGTCAGTTTTGGATACATTTTCAGTTCTTAGTTCAGTTATATTTCTGGGTCAGTTTTAGTTCAGGCTGCACCTGATTAAATTTAAGCAAAGGGGATGTGAAGCTTGTGACACAGTCCTATTATACTGGAATCAAAATGAGATAGTGATGGAAAAGTCATTTCACTCTTCAGGCAGGATGATGAGATTCAACAGTGGCTCACTGTTTCCTTCGTCAAGGACAGAATCCTGAATCCAAGATCTGAGGCACTTCAGGGGCAGCCTCATCTCACTTCCAGGGCCCCAAAATATGCCAATTTGCCAGTGGCATCTTAGTGACACTGTGGGAACTCTTCAGCATCTGTAGAAGAGGCATGGCGCTTTCAATCTCATCTTCAAACTCCAATCTAAACCCATTTGCGGCATTTTAGATGTTCAGAACAACAGATGTATTTTAAAAAGCGCGGAGGTCGGCTGAGTGGGGGGGTTTTAGAAGAGGTGGGTGGATCCAACAAGTACAGGACTTTGACCCAGGAGACCATATCACATGTGAAACTGAAAGTTATTGTTCAGTTAATTTGTCACGTCAGTCATTTGTCAGTTATTAGTTGCATGAGTCATTGGACACGTCTACGACAATCTTTAACTAATCCTAAACAAGTGGGTTTGTTGCCAAAGCTCACGAGTCAACCCGTATGTCCCTTTTTCCACAGTGCAAAAGGCTGCCCCAGGTGTTACTGTAATAACGCTGGGGGCTTCCGCCCAAGAGTCAAAATAGGACGAAGGATGAAATATAAGATCATGTTGTTTGGGAAATTCTAAAAAAAAGGACTATTACTGTCAGTCCCAAAGTTTCTATGACCATAGTCAGTTCAGAATTCTCAGTTTTCCACTTTAGCAAAATGGTTATGATAATTAAAATGGTTTTAACACAGCCAGGCTGCAGTGCATAGACTTCAACACCATTCTGCAACTGTACAAAATGTGATCTTGTGTCAAGTTTCTGTTCATGCGGGTATGTCTATTTATGTTTTATGTTTAAATGTGTTCTTGGGGCGCCTGGTGGCTCTGTGGATAGAGCGGCGCCCCATATACAGAGGTACATCCTTGCTGCAACAGCTGCGGGTTCGATACCGGCCTCAGCCCTTTGCTGCATGTTGCTTCCTCTTTCTCACCCCCTTTCACACTCAAACTGTCTTGTCCATTAAAGGCAATAAAAGTACAAAAAATAATCTAATAAAAATTAATTTAAAAAGTGTTCTCCTTGTGTATAGTGCCACTTTTACTTCTTGAGTTCTCCCACCTCTTGTTATTACCTCATGTGTTTCACCTGTGTCTTGTTTTATTCACCTGTGTGTAGTTAGTAATCAGCCCTAATGTATTTAAAGCCCAGTTTTTCCTCCATTCAGCTGCCACATTGTAATTGTCGCTGTTGCGTGTTCATGCTCTCCAGCCTTTTTCTCATGTGTGGTTACCTACTCTTGACTCTGCTTGTATTTATGGACTTTGGTTTCTTTTGTGATAAACTATTTTTGCTGGCTGCCTTTAAGTGTATATAAGTATATGACCCCTGATAACCTCAATAAAAATTTGGGTTTGATGAGATGTTCTTGGTGTACGGTGCTTTTCTCTGCATTAGAGTGCCAGTTTTGTGACTCAAATGCAAAAACAATTTTTCCTAATTTTCTTAAAAGACAGACCACAACATGTTTGATTCAGTGTTTTTAAATCCAGTGACTATGCTTTAAACACTGGGGTCCCGCAGGGGTGTGGCTTGTCACCCATCCTCTTCTCCATATATACAAACGAAATAAGCTGTAGTAGTGATGGACTGACACTCATTAAATTTGCAGATGACATGGCTCTGATTGCCTGTCTGACAGGTGAAAGCTTCCTGTCGGCCTACAGGCCGTATGTGAACACCATGGCCCTCTGGTTTAGGAACAGCTCATTGGAGCTGAACATCTCTAAAACCAAGGAGCTATATTGTGGGGGGCGTCAGGCACCTGAATTCCTGAATAGTCTCACCCTCTTTCTGGGCCGCTCATTCTGGAGTGGCAGTTGGTGGAACAGGTCAATGTCTCTCGGTACCTAAGACTGACCGCCACCTGTCCTTCACACAACACACAGACAGCACCTACACGAAAGCAGCAGTGATTGTTCCTTCTGAGGAGGCTGAAGAGCTGTAATGTCAGACACGACATATTAACTACAGTATATCGGTCACTCATTGAATCAGTCCTCACATTCAACATCATATCCTGGTATAACTTTACCACTGAAAAGGACAAGAATAGAGTACTTCTCGCCAAAAAAAGAACCCAGAAGAACTTGTATATTTCTACTGCAAAAGGCATCTTAAATAAGACCAGATAAACACTACTTTTTAACCTGCTTTTCACTTATGCTTTTAATAACTTATTGAACTTTTAGTATGTTTAATGTGCATCTCATGGATGTGAATGTTGTGTTTTTGAGCTTTAAACCAAAGGTGATTTTCTGTCACTATGTGATAGATTATAAAGTTTTCTTGATTCTTGATACTAAGCTGTTACACAGAAGTTCTCAGTTAGCAGCAAAATGAAATGAACAACAAAGCAAATTCAAGTTTTTTAAATTGTTATAACTAATAGAGACATTTTCTTTAGCTTTAGCCTGCAATGCCTTATTGAACATTATTTGTGTGATTGCCTCTGTTGTGTTGAATGAACTTGAATAAAAGTACAGAATGCATCATTCTAAACAAGAACAGGATCTTGAACTGCGAGGCCAGTGAAGAAAGCGCAGAAATATTCACTGAAAATTCCTGTAAGGGTTTTGTAATGGACTCCTCATACTGCTGACTTCTCAGAAATAAAATAAATAATACATTTTATGTAAGGGTGTCGGTAAAAAACATAGAAAATTAGTAATATCATAATCACAAAATCTAAAACAATTATTCAGTTATCAACATTCTATTAAACATATAAAACAAATTTAATGTCCATAAACATCAACATTTATTCATGAATATATTTTTGGCATTCAGGCTAACACAATTCATAGTTCATCCTCATTATGTTACCTTAATATTTATTAAAATAGCTGTATTTATATGTTTGTTTAATATATGTTACAATAGTTACATATATTATAGTTTTTATAGTAGACAGATGAGCAGTCTTTATTTATGAGTCAAGTGAGTGATGCTGATTACCTAAATTTACACGATTCACCAAAATTCAACCAGTTACATGATGAGTCTGAGTCAAAAACTGAAAGTGTTTTGAAGCAGCAGCTGGAGTTCAGCAGGGACCTGGTTTTCTCCAGACAGCTGAGACAAAGTCTGGCATTCAAAACTGATTATAATGGGCTTTATGTAAATTTTATGTTGGCAGCCAAAATCCACCTGCAACCTATGGTCGACTGCGTAACAAATTATTTCTGTGATGATATGGTAGCATCCCAGAAGAAGCTGCTCCAAATCAGACGTGAGAATTCATACTGAAAAGATGTATGTTTGCCAAATATTCAAACTTTTTTTGTGACATTATGACTTAATATTCAAAATGACATATTATACAGTAGCCCTGCATGTTGTCATAAAAACTGTACAAGGATGGTGATTTTAACAAAAAATGTCAAAGGGAGAAAAACAAAGTAAGAAAATAACATGTAAAATAGAAGAAGGCTGTTTTGTTTATTATTATTATTATTATTATTATTATTTAATAAACTGGGAGGATTTATGAGAGTGACCACAGATTCTGTAGATATGATGGACCACCACAAAAGCAGGGTCACCTCTGGACTTGAAAAGTGAACAGGGAACAGATAAAAGGCCCTGATCAGATGACCGGAGAAGACGACCCAGGGCTCATTAATTCTATTATGTATACAGGGGCCAGACTTTGTAGGGCGTTATATGGGATTAATAAAATTTTAAAATTTATTCTGTGTTTAACTGGAAGCCTATAAAGGGAGGTAAGAACTTGGGTGATAAGTGGCCGAGGACCAGTATGTGGTAACAATAACAGAGATATAACATTGGATTGCTGAAGTGGTGGAGGTTAAACTTCATATAAACTTTAAAGGCTGTTGTTTATTGTGTTGAATTGATTTGATTTCGTTGTGTTGCTTGTTTGTTTTTTGGGGTGAAATCAGACAGCTTGAGTCACTAAAAAAATGCCGGAAATGGTAAAGCAGAGGAGAGTTTGCCTCTCGGACGGATAATAACATTTCAGGTACCCAAGGATCTGCACAGATTACAACTGGAGCAGCAGTCCAAGCTTTTAGTATGAGATGGGAAAAAAAAGACAACTTTATGAAAAAAAGAGGAAGAAAAGACTGTGATAATGTTGTTGCGTAAGCAGAAGGAAACTTAAAAGAAGAATCAGATCAGAGACCAGCATCATTCAAAGAAAACACTTTGACCAACACCTTCATCACTCTCCAGTGCAAGTCCAGTCCAGTCCAAACATGGAGATGGTTTTCCATGAAGAGGAACCCGAGATCTTAATGATAACTGAGAACCTCCATGATGCCTCAGCCGAGAAACCTGATTCAAAGAGTCGCTTTGTTGAAGACAGTGAAGTGTCTGCTGCTGTTCCAGGTGAGACAGAAATCCTGCAGTTTGACAATGTTGAGGTTCACTTTTAAAAAGCAATACAAGCAACACTTTTAACTTCAATGTTAATCTTCTCTTTTACATCAGACTTAAATTTTATGTCATGCAAGCGACATATTGTTTGCATTTCATAGTTATTTGTTTTCTGAGTTTTGGGTGGTCAGCACTTGTTGTTTTGGATGGAGCACTGTAATTTCCATGTCTTTATGATTGAATATATTAAACCTTTGAAAATTTAATTTGTGAATTTTGTTTACTTGGAATTACTCTGCAAAAGAATACTTGCAAAAGAAAATAAAAATGCTGCAATATGCAACAAAACTCTTATTGTAGCATTTTGATTCCATTTCAGTGACATATAATGCGAGGTACCACCTTGTCTAATGACAAACAATGTGTTACTCTAGTGAGACATTTGTTATCAGTGCTTGTGTACAAAACAGTTGAGATTTGTGTGTTTTGGTTGCATTTGTGATGTCACTGTTGAACTTAGCAGCAGTGCTGCATGTTAGTAAAGAGAACTGAGTGGGTAATTTTTTTAATGAACTTACTACAGACAATAGACTTAAAGCAATATGATTATAGCAGATACATGAGTAAAGTGGTCTGCAGTACTATAATTTTTTGGACAATTCTTAGACTAAGGTTATGGTTTTGTCTCCAGGGAAATATTTCAAGTCATTGTAATGTCTGATTGTGTTGTGTATGTGTGTGTGTGTGTGTGCGCGCTTTGGACTTTGTATCCCAAAAGCTTCTCTCAACATTTAACTGTGTGACAATATTTCATTTCACCTTCAGGTACTGAAGAGGTGGGGAACAGCTGCTGCAGAGATACAGCGGTGTTTCTGCTGTGTCTAATCTCCCTGTCTGGACTCATACTCTCTGTTTCCAGCATTTCTTTGTTTTTTTACATGTCAAAGACAGTTGCAAGACGTAACTCTGAGAACAACCTGATGAGACAGAGAGACCAGTCAGACACCAGCTACAATAACCTGACTAACGAGAATGAGCAGTTGCAAAAAAAAATTAAAGCCTTGACCATAGACAGAAATGATCTTCAGAGAAAGCTTGAAGGTAAGCTGTACAGCAGCTGCCATACAATGTGGCGATGCAGCCGATTAACAGTAAAGTAGTAGAGAGGATGAGATACAAAGACAAATTTTATCAAAATCACTAGTGATCACTGTAAACTTGCAAAAAAAGCTAATGGTATTGTATTCCGTGAAGTAGTGAAACAAATGCCATGTGATTTATAGATTAATATAACAAAAAAATGGGAATTATGTTTTTTTTTAGACATTGAGGCTAGTTACAAAAACCTGACAGAGGAGAGCGAGAAACTGAGGAGGAATTTGGACGGCTTCTGTAAGTATGATGACGAAATTATTTTCTAAAATGAAACAAAAGCAAAGGTAGAGTTTTAGAAAACACCTTGACTCTTTGTTAATTCTTGTTTTGAGATATTCATGATCTTTCTTTGTTTCACCAAGCCTCAGAAGGATGGGTGTATTTCAGAGGTAGTTTCTATAATATTTCTTCTGCTGAGAAAACCTGGCAAGACAGCAGACAAGACTGTCTTCAAAAAGGTGCAGACCTGGTGATTATCAACAGCAAAGAAGAACAGGTGTGTGTGTGTGTGTGTGTGTGTGCGTGCGCGCATGTGTGTGTGCACATGTGTGTGTCTGTGTGCGCGCGCATGTGTGTGTGTGTGTGTGCTGCGTTAAATTTCTGTTATGTTGTTTATAGTCTGCACCTTTCTTTTAAACAAGGATTTCACAAGAAAGTTTGAGAAGTACATGTGGATTGGTCTGACTGACTCAGAGACGGAGGGGGTGTGGAAGTGGGTGGATGGGACTCCACTGATTGAGAGGTTCACACTTTTTAAATGATAATTTAATGAGCACTTTGTGCTTCATGGGTGGTGTTCTCTGATAAAAACTTAGTTGTGTTTGTTTTCATTTAGCTACTGGCATTCTGAGGAGCCGAACAATAAGGAAAACGAAGACTGTGCTGAAACCAAGTACCATACTGACGAAAAAAACTGGAATGATGGAGTCTGTTCCCTGTCACATGTGTGGATGTGTGAGAAGAAAGTCCTACCATGACTCTGCATCCACGCCCACCAGACAGTACAGAACACTAGGGCTAATAAATGCTTTCTCAGTATCAGCTGAACACAGGATGAGATATAAGTGTTTTCCTATTGTTTTGGAATTTCATTGTGGACTACGGTTTGTACGAAGCAACATATGGTCATGTTGACACACTAATCATTTTCAGGTGTAAATAGGATTTTCATATTTAGAAACTGGTTATGACTGACCATGAATCATAAACATACATAGAGACAGATGCCCAAGTAGGTTCACTGCTCTTGTTACAAAGACTTATGAAAAATAGGTCATGCATGCTTTGATTTATTGCTAAACTAGTGATTGCTGTTTCCTCATTAGTTGAGATCATATACTGACTGAAATCTCGTGATGTCTACTTTCACTTCAGTCTGGTTAAATTACTGTAAAACCAGTCACCATGGACCAGTCGGTCAGAGGTAATCTGTTCTGATTACAGCTGTGGGAGAGGATCAGATCTTGATAATGGATTGTTAAAAAATGAAACAAGAGGTTGTAAAATTGGATTAGATCATATAGAAATTCATCATATGACTTTCCTCAGTTTGAGTATACACTGCACAATATTGATATCCAATAGCTTGTCTTTTGCTGTCTTTCCTACTACAATTACAACATGTTTCTAAAGTGAATTCTTTTAACTCTGTGTACATACATCTATTACTTGATTTCAAACTGACTGAGTAGACTACACAGTAGGGCGCAACAGCAGAGAAGGAAACATCAATAGACATGGGATATGAAACGCCCTAATTGCCTGTTCATGTAAATCTAAATGACAGATGTAACCAAGTCATAATGTGGGGGACACTGTTGTTAACATGACAGACACACTTGTATTGTTTTTCAGGAAAAACATTGCCTGTTTTTGAAAGCCCACCAACTCACCTCCAACTCTACCAGCTATAACTTCTTTTGTGTTTTAATAGTAGATATTATTTTGTGTTTTAAGTTGTGACTATTATTATAAAAATGCTAATAGATCATGAATGAGCTAATAAACATTTTCAAGTTCTCAATGCAATAATTTCATGGTTGTGGGGTTGTCTTTCAGCTATAACAATTGTGTTATAAATGACAAGTCATTATTCCAGGGTTCCTTATGGTGGTGCTGGAGGCCAGAGCAATGCCATTTACAGAAACTGTATCATCCAGAGATTCGGAGGTGTTTGGAGACAAGTAAAATAACTTTAGTAGTGACTGAATTTAGCAACGAAATTGCAGGTCTTCCAGGTTTAATGTCCTTAAGACATGCCTAAAGTTTAGTGGACTGAACTAGTTTCTTCTGGCTCGATTGATAGATACAGTTATGAATCATCTGCATAGCAGCTGAAGTTCGCAGTGATGAAGTTGCCTAAGGGAAGCATAAAGTGAATAAAGTTGGTCCATGCACAGAACCTTGTTGAACTGTGTGACCTAACTGAGATTGATCTGATAAAAAGGACTTAAACTTGATTCATACAGCTCCTTTAAGGCCAGTTAAATGCTCTAGTCATTGTAATAGGATGTGATATTCAGATGTATCAAAAGCAGCACTTAGATCTAACAAGTCGAGAGACTATCCATTGCAGGTGTTACTCTTAACATTTATTGCCAAATAACTGTCCTCTACATGAAAAGTTCTTCCCACACTTTAGGTGGAAGTATATTTTGGTACCTTAACTGTTATAGTGACCACATCCTCTGTCTTTGCTGAGCTTGTATCTGAACTGTCCGTTAGGTTCGCATAATATTTATGTGTTTAAACTAGTTTAACTTTTGCAACAATAATACCAAAAACTAAGAAGAGTGTAGTAGTGTTGTATTTAAAGAAAAAGTAAGATATGAGGTCTCTTATTGATAGTGTTCTTATTGGAATACATGTACAGATCTGCTCTGCAGGCATTCCTGGGTGAGGCATAGTGATACTTGTTTTGCTGAATTTAGGGTGTTAAATCTTAAAAGAAAAAACATGTCAGTGTCAATTTGCAAGCCTCTAAATGATAAAGATCTAATCTCTATATGATAAAGTTGCTTCATTTCTTCAAGGAAGGAAAGACATGAACTTTAAAATGAGGAACAAAGGCGGTCTTCATTTTTAGTGACGTATAAAAGAAGAAGCAGATCACAGAAACTACAAGTAAAAATTTGATCTCACTCCTGAGGGTAAAATATGGCTGTCTACAAAGATGAATCTGAGATCACAATGGAGACCGGAAACCTCACTGATGCTCACTCTGCCTTTAGGAGTTACACTGGTGAAGACAGAACTGCAGTGTCTGGTGAGACTGACTTGAAGAAGTACATCCAAAGAATCTGCATAATTTTTTTCAGTCATTTTTTTTAGTATGGATGTGATGTGTACAGTTGACACTTAAATCTCTTCAATTTCGAACGGCAGCAACAGCTGATTGTCAGGGGTTGAATGAAAGGGAAAACACATCCAAAATATTGATGAATCACCGCACTCTGTGTGTGTGTGTGTGTGTGTTTGTGTGTGTGTGTGTGTGTGTGTGTGTGTGTGTTTTCTGCACACAGGAGGAAAATTGTACAGATGCGTTGCTGTAAGCTTTTGTCTTCTGTGTGTGCTACAAGTTTCTCTAAACACTTCCCTCCGTCTTGCTTTCTGTAAGTTGTATTAAATTAAATATTATACTACAGATGTTGCCATTTTCTTTGTGATACCATGGCTGTCTGGTTTGTAGCTGTATAAGAGAATAAATAATGTTTTCAGATATTCAACATCTAATAATACTGTAATCATGTAATATGGGAAATCTTGAGGTGAACTGTGTCTTCAGTTGTTGATATAATCTGATTCTGTTGCAAAATAATGTTAGCCTCAGGTCTTGATGCCTATTGTAAAAATCTGACTGAAGAGAGAGACAAGTTGAGAAGCATCAACTTTGGTAAGTATTGTGATCAAACTCCAACAATCCAGCACTGTGCATATAAAATACAAGTAATACAAGTATCACAAGTGTTACCTGTCATATAAAAAAAAAAAATATAAATCTCCTTCCAAAAGGACTGATTTTATTATGCACTATTATGAATTAAACCTGTGTAATATTATGGGACATCTAACTCCAAAATCATGGGTGTGCAGATGCTGCTACAACAGCCTCCAGGGAAATTTGGAATCTGAGATTTGCTCCAATTTAGCTACAAGACTGACTAAGTGAATACTGGAATTACTGTTACTGCATTGTCTATTTCTCACTTCAAATGTTCTCAGAAAGCTTGTGTAATGTACCATTTATCTGTAAAATGAAAAAAGTAAAAGTACGCTAAAATATGTTTCTGAAAATTTCAGCAGATATAACAAGATGTTGTTTTTACAACTGTTGCTTTGATGACTAATAGTCATTAATAGATTAGTGTAATGTGGAAATTCTGTTTGAAATGAAACTGTCTGTTTAGTTGGGAACATTCCTTTGCAAGTGAAAAGCTAACGTGTCAACTAGGTATCGAGGAGAGTTGTAAAAACCTGACCGAAGACGGAGAAGACTTGAGGAAGAAGCTGAGTAACTTTGGTGAGTATCTACATAATTACAGAAGTACTAGTGGTGAGCGTACAGTCACAAACCTCCAGTTCATTTCCGTAGAGAGTGGTTTGTGTTGACAAATATGAAACAAATTGTATTTGTCACTGAAATATCAATGGGACATGGAAATTCTGCCATTAAGTGATTTGTTGTGGAAATGCTCTGATGCTGTTGCAAATCATCGTAACCTCTTTACTCAAAATGGCAGCATCACAGCAGAGTTCCTGGGCCAGAGAGCGAGACGAGCTGAAGAGGAAGCTGGATGACTTAGGTAAGTGATGGACGAATGTCATATCAGACCTAAAGAATTTAATACAAAGTGAAAAACCAATATTGGCAAAATCTAAGCAGCTTAGTAGTTTTAATTTAATCATTTATTTAAACAGTGTCACTGAAAGGAAAATACACTAACTGTTACACACTGAGCAGTGACGCCACATTTACAAAACCAAATTGAAGTCTGTAGCTCAGAGGGCAGGGCAGGTTATCCACTGACTGAATTCCCAGGTCCTCTTGTCGATAAGTCAGTAAAACTGAGTAGTTTATGTTATCAAACATTAAACAAACTACCTGTTATTAAAACATTAATGGAATTTGGAAATACTGTGATTTTTTGTGATCATGCCCTGATTTTGTTGCAATTTACTCAAAATGGCAGGTACCCGGCAGAACACCCTCACTGGAGAGAGAAACGAGCTGAAGAGGAAGCTGAATGACTTTGGTGAGTATTAATCCAAAAAACCAAAGTTATAGACCAATACTAGCAAAGTCTGAGTGGCTCAGAAGTTTTTTTAATTTTTTTTAATTTAATCCCTGATTCAAACATGTGGTCTCATTGGTTAGAAAATAACACAGTTTTCCACAGTTAACAATTTACTAACACTAATGGGTGACCAGTCAAGTTGCCCTTACATTTTACATCCATGTCTGTGAAAACATGGATGTTTCACACACACAAGGCCACAGTGGCACTGATCTTTTGATCACCAAATCTAATCAATTCCTCGTCTAGTCCAAGTGAACATTAGTGCCAAATTTGAACTAACTTTCTCAAGATATTCTTGAGATATTGTGCTCACAATAATAGGGGAGATGGATGGATGGACAGATATACGGACAACCTGAAGAGATAATGCCTCCAGCCTTGACTATCCAGCAAGGAGGAATGAAAACAAATCCAAGTAACGGTTGCTGTGGGTCAGAGGGTCGAACAGGTCATCCACTGAGCACAGGGCTGGGGTTTGATTCCCAAGTCCTCTTATCCATAAGTCAGTATGACAGAGTAGTTTGTGTAATCAATCAAACCTTTCATTAAAACATCAATCGAATATGAAAATTCAGTTTAAAGTAATTTGTTGTGGACATGCTCAGATTCTGTTGCAAATCATTGTAACCTCTTAATGGCAGCATCACAGCAGAGATCCTGGGCCAGAGAGAGAGAGGAGCTAAAGAGGAAGCTGAGTGACTCTGGTAAGTGATGGACTAATCTCATACCAGACCTGATGAATTTCACACAAAGTGAATGTAAATGTAAATGACGTAAATATATCCAAGAGCAAAACCCTCAGGCCTCAGACCAGTCTCAATAACCTCTGTTTCCCAAAAGCACAATGTATGTTTATAAGTGTCTTTATAAAGCACCATGGATGCATTTTAATTCATTGTGAATGTATTCATAGGGCATTATAGTTGTGGTCACCATAAACCAATGTGACACCCTTATAGAGTATATGACATTGTAGTTTTTCATTCAATATTCATGTTAAATATTGAAGAAAAATTGACTCCAAGTCACAATTTTCAGCCTGTAGAATTTTGTTGTTTGTTTCTGTAGGAGAGAGTGGTTTGTGTTGACAAATATTTAACACACTATACTTCATTAAACTATTACTAGAATATGGAAATTCTGTTTTAAAGTCATTGTGGTAACACTTTCTATGAAGACCACATCTATAACACCTTATGAGGACATTTATGGTGATGCTTACTGATTCACTCTATCAGCAGTCACAAAACATTACAGATGTGACTTATGGATGCTTTTGACTTGTTATAAACTAGAAGTTGACTGATGGGGCATATAATGCATTATAAATACCTAAAATTATCTATAGACACATCAACAATCAACTGTAAGGATTCATAGTTTGATATTACAGTTCATACTGTATCATAACTTATCATTTAATGTGTTAAGTCAAGTGACATACATATTGATACATTTATAATCATACATGCTTCATCACAATTATTCATTGTTGGTGTTCAGTGTAGTATATATTCATGCATTTATAAGAATATATGCTCCATCATCAGTTATTAATACCCACCATACACAAGAATACTTTGAAAACACACTCTCTGTGTCAGAAGTCAAAGGGTTTTTAGGGTCACTATCTTATGCAGTTCTTTGTGGACATGCTCCGATTCCGTTGCATCATTTTATCGTAATCTCTTTACTCAAAATGGCAGCATCACAGCAGAGTTCCTTGACCAGAGAGAGAGACAAGCTTCAGAAGAAGGTGAATGACTTTGGTAAGTGTGAGTATGATTTATCTAATCCAAAGCAAAGATCTGTACTAGCAAAATCTGAATGGCTCAGTATTTGAATGCCTCCCCACCAAGGATAGCTATGGCCCAAGACATAATATTTTCAGGTTGTCCACCTGTCCCATTCTCGTGAATGTATCTAACATGTCAAAAACCGATCTGATGACATTTTGGTGGTCATAGGTCAAGGTCAGTGTGCCCTGGTTCATCCCATTCTTGTGATTGCAATAGCTCAAGAAAACTTTGAGGGAATTTTTTTCAAAATTGACACAAACGTGCACTTGGACTAGACAATGAACTAGTTCAATTTTGGTGGTCAGAGGTCTCTGTGATCACATAGGCTTGACAAAGAAGGGCTGTCAATTTAAGCTTTGTTCCTCTAAGAAATAATAGGGTAAATGTATGAGAAGATAATCCCTGTGAGCATAAACCTCAGGTTTCAAGCCATTCCATTGTTATTTTCTACTTTCAAGACAAGCTCACATTAACTTGTGACTAAAATTCCCAGTCCTAAATTTGCTGTGCACTCTCAAAGTAGTTTTACAATGTCCCTCTTCTTGTGTTTGTTGATTACTGAAATGTTTTGATTCTTTCTTCTGTCGACAGCTGTCTATTTGCCCCAAGGATGGGTGTTTTTTGGAGGCAGTTTGTATTTAACTTCCTCAATCAAGAAAACCTGGCAAGACAGCAGAGATGACTGTGTGCACAGAGGTGCAAAACTGATGATTATCAACAGCTATGAGGAACAGGTGTGTGTGTGTGTGTGTGTGAATGTGAGTGTGGTTGCATGCATGTGTGTGCTTAAGTGTGTGTGACATTGGTTAAATATTATGTGATAACTTTATGTTTCACTTTAAAAACAAGGAATTTGCAAGAAAAAATAAAAAGACAATGTGGATTGGACTGAGTGACAGAGCCACAGAGGGGGTGTGGAGATGGGTGGATGAGACTCCACTGATAACAAGGTGCATACACTCTTTAATTCAGATTACATCAGAACATTACCTGAGTAGACCTTGGATTGTTAAGAAATGATCATATCAATGATAACAACACATGATATACCCATAACTGTTGTTTTGACTTTAACTCGGCCACATTCTGCATACTGCTGTTTATTAAATGATTGTTGGTTTGTGTTCTTTGTTAAAAGCGTATTTGTTTTTCATTTCAGCTTTTGGGGCAAAGGGGAACCCAATAATTATGAAGGTAGAAACGAAGACTGTGTGGCAGTAAACTACCATGGTGACACAAACAACTGGAATGATTTAGAATGTGGAAGTGAAAACTTCTGGATCTGCGAATTGAAAATGGATCTATGAGTCTGGGCATAACCAAACTCTAACCCAGCGTTGTTACGTCATTTAACAGATTTATTTACCACTGGGATTTCTTTTATTTTTTTTTATTTTTTCAATTTAAAGGCACAAACAATGACATCCTGCTAATATGGTATCAAATCAGAATATGATTCTTTGTGTTGTTCTAGGGGCAAGTATAAACAACATATTTTGTCCTCTCAGTTTAAGTGACATGTTGTTCCTTTCAGTGCAAAATTTTAAGGGTTACAGATATTTTAATGTGTCTTTATATGTTTCTTTGGTTGCTATTGTGTCCAGACAGAATCCTAGAGCCCCCTTTGTTTTTTTATGGTGATGTACACTTTTCATTTCGTTGGGTCTAAATACTGTTAAGTTTACTACTTAACTTTGGACTAGTTTGTTTTGTTGCGTTTGTTGCTTTAAAAGCACCATGGAAATAAATGTATAATATTGTTGTTTTTTTTTTACCTTGATATTGTTCTTGTCACTTTATGAACATAAATATTAGCTCCCAGTGTAAGAAAAGCAGCTTCTACTAACCTTGGCGTTCTCTGAATTCAGAATAACCCGGTTAAAGATTCTTGTTTAATCAGTCAGATAATAAAAAATAAAAGAAGCACTCGTGGGTTTCATTTTGTAGACACACTGTATGTCATTGATGAACAATATGAATGATGACTTTCTTTGGAGAAATGTTGGTTATTACCTTTAAAGTACACACAGTGGCCCATTTGTGTTTTCCTATTTCTGCTGTTCTACCACTGCCTCGATCAGTGTGTAAGGTAAAGCTGTACATGTGGGTGTTATGTGAGTTTTTTAAGGTGTCTTTAAATAAATGTTGCTACGGCTGCCGTCCACAGCAGTACGTTGCATGGCACAGCCTGAAGCGACTTTCAGACTTGTCAAAACTGTGACTCTGAATGATTCTGTCAGTGTGGACTACCACATTATTGTTTGAAAGCTTCCCCTCTTTTTTTAAGTAGTTGATTGACTATGAATATTTTAGACAAACTTTTCTGGCATGTGTAACAAGCATCACAGTACACTGGGACAGTTGTTATGGTGGAGTGACTGTATGTAAATCCATTTTGCAACCTGTGCATAGTTCAGTAAACCACTTAAATACACCAATTTAGTAGTTCATACTTTGAAGCTTATAATATAGCAAACTGGCTATTTCAGGGTAAATGGTTTTTGACAAATACCCCTGGTTTTCCCTTATTTTGTCTTGGACCTCTTAAAATTAAGTGGGCAAAGAAAAATATAGCCAAATGTAAACTAAGAGCATAGTTTTCATTATTCATATTTTATGATTCTTTCAAATGCTTGTAAAAAAAAAAAAACAGCCATGGTGTGAAAAAAAAAAATTTCTTTCTTTCTTTGGTAATATTGTAAAATGCAGCACTGACACATTTTTTTGAGGCAAAAATATAAATCTGGCTGCACAGCAGTTCACATGTGCAGATGGTCCCCACAGCATGTAGACAGTCCTATTTAAATGTAAATCAAGTTCTGGCATTTTCATGAAATGGAATTAATCTATTCCTAAGATCACAGTGCGTTACGTTTTATTGTATATCAAACGGTCAGTATAGCAATCATAGATTTACCAAAACCTCTCCTGACACGTATGCAACACTGTTTAGCTTTTATGGGATTTATGGAAGGTTAAGTGATAACACAGAGTAAATGCAACTGTACTTTAATATGATTTAATTAATTTAAAGACATGATGCTGTATGAAATGATTGTAGAGTTGTTATTAGTCTGACTAACATGCTAGTGGGGATAAATAATTTGACAATTACAATATAATTAGTATATTCAGTGATGATAATGATGACAACTGACCATATCATTTATTTAGAAATGACAGAAAGTATATTTATTACTGATGTTACATGGTTTTTAACAAAAGCCATATTTTGACTTGAAAGCACAGGTGTAATGAACACTAATTTCTCTGTTCTACTCAATTGTCCTAAAATCATGACATTCACTGCTTTACACAGAGATCATACTGTAGGGCTGCAGAAAAGTCCTCCCTTTATACCACCGCTGCATTTTTACACAAAAAACCAAATGATCATTTTGTTCCACTGTGTGATTATCATGGCATCCTGCTATCAAAAAAGGCATGACGAGTGTGACGTTTAACACGAGTGTCTGCTTCTAGCATGATATATAACATAGCGTCGGCAGCACTTTCTTAACAATAACAAAGGCATTACATGTCAATCGCAATCATTTGCTGATCTCGTCCTCTGCCCGGAAGGTAAGGAGCTGCTTGAACTTTTTGTTTTCCCTGTAGACAGACATTTACAGCTTCTGTTCTTTTTCTTGGAATTAATTTTTTGAATTTCCCATAGTTTATGTTTTAGACAGACCTCATTACAGCGCTGATACTACCTCCTGTCCTGGCTCAGAGGCCAGACCACTCTCCCACCTGTATGATCAGACGTTATATACAAAACGGCGCATAGGCATAACAGCATGAAATTTTTAATCTTAAGCAGGCAGTGTAAATGCAGTTATTGTTACAGTGAGCCAGCATGCACAATACCAGGAGCCTGAAACTAAAGCAGCTAAATGGAATTCAGCCATCACTATTTTTTATTATTCACACCCACACAAAGTTTGTGTCTATGCATGATGTTGAGCAACTTCCCCTGCAGCTTATCGACCACCAGCCTGAGACAGCTTTGAGTGCTGAGTTAAATAGGCACCTCCTTCTCACAGATCCAAAAGTTTTCCTTTGTACATGGCAAATCATTCCAGCCGTATTCCGAATCAAAGTGCTTTATTTCTCCACAGTCTTCATCATAGCCTTTATAGTTGTTTGGCTCCCCAGATTTCCAGTAGCTGAAACCAAACAACAATGATAATTTTAACAGTAAAAAAACAAAACAAACGAACATCTAGCCAACCCAAACCTCAATCCAACATTGTTATTGTTATAATAAAATTTGGAGTCTTCTCAGGTACCCTTAGTGTGTCAACACTGCAAAACTAATTTTACATTTCTGGGATGGTTTACACCAGCAGCATCAGAAAGGCCGAATATTACAGCAAATGATGCAGTGATGGGATTCTTAGCTTTAAAAAAAGAGGTTAAAAGCTGCACAGATCTTTCAACTACTTTGTTTGAAACACGTTGAAAGAACTAAGTGACTCATGGTTTCCATCCCCACAAAAACAGCACAGGATTTCTTCCTCACTCACTGGCCTGAGTGCCGCTCAGCAGCAGTGCATGTTGCTGCCGGCTGGTGGCAGGAGGATTAATGTAGACGACTAGGTTTCATCAGTAATATTACTGTAATATAGCAATAAATGAGCAAAAGAAATAAAATTAGTTAAACAGAAACAAGTGAACAATATGAACCTTGTGATCAGTTCAGTCCCGTCCACCCATCTCCATACACCCTCTGTCTCTGTGTCACTCATTCCAATCCATGTGAGCTGTTTGAATTTTCGCGCAAAGTCCTTGTTTACAGTGAGAGAAAGAAACATATAGAAACACAACATACAGAAGAGGAACTAACTGTCACAATAACGTACAGGATAATGTCATTTCATGTGGAGTATTTGATTAATTAATTGTGTTTATTTTTGACTTGTTGCAGCTGTCCCCAGCATGTCAATGTAACTGTATTTAAATCATTTTTGCAACTTGTGAATTAAACCACTTAAATACAGTAAGTAACTGACACTGAAGATGATAATATAGGAAATCTGCTATTTCAGGGTAAATGTTTTTTTTATTTATTTGGGAAATTTTAAAATGTGTTACAGCTGTCCCTGGTTTCCCCTGTTTTGTGGCGCACCTCTAATAATTGAGAGAGCAAAGAAAATTAAGACAAAAATTTTAATAAAGAGCTCTGGCTTACGCACCTGTTCTTCCTTGTTGTTGATGATTATCAGGTCTGCGCCTCTTTGCAGGCAGTCGTCTCTGCTGTCTTGCCAGGACTTTTTCAGTGAAGAAATGTAATAGAAACTGTGGTGGAAATAAACCCATCCTTGTCTGGAGTAACTATCTGTAGAGGATAACAAAATAACAAAACAACTTTCAAATCTCAGTAAAAAAAAAAAACAACAAAAAAAAACATATAGTTCTGAAAGGATGTAATTAAACATTTTTATGATGTTGCTGCATATGTTTTTATTTCCATGTCATGGAGGATGTTTTGTCTTCATACTCACCAAAGATATTCAGCTTCTTCTTCAAATCATCTCCTTCTTTAGTCAGATTTTTGATTATGGCCTCAAAATCTGGTATCCTCTCATCAGAACTACCTGTAAGAGCAGAGACAATCTGGTGCTTCTGTTGTTGAGCCTCAGACTCCCACCATAGACATTTTTGTCTTTTTTTGAGAGGGACAAAAGATCTTAACTGGGGGATAGCAGGTCAACAGTATATGCCACATAAAACACTGGTAACCTGAAGATGAATTTGAAATGTAGCGTGGAAATGTGTCAAGTTTTTCCAATTACAAATATGTGGTACAAACTGTGTTTTGGATAGGTTGGCTTTTCAAATATTTAAAGTTTTAAGTGTATAAGGGCTAAGAGCATTACAATTTTATTTTTTTTTAAGTTTTTTTAGTTTAGTTTGTATCTTATAAGTTGTTGCAGCAATGTTTGAGTTGATATAATTTGTTGAACAGTTTGCTGCTCAACTTAAGCATTTTAACCACTTGAGAAGTGATTTATCTAAAAAAAAGAAAAAAAAGAGTCTTCATCATCCATCAATCTGTATATATTTAGAAAACACTTGTGTCATATGATTATCTTAATGAGTTTGTGGTTCCAATCTCGGGTCTTATAATAATTGCAGGATGAAATTAGAGAGAAAATGTAAGGTAACTCACAGAGAGCAAGACGTAGAGAGATGTTGCAAGTAGCCTGTAGGATACATAGGAGTCCAAAGCCCACAAAAATGAATCTGTAGAGTCTGTCCTCTGTGTGCAGAAATCAAACACATACATGCAAAATCACCATTATCATTATTAGGCAGCCAGGCACTGTGTTCTTTGAGCTGTTTTTATTTCACCTCTCACACATTGTCACTTCATAAAACAGACTGAAAAATTTACTTCATACGTAGTTTGTTGTGTAATTATTTCTGAATAAAAATCTCTTTCTGATTCTGACAAAAATACTTAAAGTTACTTACTTCTAAATGAAGCAACAGGCTGGTTTTCATAGTTCAAAGTCATCTTAGCCTCGTCATTGAAGATAAACCTATGTCAAAATATTTGATCCAACAAAATAACACTTGTGTTTTCTGAGAACTGCACTTATCTTTAAGCTGCTTCCTCTTTTTTCTCTCTGTAAGTGGTTACCACAGCACAGAGTTCTTATCTGCCTGGCATTGCGCAACTTGTTAAGAAAAACTCTCAAGGTCATCAGGAAGCACACATATTCAGAATTTGTAGGTGCTTTTTAACGACAGTCAACACAAAAACAGCTTTTTTCATCGGTTTATATGAACATACAAAAACACTTGAAGACCTTTCCAGCATGGAAAAAAAGTTACATGAATGAATGAAGGGGGGGGGGGGGGGGTAATTAAAGAAATAATAACAATTAGGGTAAAGAATATAGTAGAAAGGCAAACGAAAAAACACATTCTGTAAACAAGGATATTGGATGTAAACCTACACATGGAGACAAAGGGAGGTTGCTAATTACAGTACTATGTGTGTCTGATATTTATTCACACAAAGTCAGGTCTGACATATAAAACATATACTATCCATTTTGTCTAGTTCTCATTATGTTACAAGAATTTCAGTGAGCTTCTTTTAATTAGATTTAATTAATTTGTACATTTTATACCGTACTTAAAATTAGTATTCTTCTGGTGAAAACCTGTAAGCACCGAATCAGAGTTTCAATAATATTTAACAGCCTCAGACATTAAAATAGTGCAACTAGCACTTTAAGTGCAGCTTAGTAGTAGTATTTAGTATTATGGCAAAGCTGCACATAAGGCAACTAATTTCCACAGACAGAAACAGATAAGCTTTCACAAGCACATACTTTAATAATCAGCGTTTCCGTTGCTGTCTTGAGAGTTCGGTAGCTGAGTATTAAAGCCACTGTGTTTTCATAAATTCACATAACTAATTTTAATTCCACGTTGTTGTTGTTGTTGTTGTTGTTGTTGTTGTTGTTGTTGTTGTTATTTTAATTCCAGCTGTTTTAATTATCATAGAATGTTGTGCTAAATTATCATCGTATATCCCAGCCATCTTCGACCTGCCATAAAAACCTTGTCTTCATGTGTTAGCTGAATGGATTAGCCTGTCTATATTTCTACTGTCCATATTTCAAGGTAAAGTCACCTAAAATAACATTATAACACATTCATAATTTTATCAAATGGTAGTATTGTTTAATAGCTTTTTTTGTTAAATACATAATAACTTATACATTTTTAAAAAGGCTTACTGTTAAGGATGACCATGACTATATCCATGATAAATTTCATCTGATTTTAGTGTACACTGTAGAGGGTTTTTTTTTTTTTTTTTTTATAAATTTACAGGGAATGCCAGGTCAAATGACATAAGAGTATTCATAATTTCTTTGGATTAATTTATCATAATGCCCCTTCAATTTCATAAGGTGGGGGACAATGACAACAGTGTGATGCAGATAAGGTTTCTTGTTACATTCTGTTGAATATAAGTTGCTTTAAATCAACGGATTATGCTGTCAATTTTGAATATGGTTATACTGTAAATCATGTGTGTGTATGGTGTTTTCAAGTATTGTTTCAGGTGACCCTTTTTAACTTTGTGCACCAGCCATTCTAAAGCTACATATAAAAAAAATAAGTGCATGGTCTTTGAATATTGGTTTAATAACAGCATTCTGCTTGTCAAACAGCTATTTGATATTTTGCCATTTTTGGACTTTTGTATTAATATGATGATTTTAAAGAAAGGTATAGTATTCCTATCTCCCAACATGAGCATAGCTGTCAACTGACATTACATCCTTATCACACTGCTACTTAAATATTTACGACAATATCACTTGAGCCAGATACAGTATTACTGTGGATGGAATTTCCATATTTGACCCAAACAATTTGATTGATTGTGATTATTTGCTTATCATTTTACATTTAGAAAATAAAATTGAGGTCGCTCTCATATGCCTCTTTCAGAAATTCAGATCTAAGTACATATCTTAAGACAACATCAAGCTTAAAAATATCTATTAAAAAACGAACTCAAACTAATAAGGACGAACTTTTCAAAATTATTGCGAGATCTCGCAAAAGTTCGTCCTTATTTGTTTTTTTCACCCATCAATTTTTTTTCTCCCCCATGTCCCTTAAGGGGCTCAGTAAGTTGTAAGATTTGCATTTAGTAATAGTTTGAGTTCGTTTTTTAATAGATATTTTTAAGCTTTATTGCACAACTAATTTCATTTTATTTTGTTTTTAATGTATTTTACTCTGCGGGCTTTGAACCTACTTACCTCTTATTATTTTCCTTTTGAAACCTTTATTATTGCCCACTGAATGTACTGATTTTAAAATGTATATGTGTACTGTATTTATGTACAGTCCATGTGTTAGACGCAGTGACCAGCAGAGGGCGGTACGCAGCCGTCTAAGGGAACTTCCGGAAACAAAGCGCAACGTCCAATCAAACAAGACCTCAATTTTAAACTAGAGACGATAGTTCCTTCTCCTGTGACTGAAACCCACAACAAACACTAAAACTGACCCCGCTCCTTGGGCTAGCGTCGGGGCTGTGGGTTATACGAGACTCTTTCCTAGCTGCTCGGTAGATTTTGAGCTCCAACTGTCTCTCGTCGACAGCTGTTTGATGGGAACCCAGGAGGGAGAGCGAGGTAAGGCGAGCCGACACTGAGCTCCGCTCCGGGGACAGCTAGCGACACGTAACGCTAACGCTAATAAAGCTAACGTTAGCTGCCAAGTTATCTTTTCTTTCCAGCCGTCACCGAGCCTGTCTTAACATGTACATACATATTCAGTGGAGACACGTATTTAATCAATGGTTGAAGAAGCTCACATGTTAATATTCTCTGTTAGTGTTTCAGTTAGCAAACAGACAGAAGCAGCGGTGTTAGCTAGCTACGTTTGGGTTAACTCAACCGGCGAAGTTGCGGTGAAACAAGTCAGAGGTGATTTTAAGGTGGCAGGTAACTTTGGGGAAGAGTTTACTTGTTGTTTTGTCATCCCAAATTCGTGGACAATGCCATTATTGTTAACAAACGTAATGTTACGCTTCCTCAGCCAAACCAGTAGTCTTTAACAGTCAGTAGTGCAGTCAGTAGCTGGTGTGAATGAGACAGAGACGAGTCCCCGCTCTGAAACTGAAGTTTACCGCGGGTAGGCATTCATGATTGAATTAACATCATGATCACCAGAGGAGAAACCCAGTTAGTAAATAAATAATTAGTGAATATCACCACAATGAACTCCTTATTAGCAAATTATTCGGCTCACGCTATTTTGTTAAGTTTTCTGTCAAACTCTTTCACCACTCTATCTCTGTTGTATGGAAATACTGTCGTATAATACATTTAAATTCCTGCTTACCTTACTGTTGGATATGAACAAGACTATTGTTTTTTTCCTACAGATTGGGTAGATGTGGCAAATGATCTACTCAGCAAGTGTCACATAAACGTAAGGCTGAGGAAACTGACAGACTGTGATGCAAATGTTTTCATTACTCTGTATGAAAACATCTTGGGGGAGAAAGTTCCAGGTAAGGACAAGCTGCAGATCTAGCTAGCAATATTACTAGCTGTTCTCCATTTCTAGCTTATCAGTTGTGACTCTTTGCTGTTATTCTTTGCCTTGTATGATAGCAACAATTGTTTGTAAGATAAGCAAAGCAATTTCACTGAATAAACTGACATTTCTCATCATCTGACATTTATAGACCAAGTGACTAATTGATTCATATGGAAAATAATCAGAGTAATTGAAAAACACTTAGGGTTAACAAGCTGTGAGGTTTTAGTTTAAAGCATAATTTCCTGAGTGTGTTTAGTATGTCAGGAATGCTTCCTAAGACCATTAAACATGCCATCATGAGACTCTTAATGTTGCTGAGCCCTTTCCTGCATTGTTAAGTACAGGAAAGAGCTAAAGTAAAGGCTCAATGTGTTCAAGGCAGTGTGTAAATGCATTTTGCTGTTTGGCATTGTTGTGTGCATTTCATTGTTTCTGCGGTATAATACATGCTTTTGTTATTTATGTGTGTGTGTACGTGTGTGTTTAGATTACATTGCAGCACCATGCAGTCAAGAAGATGACATCCATAACGTTCAGTCTGTGATTGATTCATTGTCCCTGGATTACCTTCAGATCAGTCTCTCGCACATTACAGGTATGATACACATTTTCACTCTTTACAACCGTATTGATTCAATCATGCGCCTGCATGTATAAGAGAGGAGCAATTGTAATTGATTGGAAATGGTCAAAACTTTCACCATCAAGTCACTTAATTTAGGGCTTCATGAATTCCCTTGATTCCTAAAGAGGATATGCAAAAACACTAATGAGTATTGACTGTAATTATAAGGATGGTTGTTTGTTCACAGGAGAAAATGTTGTCAGAGGGGACAGAGAGTCTATCAAGAACCTCCTGGAAATCTTTGATGGCCTCCTGGAATATCTCAAGGAGGAGATAAGTGAGGAGTCACAGAATGGTGGTAGGCAGATTAAATTTGTCACTTTCTTTGTTTGCGATTAAAATGCATATTATCTGTCAAGTCATAGTCATTTATAAGCTGTATTTTTACACACAAAATGTCTTTGTTCATGTCACAAATTGATTGTTTTTTGCAATTTTTAATCACATGTTTAAAGGCTTCATAATGGATCAAAACCTTCCAAAAATAATTTTCAGAAAGATTTTTGCTTTAGCAAGTCAGACACTGGTGCCATGTCAATCTTAATTAAAGAACATTAATAACAACGGTGCACAGCAAAATACTTGCTTTTTTATGTTAACAGATATTGGAGAAAAAAGCATTACATTATCATAACTGGTAATGATATTTAAACATATTCAAACGTTGCCACTAATATACAGTACTTTCATTAGTGGCCTTGTAGACTAGTGGCCAGAGAGCCACTGACATGGAAACCTTTAACACTTGGTGTTCTCAGTTGGCCTGAAAGTTCTACTTCTCCTTTTTTTTTTTACTGATTGAATCTCTACTGAGGTGAGATTTCCTGTCTGTCCTTCAGCATGAACTGAATATACTGTGTCCTAAAACCAGCTTAAGACCAGCTGCTGGTGCAGGACTTTATGGAGAACAGTCAGCCCTCTTCATTTGGCAGAACTGAACGTGTCTTTGTGTGAGAGGGCCGTCCCTCACGCTGCTGCCAAACAGCAATTAGTAGTTAATGACCACCGAGCCTGTACTTACGAATGATGCGACAAGAACTAATCCAAATGTCCTGAATATGGAATACAGTAATTGGTATTGAGTACAATGGAAGCTAACAGTGGTCTGTTTACTGTCATGTGAATGGTGAGTTATTTGGGGCTAAAATCTTTATTAATTTAAACTGTGTCGACATTGGTAGAGTGTAGTGTCTATCTTCACCATCTAACAATGACCAGTTGTGCTTCTGCTTCTTATTTTAGTCAGTAATTGCTCTATTTGGCTTTTGAGTTTACTTTTGTGCTCAGAACTACAAGATGGCCTCCATTGTTTGTCATACCTTTTTTTGGCTGAGTCTTTTAGGTTTGTTGTTTTTTTTGTTGGTTTTTTTGAGCATTGAATTTCCACGGCAGTATATTGGTGACATTTTGTTAGTCAGAATTTGAATTAAGTCATATGTGTTTGTTCCTCTTTAAAATTCCTTGGAATATGTTGTAATCATGTCTGTCATTGCTTCTGTTTTTTTTAATAGTTTGTTACTGTTCATGTCATTTTCAGAGGAACTGAATGACAGTCTTAATGAGGAGGTGCCTGGTGCAGCTAAGGAGCCAACAAGCTGCGATGCCACTGAGAAGAAGGATACTAATCTGGAGGGAGCATCTGTGTCTTCCAGTGGAGAGTAAGAGCTTCTCCTAGATGCACTGCACATACTCTCCAAACTCTAAGAAAAACAAAATGCACTGAAGATAAATTATAAAGTTTTTTAATATATATGTTAAATCATCTTTACTCAGTGGGCTCCAGTTGTTGAAGTCTGTCACTCTGATTTATATTATTTTGAAAATAGGGAAGGTTATCATTTACATGCACACAGTAAATCTTTATTTGTGCATGGTCTGAGTATGATGAATATGTTCATACCAACTAGTTCACTGACAAACCACGTTTTTTGTATAATTTTCAAAAAGGGTTTTTTTTAAATGAAAATTCTGCCTTTCTTTAATAATTGGCAGTTGAGATTAAAATGGGAGAAGAGAGGATCATATGTGTTTATCAGACTCAAACTTGGTACTTTCACCATTTCACACCCCTTGCTCTTTTCCCAAGAAAGGGCAAAGCATTAAATTAAATTGAAATCTCCAACAAGAGGATAATAACTCTTCTGTTTGGGTTGATTGCCCCTCATAAACCAAAACATTGCTGACAGTCAGGTTTGTCCCGCATGACTGTGACCATGTCATTTTTACGTTCCCCGAGTGGCCCGGGGGATGAGGGGAGTCACAAGAAAATTCAACTAGGGAAAAAGAAATAAAGCAAAACCAAAATATAAGGATTTTTTTTACAGAGAAAATATTTACAACAACATAGCACATAGCAGTCATTATGCCTTAGAGCAGATCCGGGCTGAACATCCTGTTGACACAACAGCCAGTTAGGCTAATCTTCTAGTAGTAGTGTAAATACTATGAGTTTAGTGTGTTGTCAAATATACAGACATAAAACATGGACAACCCTGCAGCTCAGTGTGGTTGCCAGTAAAAAAAATATTTAATAAATTTTCATGCTTGCAGGTTTTGGCATGGCTAGTCATGTTTCGGAAACACTTATAGCAATTAAATATTAGACTTCTGTATTGTGGTGGTACTGTAAGAACCAGAAGAACCACTGACACAGTCTGTGTCTGAGGAGCAGTATGTCACTGTTAAATAATCAGTGTGTTCACGCTCTGCTGTGATAGTTTTAAACAATATGTTCATGTGCTGCATGGTTTACAGCAACACTGCCAAAAGCCAATCAGTTAAGGCTTAGATATGGAGAAGTCAAACTTAAACATGCAGGACTAATGATTTTTATGTCTCTGGTGTTTTGTACTAATTGGCTTTGAATCCATTGTGGTTCGATTATTTCAGAGCAAGCATGCTGAAGCCATTTTAATATACAGTAGCACTTGTGTGAACTTTTGATAAATGATGTGTCTTATCATTCAGGTCCACTGTCAGTAAACATTCCCTCAATACCTGGAATTCTGAGGGGATGGGATCAACTAATGAGCTCATCGGGCTGGGAGTCTCAGCACGCACATTCACACCCAAACAAGAAGGTAAGACGCCCAAACAGAGCCCATTTTTACTCATCTCAGTGACTCTTACTATATTTGGACAAAATGCTGTGTTGTCTTTATACATACATACATAACATAACATAATGTAATGTAAGTTTTCCTTGTGTTTTGTGACCAGAATGTTACATTACGATGTGTAAGGAGTTCATGTTCCTGTAGTGGAGGATCTCACAGAATAGTCTTGCATCTTTTGTTTTTCTGCACTTATTAAAGTTGTTGGCGTTGTTGTCACAGTAAACAGTTGTGACCTAACTGGTTATGTGACTTTGCTGCAAACCACAAAAATATTCTGAGGCAATTTAATATCAACAATAAGTGTTCGTCAGACAAGGCGTCACATTGTCTGCTCAAAGAGAAAGAATTACAGTCTTGTTTCTATTCCATCACATCACGTTGTCTGAAGTATAATTTATATTTTGATTCACTGATTCACTCATCAAATTCAAGTTTTTAAATTTGTTGTTGAGGGGGCAACTAACAATAGTTTTCAATATGATTAATTTGTCCATTATTTTCTTGAATAACTGTTTTGTCAATAAAATGTAAAAAAAAAATAGTGAAACGCGCCAAGTGAGCCCGATATGACGTCTTCAGATGGTATGTTTTAGAGTTATGGAGTTTATTTTCATGTGGAACAAAGAAAATCATCAAATTCTCACATTAAGAGGGATAAAACCAGTTTCGCCTCTTTGCTTAAAAAAAAATTACAAAAACCATCATTTGAGTATTGAAACAGTTGTCCAGTCATCTTCTGTCGAAGGACCAGTACATGTATAGATTAATCATTGCAAGTGTAGCAATAGCTCTTTGGCTACAAAGGCGTTCCATTATTAAAGACTTTTAAATTGTAACTGTTGTAACTCTTTCAATAAATCTCATGTAAAATCTCCAAGGACTTGCTGTCCCTGCCCAAACATCAGACATAGTCCCCACCTCTGGTCCTGTGGACACCCAGGATGCTCCACTGACTGAGCAGCTGCCTTCAGCCATCGCCCTGCAGCCACCCAACCAGAGCAACACCCCCCACAAACCCGACATGGAGCCAAACTCACCCAGCCAGTCCCCTGAAGCTGCAGGCCTCAGCCAGGGAAAAGCAGAGGAGGAAGCCGCTCCTGCAGAGGTAGTCTTATAATGCAGAATGATAAGGATCATTCATTTCTGTTTAACAGTCAATTCACCTCTTATTTGCATGCAATGAAAAGACATGCAAACTTTATCTTCCCAAAGTTCTTGTAGTCGTACCAGCAGTGCAACACAGTCTCTCTCTGTCGCACACAAATGTTTTTTCTTACGCTTCCTATTTTAGTGATTTAGTGCAACGCAGCAACGAGAAGAGTATGCTGACTCAAACAAACTGTCAGACACAAAGTGTTGCCTAAGTAATAAGTAGGGCTGTCAGCATTAACGTGTTAATTGCAAAGTGATTAACACCCACACATAATGTGCTATTTATTTTTTTGTTAATCGCATTAATCGCTGGCTGACATTCCTGCCTTTAAGAGGCTGTATTGGTCTGATTTCTAAAGCTAGAGTGGTGATACTGGTATCTTTTGAAACAAGAAGCCCTGAGGAATCTGATGGTGCTAGTTAGGGGGCTGAATATTGGTCTCAGAGTTAGGCAAAATTTTGGCGATGGAGAAACAGCACTGTCATGTCACATATGTCCTTTGAAGGTTGACCTCAAGATTTAGGAATGAAAATGGCTTCTGTAGGTAGCCATGAGTCTCCCCTTCACAGACACGCCCACTTTATGCTAGTCCCATGCAGTTTTTTGCTGACATTTGATTCTTAATCAAGTCAGGGTGAGAACTGCTTTTTCATGCCAATATGGATGTCCAAACTGTTCCAAAATGCAAAATGATTGCATTGAAAACTTGATTAAAAATTGCTATTCATTGCAATAAACTATTGAAATTCTGCGAGTAATCGCAATTTTTTAAAAAAGAAAAACATAGTAATAATCATTTGACAACCCTATAAGCATGTGTGATCTTGCAATTACCATATTATTTATATCTCAATAAAACTACTACCTTTCAGACTTCCAGACCTTTCTCAATAACAATATCGTACTCACTGACAAAACATCTGAAAGGCCATAAGAAGTGAAAGTCTTGACTGTCTGCCGTCCATTAGCTTTGAAGAGACACTTTTATTTAATGTGGTCTTATTTTATGGATCAACTCCTTTACTGGTCTACAGCCATGACCAGCCACACCTTCACTGTGTTTGAGTAAGCCTCAGCCAAGGCTTGTTTTATGTACCTAAACCAAACCCTGATCTTGGTAGAATCAAAGGAAGTTCTCTAACCAAGGTAAAGCAGTACCTAACTCAACATAATGCTACAGTATTTAAAAGATGCGCTTGTATTAAGTTCAAGAAGTTTTTTTTATTTTAAGGAAAAATGTTCTTTCCTAACAGAGACACATACAGTATACATGTATTTATTATTTTTTGCCTTCCGACTGGCTGACACTCTTAATAGCACGTCTTTCTGACATGCACAAGAGCTGATTTTGCATGGGCACTTGCACACACAAACAGCTTAACCTATGGCCTGATTCTGTAACCGGTACACAACAAACAGCTACAGAAGATTTTCTTCCTCTCTCTTTTGAGTTACTCAACTCATTGCAAAGTGTCAATATATCCTTAAAGCCTTTTGTCTGGTCTCTGGTTGTGTGCTGTAATGGATGATTTTAGAAAATGGTCTTCAATGAGCTGCTGATTATGTTTAGTACTGAACTGTGTATCTCTGTAGTTTAATGTTAATCATCTTTTTTTCCCTCTCTCACTCTCACCGTCCCTCTCACACAGACCTCTAAACCAGCAGCTGAGACCGTTGTTTCCAATGGACTCCAGTCTCCTCCTCTTATCCAGTCTCCTGGTGAGTAAAACAAAGTTGTACTGTCATTCTTATTCTGATCAAAATGTCAAGTGGTTTATCACAGATCAAGGGATTAAATACAACTGCTAGCACTCAATAGAGTCGATGGTTCTGACTGATTATTTGGATGACAGTAGACTGCCAGGGCAACTAACAAATTGTACTGTTTATTTGGTATGCCATGTGATGGCTAACAAGTGATTTCCACCTTCAGAGTGCAGTGTAACTCAGTTCTTGATGTCATGCTTTTCCCCATTTCCAGCTGCAAGTGAGACGTCTTTGTCCATTCAGCACAGAGCTGGGACAGAAGTGGAGGGGGAGACAATAGAGGTAAGAAAGCAACAAGCCTTCGCTTGTACTGATTTCACAGCAACCTCAAAACCATGCAGACACTGTACTGTTTAAGTATTATGTCATCTCCAGCAGTCCTTGTAAACAACCTTTACAGTCATGTTTTGACCTGTGTGTGTGTGTGTTACGCTGTTTGCTATGATAAAAAGGACAGACACAAGATAATAAACTGACATATACAACAACATACGGCGTACACTGGTTAGGTGTGATATTATCAGAATCTTTTTGGCCATTGGATCACGTAAAATCTCTCTTAAGTGATTTTCTGTGCATTTATCATTTAGTCATAACAAAATGTAAAATAAAATGTAAAATTTGGAGATCGTATTGTTGTGTGTGTGTATGTATGTATGTGTATATATGTATATGTACATATATCTCCGAGAGGAGAGCATTTTTTTATGTGTATAAATTTACAGTAAATATACATATCAGCCTTGCTAATGTATCTGTCATTACTAGTTTAATCATCTGATTTCCACATCACGCCCATTCTGTGTCATGTATATATCCATGTTATTAAGGGTGATGGATTGATTTAATACACAAGCGCCACATATTTCTGTTGCTGTCATGTTTTCATTTTCTGTTTTGTGTTACTTTATGTCGACCAAGTGAACTTAATTTTTGTGTATTTTATCTTATCCCAGCCGACTAACGGGGGTCCCAGGAGGGTTTTATTCCGCACCAAGCCGGATGTGCTCTTCCTAAACCTGCAGGATGAAATGGCGGCCACAACCCCTTCTCCACCAGACACTGAGGAGGAAGACCAAGATGACGAGGAGGATCTGCGTTATACACCAAGACAACCAGAAAGAAGGATGGATCACAGAGACAGGACAGGCCTTAGGTATGACAGGTGGAGTTTGAGGTTTATTTAATGTCATTGTGTAACACAGGGTTGCACACTGAAATGCAGTTGTAGTCCCTTTCTGCTACATGAGAAAAAATAACAAAACAGAACAGTAGTGCATTCCTATGATCCTTTTTTTTTAAATTAAATTTGCATCAGGAGGAACATAAACTGCACCAGCAAAAGCAGTGGTGAAATCTCTGGGCAGATAATCTGACCGGCCTTTTAACATGAAACATTTTGGCATCCTGAATCTTAGTTCTTCCATTCCACTTTCCTGCAACCCAACATCTACAAGGAGCAGGGTGTGCAGTGGGGCAATCCTGGGAAAGTTGGGTCAGCCTAGCTCTCAGGTCACACTACCTGCTGCGGTGTTTGGTCCGGCTGGTTTCGCTGGGTGGTAGCAAGATGCCGTGGACAGTGATTGTCTCAAGGTCCACTGCACTTCATCCATTTTTCTAAAAAGCTGACAAGTTTTTCTCTGTCATAGGCCATGTGTGAGTGGCCAGAGAACAGCAGGAAGCTACAGAATAAGGAATAAAATGGCCTTTATTGACAATATTTTTTGCAGGGATAATGCAGTGATGCTTATTTTGTTAACTTTCTCCACTGTATGGTGTCTTTGTATTCGTCTCCATGAGCAGTAGCAGGTTAGAGGAGGGAGATGTGCAGGAGCCTCTGTCGTATCGCAGACAGAGGAACAAGCAAGCAGAAGAGGAGCTGCATCACCTGTCTGAGAACCTCTCTCATCGACTCGAGGAACTCGATCAGGTGTGGTATTTTGAACAAGGTTCCAGCATATTGTCATGAATATTTCGTTTCCTGGTTCTTTTGTCTGTTTCTGCACGTGTCTGTTTTTTTGTGTGTGTTTTATACTCGCAACAATGTGTGATGTGTAATTCCTGTAGATGCTCAAACGAGTTCTGGGTGAAAGTGGGGAGTCCAGTGACGTCAGAGAAGAGGACAAGCAGTCCCACCACAGTGACAGCATCATGGAGTGTCGCAGGACACCCAGACAACACACGGGTAAACACACACTTTGGCTAGTTAAACACACAGTTAACACATTCCTGATCTTTAAAGAGTCATGGATACAAAAATACAATGCATTGAATTGTAACATTTATTAGTTTCAGGAACATCTGATGCTGAACCCACCCATCAGACACGCTCCTTATCCCCTTCCCCTCCACGGGTCCCTCATTCCCAGCAGGGACAGTTAGAAGGTGCTGTGGCAAAGGCCTTGAGTCTGAATGATGGGCGACAAACCAACCTTGCAGCTTCCAGTCATTCACGGCGAAGAGAGTTACACCACAGAACATCTCACAGAAAACATAGGAAGGTATTATCAGTTAATGTTTTCTTGAATGTTTTCCCTTTAACAGAATATACCAATATATATGACATCAGAAGTTCCCTTTATGCTACTTTAATGAATTTGCTTTGTGTTTTTCTTGTATTTTAAATAAATTAGTTAACGACATATTACCTGAATAGAGCTCAGCAATAATTTCTACTATGCTGAAAATATCAGAGCTTTTGCAGCATGCACAATAAATAAAAAATAATAATCTAAATAAAATTAAAACGTCCCTCTCTTTCTCTCATTCAGTATCTGGAGAATAAGGCTTATGAGGAGGAGCTGAAAAGATATGAAGACAAAGAACGGGCAAATCTAGACAAAGCACGCCTGAAAGCCCAGGAAGCTGTAAGTCATTAGTATGATGTCTCGTTAGAAGGGTACACTTTAGACCTGCCCTTTCAGCCCTTCCCTGCCTCTCTCTGAATCACATCCCTGTTAAAGTCATAAAAGTAGAGGTTTTAAAATAAAATGGTCACAGTACATTTGTCAGGGCAATTATTTTTGTTGTTTCACAAGCAGATGTGGCTGTAGAACATACATCAAGTCATAACATATTCAAGACTTTAGGATGCATTCACACAAAAATAACTGTCTCAATATTCAATGTGCACTGTATATTTTATTGTAATTTGCACTTGCACAATGTAAATGAAACCTCATTTGTGGATATGGTCTAACTGAAAGTGAAAGACATTTTTTTCTCTCTTAACAGAGTGTTTTATCTGTAAACACTAATTTACCTCCAAAACTTGGCAAAAACTTGGTGCAAAATGGCAAAGGGGACTCAATCCTGCTTTATAGACAACTATTAAACAAGCAATTATGTAAGAACATTACAGAAAAGGCCTTCAGCACAGAGGATTATGAGGCAACATGGAAAATATATTAAATTACTGAGTGCTCACGATTGTTTGCAACTTGTCCCGGTTTTCTAACACTTAAGTTTGTCTGTGTGTGCATGTGTAGGAGCGCCAGTACAGAGAGGCCATACTGAGGGATGTTTCCGAAGTTTCTAGACTGTCCCCGGCTAGAACGAAGGCCCAGCATAGGTCACAACGTAACACACAGACCACACCAGCACGGAGACGGCAGGAGGCCTCCAGGAAAGCGTCATCAAGTAAGTTAAAACGTTTATATTTACCACATGGAACTTTCTATTACTTTACTAAATTGTGTAATTCTTTGTATTCAAAATGCTATCTTTCTGCAACACAGTGGCATCTTGCAATATTTCAGTGTAATATTTCTCCCTACAAGGGAGCAGAATCATGCTAATTGTGTATTTTTACAGCTTTATTCTAATAGAGTTCCTTATTGACAAATTAAATGTTATTACTTCGGACTGGCACTTCAACTCCACAGAAAACTGTACAGGATTGTTTATCATCATCTACAACTGCATATAAACGGTCCATCTTAAGGCACATCTGAAACTGTGTTCGTGGCCAATTTCAGACTCATGAAAGTCAATCATATCTAAGACGGCATTGACATTAGGCTCCTCATGTCTCTGATGGTTCCTTTGACTCTGGGGCCGAGGATTCAGAAACACTTGTTTTACTAGGCTTTGAAGCTGGAGCCTTGGCATTTCCAGACGCTTTGTCCTTCGGCCGAGGTTTCTTCTTGGGCGTTGCCTTATGAATGTTTATATTTCTAGCTTCCGGCTGACTGGCCCATTTGCGTTGATAGCTGCAAAAGTAACAGCTCTGGTAGACTATGAAGTAAGGACCACGAGTGTATTTGGTACAGCGGCACTTTCTGTCGCACATTGGGCAGTTCTTCATCAGCTGCAGGATGGCCTCTTCATCAACAATGTGCTGCAGAGCTGGTCTGTTATGGGGCAGAAAAGAGAGATGAGACAAACGTGTAGCGGTTGTCTGATGAGGACACATGAGCTGTATGGAACATTACTGGAGGCAGTAACAAACAAGGTGTTATTATAGATACATTAGCTGTATTCAAAACCGTCCCCTCTTTCATTCACTCACTATTCACTATGTAGTATGTATTAAATAGTATACTACATAGGGAATTTGATACCGATCATGTAAACGGCATATTCCACATGATTAGTCAGAATTAGGCCTTTAGCCAGATGAAGCATTTTGCAAATAAAATTATTATTATAAATCATCAACTAGCCAACAATTTACAAGGCTGTGGGTTAGAGATTCATGCTCAAAAGTAAAGCCCACATTTCTGATCGGAGGGAAAAACACCTACTGTAAAACATTACGAGAGAGTAAGATATCAACATGCTTTTTGATATGCACAAATTTTGCAAAGCCAGCCTTTTCAAGAAACATGGTTGAAAAAGCAAAAGAGGAAGGCTGTGTTTGCACGGTCGAACAAGTCTGCCATCAGTGGTAAACTAAGAGGGGAAAAAAAACCAACTTTTTTGATTTTGATGCAAACAAGGACGATGTCAGGCAACTTCAACTGCACTAGGTTTTCATATTTTGATGCAATAAATGAACTATTAGTGCACATGTCGAGCTACACTTAATTGAATAACTGCTTTTATTTAAAGCTGAATGTTTTACCTGACTCATCAGAACTGAGAGAATGATCAGTTATTTGCTGACTTACTTCTCCACAGTTGCAGTGCATATCTCCGCTGATGCATCTGTGAAAAAATATCAGTATGGTCAGTCAAAAGGGTGTGTTGTGGTTAAAAGTTGTATGGAGGAAAAAAAATTAAGAGTGGACTCTATTGGACAACTTTTAATACATAAGCAGCAAATATATCACCAGACTAGGAAACATATAAAAACTTGCTGAACAAAACTTGTTTTGGAGTAGAAGAAGGAATGAAAACTGTATTGTTTGTAACAGCAAAAAAAGCAACACTGATTTGTTCAGCAGATGAACTGCCAGAGATTTTTATACCTGATTTTGATGTCAAAAACACTTCCTTTGTGGATGCAATAGATCTTTGTAAAAACATGCCAATGAAATGTCTTCATTCAAATCATCAGGGGCTTATGAAGCAATACATAGTCTCTTTTGTTAATAATTACGCTTCATGCTTATTTATTGCTGTCACTTTATGAAATTAAACATGCTGATGAAGGGCTTAGTCTGAAACACTTGAGCACATTAAATATTTTCAACAGAAGACACTGCTCAGACTCAGTACACAGAGTTCACCATAAATGGACGCAGATGTTACGCCGGTGGACTCACTTCATATGAGTACCTTTGTGTCTTCCTTAAATCTTAAGACTTGTCATCATCAAAATGCTTTGCTCTCACCCACGCTGCATCAACAAGCTCACCACATGAACACAACTTATAGTGTTATGTATTTATCATCACATGTACCTGTAAACCACAGTAGAAAGTGAAAATCATCTGCAGACTCACCTGTGCTTCTGACTTGGTCCGGGGGTCTGTCCATTGCTGCCAAGGTGTCATGCAGCTGAAATATGACATAACGTAGACACATTTCAGACATCTGGTTGCAGAAAAATGACTTGAAGTACTCCACTACTACAGTGGCAGGAAACTCAAATATCCCACCACTCCCTTCTTTGGTCTTCAGTGCCACCATTATAGATCCAGTGTACAATCCTCGTACATACTTCCTGTAGAGCTATCAGTCAGCCTGGGCATTTTGTTGTGAGTTTCTAAGTGTTTTTGAATGTTGTGACAATAGGCTAGCTATCTACTGATATCTTACCGCTAATGCAGACACGTTAGCGCTTCCAGCAGCGGTCTGGTCCGCGGGACAAACAGGGTTTGGGACGGCTGTAGGCTTCGGATGGGTGCAACCTTTGTGGTGGATCAAGTCATCGGGTGAAAAATGGTCGCTGCATACCAATATACAGCGACGCCGGAGGGTCTTCTTCGGAGTGTCTGGGTTGATTTCTAGAGCACGTAGCCATAACTTGTAGCGTTTCGGCTCGTCTAACGGGAGCTTGTGAAAACTGACCGCAGACCAAGTTTTCTGTTTATTGTTGCAGTTGGGAAATGAACAGCGACGACCCATGTTTTACTGTCGATCGGTTGTCAACAATGTCAAAAAAGCAAAAGCTAGCTTACCCGAGCCAGCTAACATTTACAGCTCGGCCGAGGAGGACGCCATTAATGTTTACATCCCGCACTGTCAGGAGCACGAGCCAAACTTCCTTCTGCGCGGTGATGCGGTTGGTGGGTGCAGCACAACGCTGAAGTTAGCTTCCGATTCAGCCGCAAAGGCGACATTTAGGATGCTATGCGACCGATTCTTTGCTTCTTGCATCTTTCATTGTTGTGAAAGCACGTTAAACATTTAAGGTAAAACCACGATGCTGGCTGAAACCAATTTTCCACATCTGTGAAAACTATATTCTATTTGTAATTCTATTCGGAATATCGCGCGCAATGCACACTGGGACATGTAGTCACTGCTGGCACCCTCTGTGTACCGCCCTCTAAAGAATATATGCTTTCATTGACTACTTCACCTTCAACTCTAAGCATCATATTGACTTACTTATACATTGAGAACTATAATTGGCCTTTTATACAGAAATAAGAATTATTTCCCTTTTATATACAGAAAAAAGAATTCTTGACTCAGTTTTATTAATCTGTTTTAGATTATGGGCATGTCATATACTGGGAAACTGTCACCTCTACATTAAGGTCACTTGATGCTATATATAACGTAGCCCCAAGGTTAATAATCGGTGACCCTTACAGCATCCACCACTGTCATCTTTACCAAAAGATTGGCTGGCTACATTTGACTGTAAGGCGGGATCAGCATTGGTTTTTACTTATTTATTTGCTTCTTTCCTATATGTCATCCCTTTTAACTCTTTTAACTTGCATAATCTTGTTACTTGGGTGCAGAGAAGCTTGTTGTTCCATATTTCCCAAATCAGAACTGAACTAGGAAAAATGTAATTCTCTTGTAGTGCACCTTATACATGAATAATCTGCAAAGGAACTTAAATTTGGATGCTCTTCCACCATACAGCTGTTCAATCTTGTTTTTAATTGAGAGTAAATGTTTTCGATTATACTTCTACACCATGACTCGTTTGTTGTCCTGTATTTCTATTTTTAGATATACACATTGCTGTTATTGTTTGTTGTTTTATGCGATTTTATTTATGTTTAAACCGTTATTGTTTGCTTATTGATTGTTTAAATGTCTTTGTTCATGCTTGGCATCATTGAAAAGGGGGGTCTCCCTCAATGGATTTTCCATGTCTTAAATAAAGGTTTGAATGAATAAATAAACACTGATTGGACATCCACATAAAATATGGAGATTTTCCCTTAAAATTATTGAACTGTCTTGTAGTATGGTGGTAGACTGAAATTTCATGTCAATTGCTGCTATACAGATGCAGACTTCCTTTTATATCCCCTTAAAACATTTGGAAATAAAGATATTATAGTCTTTATTGTTACAAGAAAAAAAATAATTAAAAACAAAATATGTCATGTCAGTGTGGTTTAATTATGCTGTCAATGTTATGGTTTACCCCCCCTCTCTCTCCAGTGAAGGTAAAAGAGAACGAACTCCTCCCTGTGCTCCTGGAGGAGTTACCCCACCTTCACATCTCCCCCCACACCCTGGGTCGGATGTGGGAGCAGCAGTTGCAGCAGGTGGACAGACTCCATGCCGCGTCTTCCTCTCATGGTCAGCGTCGCAGCAAACTCTCTATCCAGGTAGGACTGTGGCCAGTACAGTCTGTCACGTGTAGTGATGAGAAGTGATGAGAAGTGCTGCAGTGCCCGACTTTCATGGCTCTGCCCTTTTAAAATCTGGAATGTAAGATTTGATGGATGGATTCATAGACGAATGTGAACGTGGGATTGTCTGGTAGGTAGAGGAAGCCCAGAGGAAACACGACCTGCTGGTGGAGATCGTTCGTAAAGAGCAGGACCACAACAGGCGTCTGGTGAGCATCAACATACAGTTACAATAGATGTTTAGTCTGGTCACATTTTTCTTTGAAACAAGTACGCTAAAAATGTTTCCCTTCCAGAGGGACTTCAAAGAGCGCATCCAGCAGCAGAAGTCGACTCAGAACAGACTGAGGGAACAGAGGCAGCAGATTGCACGCGCCAAAAAGTACCACAGCGACTACCACGTCCAGCACCGCGCCCGCCTGATGAGGGCACGCACCAAGGAGGAGAGGGTGCGTAGTGAAGGACTAAGGCTCTGATTTAGGATTACTTACGAAATTTTTATCTTTTCATAAACTTTTCAATTAATTTATTAAATGTTTTCTACATAAAATGTAAAAAGATTGAATATACCATAAAAAGTATTTTTTCCAGAGCTTAATCATCTCAAATTCAGTCATTAAGCATTATTATAAAGTTAAAGGTCATATTACAGACTATGTGATCATCTGATATTAATCTTATGGGTGACGTGTGTGTGTGTGTGTGTGTGTGTGTGTGTGTGTGTGTGTGTGTGTGTAGATGTTTCGGCAGCTTTTTGAGGAGGGTTTGGAACTACAGAAAGTGCGGTTGAGAGAGCAGAAAGCCCACGCCAGGGAGCAGCGGCTGGAACATCAGAGACGACACGAGGACCAGATCAAGTCCATGGAGAACTACTACAAAGACCAAGTAGGACACAAACACATGGAAGTACACTGCATCACTAAATAAATGTACACCTTATCTTGGAAATATGAAATCAGGACTTTGTTATTACGTGATGAGGATCTCACAATTATGAGAAAAAATTTCGTAATTCTGTGAAAAGATCTCATACTTAGAGATAAGGTGTCATTTTTTTATTCAGTAAATGCAATGTACAAAATCACACACTCATATAAGAATCAAGAAGACACACATAATTTTGTATTGTTTTAAAAATGACTTTACATCTGCTTGTAACTTCCATGTGAGCTATAACGTGTTTGCTCTCATTCAGTTTTCACTACTAGCTGAAAAACTTGCACAAGAGCGACAGGAGATCCAGGTTCGCAAAAAAGCTCAAGAAAAGGTAAACCTTTTACTTATTACGTACAATTTTAATCCTCTTACAGGAGGTTTCTGGACAGATTTGTGTGACAACACGTGCATTCAACATGTCTTTAATCACACCTAGAATGCCACTAATCACCAACCTGAATACAGTTTTATGTTACAGAACAAACTGTTTTTACTCAATCTGGTTCCTGATCCTCACATCAGTAAACCTTTTTTTGGAATTGTATTTGTTCAGGCTCATTTCCAGCTGCTGTTGGATCTAAAGCTCCAAGGATAAATCTGTTATTCTTCAAAAGTAAATTAATTGCCAACTACTTTTATTGCTGATTAATCATGTCAAACATTTGCTGCCTCCAGCCTCAAAAGTGTGAGAATGTGCTGCTTTTCTTCATCATTTCTGAAAGTAAATGAAGAGTGTTTGGGTTTTGGACTGTTGGTTCGACAAAAGAAGCAATTTAAAGATGTCACTTTGGGCTCTGGAAAATTGGGATAAGCATTTTGCTCATTTACAGACAAAATTATTTGATTAATTGTGAGAGTAATTGTTAGATGCAGCCTGGTTAGGTCTGACCAGGTTTGTTTTTCTTTTCATCTTTAGTCTAGGAAAGACAATCCTGAAACCTTTTTGGGTCAGCTAAAACGTTTCAAACCACACGACAGTCAACATGCATGCAGCTCATGAATCTAACTTTATGTCATTGTCATGATTTGAAACGATATTGTCCAGATGATGAGTTTTTCCCATGAAACACATAATAAAACATTTAAACACTTTTAATGAAGAACCTTAACCACTCGTGTTGTTTTGCAGGCCCTGCTGAAGATGAAGCGAGAGCTGCGTTCCAGGATGGAGCGTGAGATCGGTGAACTGCAGAAGATCATCATCCAGAACGACGAGGACGATTATTTCCAGGATCTGGAAGTCCAGAGGCTGCGCAATCGGGTCCAGGTGGCTTCCTTCCAGTACAACACTAGCTATCTGAACTGACCAGAGAAACGAGACACAGGGTTAAGCCTCGCTGAATCAAGGCCTCATTTACACCAGAGGAACGTGCTGCGGAGGACTTTGTTTCTTTCTTTCACAGCTAACGGTACGACGTTTTGACAGCTGAACGGTACGGTCTTTTTCAGCATCTTCCTTCAGATTTGCACAGAAGAGGAAACTCACATTTTAAGAACTTACAAAAGTCCTGATGATTATTAATGAACTGAACACACTGACAAAATGTAGCTATTAGCTAAGTTAGCTAACTCTTCCTCTTCACCTCAGCTGCTATACCTGAACTTAACGACACCTTGGACCAAGTCCTCTTCTTCCATGGGTTTTAGTACTTGATAACTAAGAATGTTTCAAATTGCTCCTTCACTGTGCAGTCTTTATGTGCTGATATTGTAGCAAACAGTTAGTAAAAATGTTCTTCCTCTTGCCAAATAGGGACCACAGATGCAAAGTTAACAAGTTTGAATGTCCCACAATGACAGATTTTTTACTTAAATTTTTTCCCCATGTATATGTTCGATGTCTTCCTTTAACGATTTAACCATGTCAGTGAATTATTTATTTTTTAACTTTAACGTTGATTTTTAATTATCCTGGTGTTGTGCTGTCTGATCACCAGGGGGCGATGATAATCAGTCTTTGTGACGACTTCTCCTCAGCTCCATTGAGATTGTTTTTAACTCCCAACCACAACTAAACACATGGTAGTTTAAAACCAATACAAAGGGTTGCGATGTAAAAACACCGTCTCCTGATATTGTCATTGTTTCTAATGAGTACACAAATGCCCCGTCATCATCCTCCATTAAACGTGTTGCTCACTCATCTCCTGGCTGCCAATCACAGTTAAAGGTTTGAGTTATTTGCATGAGGTGCAGATTGTATTTTAATCAGGTCTAAGGACTATCCTAACAAACTAAAACAAAGTATCAAAATGGTAGTTTCAGTTTGGCTGCAGATGATACAATAAGGTGTTCTGGCTGGATTATGATAATGTGGACAGTAACATAGACATGTTGAGTATTTTGAATTTAACTGAAAGCATTAAACATCGGGCCTGGGACTACACAATATGCAAAAAAAAAAAAGATGAGGCACAAAATTTTAGTGGAAAATGTCATTTTTGCATTTTATTTTCACTGATAAAAAATATATAAATGATGATAATGTGAGTTTTACCAGGGTCTATACCAAAAAAGCATTCTTTCAAGTCCAAATGAATAATAATTGATATGATCTGGTATAGAAAATTACGGCTCCTGCGATTTGGATTTCGAACTTGGCCATATTGCAATTTTGATAATATTTTGATTTAACTGTGCAGCCCTTACTGCTACTATTTGTACTATTTGCCAGGCTTGCTTAAGTAAACAGGGAGAGTTTGGTGACATTTCATCTTGGTAGGGATAGCATTTACATATGGCTGATATCCAGTCACAGTGACCACATCCACATGTAATGTCATTTCGGTCATAATGCATCCTGTGTGCTGTTCCATGCATTACCCAGATGGCATTTCCTGATACAGATTGCCTTTTTATAGCAGGTGCAAATGAGGTTTTGAGCTTAACATCTAACAATGAAGCACAAGTGATTAAAACAATATTCAATATTATTTGACATTTGACAACAACCCTTGTCGAAGCAGCTGCGCATTCTGAAACTACTCTGTAACAAGGACCGAACCAGATCAAAACATTAATGTCATATTAAGAAATCTGATAAAAGTTTTCCTCGAAAAGAGAAGAATGTCTTTGCTCAGGGAACCATCTCTCTCTCACTACTAACCAAAAGCAGAGGTAACCCCCCTCTCGCTTGCATTAGATGGTGTTTGATGGCATCAGGAAACAAATAAGGGTACAAACATACAGGGAAGTTGCGACTATCCAGAGAAAAATGGACAAACTCCACAAAGGCAGCACAACGTCCCCCGACATCCAGCTGCTTAGTCCACCGTGTCGCCAGTTAAGATGATAAACTGGAACATTTTCCTGCTTCAAAGAAACGTCTGTACAATCACGGTCTGCGCGGAGCGTCACTTCATACATGGCGCTACCTTAGCTCGTATCACTACTTGAGTGCCGAGTTGGCCTGTCCGTGTATCACATCTTTTCCATTTATCTGGAAATCCTCGTCGTCCTCGAGCAGGTTAGTCCATTTATAGTTACTTGGACACGAGCTGCATGCCTGATTCACCACAAGCTTCAGTCCTTTGACTTGTTTTCTAACATATTTACATGGTTTGTGGCATTCTCTGCATGTCTTGAACAGCTGGAGGATGCACTCTTCGTCAACGATGAACTCGGACGGACTGAAAGAGTCAGAGAAGATGGATAATTAGCAGCGAGCTTGTTTCACTGTGTTCTGCAAACACAGCGATGAAATAATGCAGGTATGTAAAGCTGGAGATGATACTGTTGGGAAGTCAACTTAAAAAACAAAAGCCTCTTAATGGGTCGTGTTTGTTGGTATTAACATCAGCTCACCTCCCCAAATCCACCAGGTAGCGTCCGTCTCCTACACTTAATGAGGTGCTAAATTCTTCATCCTCTTCTTCTTCAGAATCTGGGTGGATCCGTTTTAAACTGCCGTTAAACTTGACTTCACATTTCTTTTCATCAATTTGCTTGTAATCTTTAGATTTATTTAAACCAAAGAAGGATTTTTCTGATGTAAAGGTGACTCACCTCTATTTTGGTCATTTTGTGACTGGTTGGTTGTCGTCCCATCGTCTTGACAAACAGCATTGTTTTCCCCTGATTTCTTAAAAATGGGACAAGGAGCATAAACCCATCAGCACACTGCTTAGTTAAAAACAGACACTAGAGTTTCACTGATATAGCACATTTAACACTACGGCTTCATAAATTATAAAAAACTAGAAATTTATCATTTTGAAAACAATATATAATAATCTATAAATTTGATCAGCTAGTAGCGTTAAATCAGTCTGATAAATGTTAAAATTGTTTTCCGTCTACAAGCAGCAGCTCTTCCAAAAGCTGCTGAGTTTAAAATGCATGCACATATTTTTGACATATTTTTAAAATCCCAATGAAAGTCAATGAAGGTTAATATTTTCACGTGTAGTGTGCAGTTTGTTATAGCCAGAAAAAGAAATAGTACACAAAAAGCAGAACAAGGGTAAAAAAAATAAATAAATAGGACAAATTTGCTCATCAGAGGAGCTAGAATGAGAGAATATTTGCTGTTTTTACTTCAAATTAAAAGGCCCAATTACCAAAAAATTGTTAGAAATTTTCTACAGGGCGATTGTGCAACTAATTATTTGTATATGAAATGATTCAGTCATATTTACCTCTCCATTTTTAGCTGACTGGACTGAAGCAGCAGCACTAGATTCCTGCTCAGCTTCATTTGGTGAGGCAGTGAAGACTGGGTGTCGCACACTTTCACTAAACAAACGACAAAGACGCACAAACAGTTACATCAAAGTCTATCCTCACCTGTGTGCGTTTCGGCAGGTTGTGGGATTAACATGTCATATTAGTATTCATCACTCCATTACCATCACTGTGAGGAAGTGTCAACGGCGAAAGACAAACTGAGATATTTTACTTAAGCAGAAGCAGCAATGCCAGTGTGAAAATACTGTTACTAGTTAGAGTACTGCATTCAAAATGTTATTTTAAGATCCCCCTCCACTCAAAAACGTGTTTTTCTTCTGTTTCTCTCACCCCGGGCAAACTAGATTAAGTACGTCACTACTACAAAAGCCAATTGCTGTTTTAAGTACAAATGCTGGCAAACAAACCTGAACCTCCAGCACACAGCAGACTTTTCACACATATAAAAATTCAGACGGAATACCGCTTTGATTAGACCTCAAGTACGTTATTACGTAATAACAATGTGACATCGTAGCAGACATTATTACATGTTTCACAAACAATTCTGCTTTGTCAGGCACAGCCAGTTACAAGTTAATGAGATAATAAACTACATTAACACATAAAAGATGCCAACTACACTTACCACTCTGGTACATCTGCTAGTCTCTGATTTTGGTGCTCAAAAAGCTCCTCGTCTGAGTCTGGGTCTGACTGAGGCTCAAACATGTATGGCTGAAACTCTCCCATGTTTCCTCTGCAGTTTGCCATCTTGACACTTGCAGCTCTTTACTGGGAAACGTAGTACAAACAGCGCTGGTGGGCGAGGCAATAGGCCAGATCCAGAATTTCTCAGTACATCAGATGTGTACTTACGGGTACAACGTGAGACATCAAGGCTGCAGGAACAAATTGGAGATTAGCATTTTTGGATTTATTGTTGGTGCCACTGAATACACAGCAACTCTTAAACAAAGCGTTATTCATTCAGACCAGTTTGTTTAAAGTAGGTGTACATTACTTTTTGTTGTTTTGTTTATGCTGCTGACTTTGCTGGATTGTTTTCCCCAGAAAAGGGGTGTATTGTCAGTCTGATTGCCAGCCAGTGATTTCTTTTTACTTTTTAAAAATTATGCCTAAAAACATATTAATCACAAGAGTATTTTTACAGACTTTAAACAATAAGTCTGGAGGGGAACTTTAAGTATTAGCATCAAAATATACTTACATCACCAAAGGAAGTACTCATTTTGCAGAATTTCTTCAGAATAATATTGCCTTTTATTGAATTACAATCAGTGATGAATTTCCGTGCTTATCACTTTAATGTTGCAGCTGGTTGCAGTGGAGCTTATTTTAACCGCTTTATAAACTGCTGGAGTTTATCATCTAATTTATATTCTAAATTGTCTAATGTGTTAAAGTAAAAACTACAATACTTAGAGATGTAACAAAATAAAAGAAGAGGGTAGCATTATATTATATTACGCCACTGAGTGGTACTTTGAGTGGTACTAAAATACAATATTAACACAAACACGTGCTCTCATTCACCGGGTTTCAGATGTTTGTTGTTGGGGTCATTTCTACAATTTCTACAATCACAAAACATGACAGTTAGCTGGCTGGTTAGCTAATTTATGAGAACACGTAAAGTAAACACACCCGAAAAGACGTTTCAACGCAACACTGGCATTAGCTGTATTTCGCATATAATTAGTTACGACGATACATAACAAACCTGTCTGTCCAAAGCATTTAAATCATCTTTGAGTCCTTTCTAATTTGTGTATTATTTAGCTTCAACTTTTTCACTTACCTTCCGGTGAGCTTCTTCTTCTTTGGTGTTTCATGGACGTTTGCATCCAAAAGTCGCATTAACGCCATCTACTGGATACCATAGGCGGTGTATAAAGATTTAATTTTTTTTTTACAGTCTTTTACAGTCTGCAGCCAGGCTTATTCAACTGGCGGCCCGCGGGCCAACTCCGGGCCGTGGATGATATCAGACCGGTCTGCCGATCAGTTGTATTTACAGTTTTATTTAAAAATTAGAAACTGGGGAAAAAACTTGTGAATGACTGGCGTTTTATCACAATAAATCCTTGGAACTACAGAGCTCCTGTCATGTAGTACATCTTTGGTCTTGTGTCATAAGTATCAGCCTACCAGAAGCGTAAACTACCTTTGCGCACCGCACTGTTGTGTTGCTGGTTAGCTGTAATTTCCATTAAACTGCTGTGGCAAAATGTCATTGTCAACATTGAAGAAAAGAAAGGTTGATGCAGAAAATCTTAAGTTTAACAGCGATTAGGCCGAGAAATATGTTTACACCAAAACTGCTGAGGGCAAGCCAATGTGTTTGCTCTGCAATGAGCGCACCGCTGTTGAAACTTAAAACCAAAGCCCAAACTACAAACTACAAGTGAAGCCGTGTTATCTTCAGTCGACCCTGCTCACGCCAGCAGAAGGCACCTGCGGCTTCTCTCCACGTGGCGTGGATCCTTGGCAAAAAGAGGCGGCCGTTCACGGACGCTGACAAGGTACAAGACTGCATGCTCGCTGCTGTCGAGGAGGTGGTTAGGGACACTCAAGCGAGAGACCAGGTGATATCATGCATCAGGTCAATACCAATGTTAGATGCATCAACTGGAAGAAGAACCGATGTGTTAGCCACAGATGTTTTTGAATGTCTTTTGGCTGACTTGAGGAAAGCGGAAGTTATGTCGCTGGCTGTGGATGAATCAACTGACAACTCCGACACAGCTCAACTTTGTTTATTTGTTTTTTTGATGGCAAGAGAGGACATCCTGGGCCTAATACCACTGGAGGGACATACGACTGGTGAAATGATTTTCCAGAGGATTGTTGGACTTGATTTGGCGCCCGTCAACACGCTGGTCACAGACGGCGCACAGTCTGGCAAAGTGAGCGGACTGGCAGCGCGACGGTCTGCTGTTGCACCACTGCCTCATCCAGCAGAGCATACTGTGCGCTCGGCTCAGCGGTGAGTTGAAAGAAATAATGGACTCAGCTATGTCCATTATTATTTTCATCAGATCAACATCCGGTCTTCAGCACAGACTGTTTCATAAATTAAATTATTATTATTTTATGAAATAAATTGTTCGTTTTCTCTGCAACAGGAAGCTCAAGAAAGCAGCCATGTTTTTGTCTCAAATGCTGGATGATGAATTTGTATCAAATATGTGCTTTTTGGACATCTTTCAGCATTTGAATGCACTTAATCTGTGACTGCAGGTGAAGGATACAACTCTGGTTGATCTCATTGAAAAACTAACTATGTTTCAAAAGAAACTAGTTCTTTTCTGGACTGATCTCACTTACAGGATGCCCCATTTTCCCACACTCTTTAATTTTATTAAACTATCAACAAGGGCCACAGTCACTCAAGTAATGTCTGATTTTTATAAATACTTGAGTGAAAACTTTGCAACAAGATGCAATGACTTTGATATGCCCAAAGAGTTGCTGCATTTTGTAAGGGACCCATTTTCCAATGCAAATATTTCCCCAAGGGTGCAAGAGTTAGTCACTAAACTTGACGTTGATGAAGGTGCCCTGCAACTGGAGATCACTGACATGCAGACATCATCTGATCTGAGGAATGCACATAAGAAATAAGACTTCACAAGTTTTGGACTGTATGAACTGATGTGGGAAAATTCCCAAACGTGGAAAAAACTGGCTATTTATGTGTATATTCAACATACACCTGCGAATCCAGTTTCTCTCACATTAACGCCATAAAAACACGCTCGTGCATCACTGTTTGCGCATTGCCATCACTTCATATGAACCGTCCTTCTCTGCCATTGTCCTTTCAAAAAAGTGCCTAAAGAAAAGGGAAAATGTTTCAGTCGACATGGTGTAGGTTAACTTAAGCTTGATTGTCCATCTAAAATAAGTGAAGTATTTCACAAAGGATGAAGCAGATATAAAGCAAGAAAGATGGGTAAAAATGTAAAAGACAGTCAGTGAGTCAGTGTTTGTTCCTGTTTTATGGATCATCATACAGACTGTAATTGCAGCTCTTTTGTTTAGTTGACCTGTAGGTGGACAAATGCAAGTAATCAAAATATGTTCTTTCCACACATTTTTTTTCTCGGTTTAATGTCAAAGTCACGTATTGCAGAATCCTTTTCATAAACAGCTTTTGCTGTCAAAATGTTCCAAACGTTCAGCTACTGTAACCAATTGTGTATCATCAAATCCATTGGCAACTTACTTCATCTTTAACTTTGACTGTTTCTTTGCTTTCTTCTGTGGTTTGCTTGAAAGGATATGTTTTTATTTATAGGCAGAGATGTCAGAACTGACCAGACAATACCAAATGGCTGACATGATGTATTGTAGAGTACATTTTTTTCAAATAAGTTTTAGCTTCTGGGGCTATAAGAGCTTTTGTTGCAAAGAAAACTAAGTATGTGATGTATTTATGTTCTATTTTAATTAATGACCATACTACTTTTGCCATGTAGCAAAATAAATGTTTTAAAAATGTGACAGAGCATTGTGTCTAGTTTATATAT